>NC_092002.1:14121227-14421227 GCF_044704955.1 Pristiophorus japonicus | reverse complement strand
CAGTGACTTCACTTCAACCTCATTGGCTGTGAAGTGCTTTGGGATATCCTGAGAATATGAAAAAGAAAGACTTGCATTTATATAGCGCCTTTCATGAAATCATAAATGTTTTAAGGCACAGACGGAGGCCATTCGGCCCATCGTTTCTGTGCTAGCCGAAAAAGAGCTATCCAGCCTAATCCCACTTTCCAGCTCTTGGTCCGTAGGCTTGTAGGTTACGGTACTTTCACGATCTCGGGATGTCCCAAAGTGCTTTATAGTCAATTAAGTAGTTTTCGAAGTGTAGGCACTATTTGTAAGAAAGGAAAAATGAAAGACACTATATAAATGTAAGTTCTATCTTTTCTTTGACATCTCACCCAGATATCCATTCTTCCCGTGTGAGCTATTGCACCGTGAAGGGCATTGCAATTGAGCCTGGTTCCGATCTCGCAGATGTCCGCACACGAGGACTTTCTGGCAAGCCTCCCCAAATAACTTTTGTACTGGATGAGTCAAGTTGAAGAACCAAGACCCATATAATGCAGAGCACGAGATAGCTGAAAAGAGCAAAAAGGGATGAGATAAATCAGCAAGTGTAGCAGCCAGGAGCAGAAACTCTAGTTGATTTCCCCACACTCTCTAGCCCAAAGGGTTGAGTCCAGGTGTAGTACCTTGGTTGCTGCCCTGGCTAAGATCAGCTAACTCAGGACAGACCATGAATCAGACCTGGACCTACTGGTCCATATGGCTTAGTGCTCTATCTGGTACTGCCTTTATCGACGGGGCAATGAGGGCAGCTTCTGTGATGCTTCTTGTATAGATTTAAAAATTGGGAAACCTCTAAATGTGCCTAACAGACTTGATTATTTTGTACAGTTTCATTATCAGACCAACAGTGGACAATGAGCTACTATATGCCTCCCGCGACAATTAGGCTTAGAAAGAGTCCTGTGTATGTTTACTGTAGGTATATACATATCACTTACTAAAAAACTTTCTATGGGTTCAGTTGTAATTTCTGTAATTGTATTATTGAAATGTATAACTAAGGTTTCTAACTTTTCCCCAAAAAAAATTTCTGCAGAAAAGGAAAGCTCTTGCTCGATCAAATGGCAATAAAAAACGGCAAAAAAGGAGGACAGAAGCTCAAAGCAGTGAAGAAGAAACGGTGCTGCAATTGCAAACTGTTCCAGTTCTGTCTCCTGCAGCAAGTGAGCCAAATGCACTTGCAGTGCTCGTCACGGCAACAGAACCAACTCCATCAATGGAGACAACTATATCCGCGTCAGTCACTGAATTGGATAAGGTAGCTATGTCTTCTGTCAGTGCCTGTGTTGAATCTGTCTCTGAGGCAATTATACCGTCTGCTGAACCTTTACCGATTGTGGCATTGAATTCCTTTGAGTCACTACAGATAGACAAAGGCGGAGCCTCTCAATCTGTCCTGACTGAGCCTTCGGTGTTGCCATTTGAAGATGTCGCAGCTGTTGAAACTGTTCAACTTACACCGACATTGGCATCGGTTGAAACTGTAGGAACTACTACAATGTTGCCATCTGCTGAAACTTTACAGCTTGTGCCCACACAGACATGTGAGGAACCAGGACCGACGTTAACGTCGATAGATATTGTGCTACCGACTGCGCAACATATTGAAACCCTGACCTCTTTCCAACCAGAACCGCCAACGCTAGTCCCTTCTACTCTAGCGACGTCCATTTTTGAGGATGTGCCTTCTTTAGCTACAGTGTCAACTTATCAAACATTATCACCCAGCAACATGTCTTCTCAGACATCACACATATTACTGACTGCAGCAACTGGCTCTTTGAAAACCGCATCTGGCTTCGAAACAGTACTGACGTTGCCCTCTGCGCTCATCGTGCCAATGATGTCAACGCTACCAATTGTGCAAAATCATGCAGTTCTTCCCCCTGGGTCAGTTATTGCAGCTATAGAAGGAGTTATGACCACATTACCTGACACCCCAGAAGTACAAGATGAACATTCATACTACAAAAGCGATCTCACTGTTGAACAACTTGAAGAGATCGCTACTAACCTGCAGAAAAAGGTGAAAGTTATACAGCAGCGAGAGAGGAGGAATTCAGCCCGGCTGAAAGCCATGGAAAATCTTGTGGACCAACTGAAAAGGGAAAATGTTGTTTCAGAGGAAAAGCTGAAAATAATGGAGATGGTAAGTGAAAGGGGTTCAAGCTAGGATTTGTTTTTTGGAGAAACTTAGATGAAGGCCTACAGTGCAGGTAGCTACCAAGGTTGGTAAAAGTAAGCGAGAATTTGGGTAAATGAAGTAGTCGCGTTAAGGTGCAAGAGACTGGTTAACTAACGTTCTGCTGACCAGCCTCCCACCTTTCACCCTCCATAAACTTCAGCTCATCCAAATCTCTGCCACCCGTATCCTAACTTGCACCAAGTCCCATTCGCCCATCACTGATGTATCCTGTAATTTTTTTTGGCTGCACGGCCCATTCAGATTTCCACGCATGTGCGGATTTTCCATTAAGAACCTGCACAGGACTTCCAGACCGCTGTGCGTAATGGAAACATTGCCCATCACCCCTATGCTCGCTGACCTACATTGACTCCTGGTCCAGCAACACCTCAAATTTAAAATTCTTATCCTTGTGTTCAAATCGTTCCATGACCTTGCTCACACTATCTCTGTAACCTTCTTCAGGCCTACAAACCTAGATCTCTGCAATTCTGGCCTCTTGTGCATCCCCAATTTCCAACGCCCTACCATTGGTTCTGGAATCCCCTCCATTAACCTCTACGCCTATCCTTTTTAAAACGCACCTTAAAACCTATGTCTTTGACTAAGCTTTTGGTCACCTGTCCTAATATATCTCGATGTAGCTCCATGTCGAATTTTATTTGATAATGCTCCTATGAAGCTCCTTGCGCCGTTTTACTATGTTAAAGGCGCTATATAAATGTAAATTATTTTCATTCCATTAGCGGAATTGAATAAAATAAAAAAAAGGGGTTGACAATCACCTTGGTGCACTGAAGCATCCTTGTGAGACTCCAGTTGCTTTAATATTGGCACGGTATTAATTTGGATGCCTTAAGCTGGCTCCCTGCCTTTACCCAATCACGATTGCAGATTCGTAGAGAAGGTAGTAGTGGGCTGCTTTCTTGAACCATGCAATCCTTGTGATGATACTCCAGATTTAGTAGTTAACTACTGGAATTTGAATTAAAACCGTGCCAGTATAAAAAAGAAAAAGATTAGGATTTCTATAGCGCCTTTCACGACCACCAGACGTCTCAAAGCACTTTATGGCCAATGAAGTACTTTTGGAGTGTAGTCACTGTTTGTAATATGGGAAACGTGGCAGCCAATATGCGCACAGCAAGCTCCCACAAACAGCAATGTGATAATGACCAGATAATTTGTTTTTGTTACGTTGAATGAAGGATAAATATTGGCCAGGATACCGGGGATAACTCCCCTTCGAAATAGTGCAATGGGGTCTTTTACGTCCACCTTAGGGGACAGACGGGCCTCAGTTTAACATCTCATCTGAAAGATGGCACCTCCGACAGTGCAGCACTCCCTCAGCACTGCACTGGAGTGTTAATTTAGATTTATGTGCTCAAGTCTCTGGAGTGGGACTTGAACCCACGACCTTCTGACTCAGGCGAGTGTGCTACCCACTGAGCCACAGCTGACATGGCAATTATAGTATATGAGAGGTGATGGTACTACCCCAGTCATCCAAGAAGGTAACCCACGTATTCGAGTTTGTAGTTTCATTATAGCTTGCGTAGGGAAGATGGATTTTCCTTTTTTAAGTTGATTTATTCAAGTGCATTTTTGAGAATATAAGCGGGGGGAGGGGGTGGGGAAATCAATATATAAGAATGTCAGTGCCGTGGTACCTGGATTTGCTGTAGACCTTTGCATGGTAATAGATCCAGGTTGTGCACTGAAGTGTCACAATCTTTCTCTCATTTATTTAAAGTTAAACTGTCTTAAGGTAGGTGTGGATGAGTTCAAATCTTGCTTCAAATGCTGCTTCAAATGCAGTTGTTGCCATACACCGAATTCAGCTGCATTGACTGTAATATCCCGTTGACATATAAGCCTATTAATTTTTAATACATTTTTGGACCATAACTAGGTCTTTATTTCCCCTCCCAGTTTTTCTTCTCCTTACCCGAAGGCAGTGACCTGTGCCTTCTGGCACCTCGCCCAAGTCATCACTTTTCGTGCTTTGGTATTGACCCTGAATGTTGTGCCATCGCAGCTGATTCTCATCTTGTTCTATGCCTGATATCCACAAGCCTGCCCATTTCAATTGAACCTGTGCCTCTTGTGGAATCAGTGACTGTCAACACATTGAGGTTTATCGTGTCTGCATCCTTTGGGATCTTGAATACTTCAGTAAGATCACTCCTGAACCTTCTCTTGTGTAAACAATCCCAACTTCTGCAACCTTTTCTCAATTGGGCATGGAAGGAGCGCAGCGTGAATTCACCAGAATATCTCCAAAACTCCAAGGGTTAAATTATGCGAGATTATATAACTGTGATCCCAAGAAAATGGAAGGTTAAGGGGTGTTTTGATTGAGGTTTTTAGTATTTTGAAAGGAATTGTTAGGATAGAGAAACTTCTGCTGGTATAAGAGTTTAGGACAAGGGGGCATAACCTTAATATCAGAGTCAGGCCATTCAGAAATTAGGAAACACTTCTTCACACAAAGGGTGGTAGATGTGTGGCACACTCTCCCACAAAAATAGTAGGTGCTAGCTCAATTAATAGAACAACAACTTGTATTTATGAAGCACCTTTAACATCATAAAATGTCCCACAGTGCTTCACAGGAGTATTATAAAATAACAAATTTGACACCGAGGAGAAAATAGGGCAGATGACCAAAAGCTTGGTCAAATAGTTATGTTTTAAGGAGTGTCTTTAAAGGAGGAAAGAGAGGCGAAGAGGTTTAGGCAGGGAGTTCCAGAGCTTGGGGCCTAGGCAACAGAAGGCACGGCCACCACTGGTTGAGCAATTATAATCTGGGATGCTCAAGAGGGCAGAATTAGAGGAGTGCAGATACGGTGGGGGGGAGGTGGGGTGTGGGGCTGGAGGAGATTACAGAGATAGGGAGGGGTGAGACCATTGAGATATTTGAAAATGAGGATGAGAATTTTGAAGTAGAGATGTTGCTTAACTGGGAGTCACTGTAGGTCAACAAGGGTGACGGGTAAATGGGACTTGGCTGTCCGTGTCCTAACTTACACCAAATTCTGGATCACCTCAAGTTTACATGGGAGGCCAGCCAGGAGTGCTTTGGAATAGTCAAGTCTAGAGGTAACAAAGGCATAGATGAGGGTATCAGCAGCAGATGAGCTGAGGCAAGGGCGGAGACGGGCGGTGTTACGGAGGTGGAAATAGGCGGTCTTAGTTATGCTGCGGATATGTGGTCGGTAGCTCATTTCGGGGTCAAATATGACATCAAGGTTGCGAAGAGTGTGATTCAGCCTCAGACAAATATTAGGGAGAGGGATGGAGTTGGTGGTTAGGGAACGGAGTTTGTGGCGGGGACTGAAAACGATGGCTTCGGTCTTCCCAATAGTTAATTTATTTTGATACAAAGGCCCCAAGTTTCCACACGCTACAAAACGGGCGCCCCTTCGAGCTGGGCGCCCGTTTTTCGCGCCGAAAACGGCGCCTGAAAAAAAACGCACGATTCTGGAGCGCCCTGCAGCTCCATGGCAGCTTGGCGCGGTGCCCAGGGGGCGGAGCCTACCACTCGCAGCAATTTTGTAAGTGGGAGGGGGCGGGTACCATTTAAATTAGTTTTTTTCGTGCCGGCAACCCTGCGCGTGCGTGTTGGAGCGTTCGCGCACGCGCAGTGTGAAGGAAACATTGGCACTCGGCCATTTTTGTAGTTCTTTGTAGCTGTTTAATTTTTTTAACGTTTTTTAATAAAAGCACATTGCCCTTCCATGATCAGCACTGAGGCTTCTTGCAGCAGTGAGAAGGCTGCAGGAAGCCTCAGAAGTTGAGGCAGCCGTTTCCCGACGGCCTTCCCCCACCCCCCCCCGCCGTCGGGAATGTCTGCCTCAACTTCTGAGGCTTCCTGCAGCCTTCTCACTGCCTCCTCCACACCCCTCGCCCCCGCCGTCGGGAACGGCTGCCTCTCCCCCCGCTGCGGTCGGTCGGGTTCTCACTGCCTCCCCCCCCCCCCTGCCCGCCGTTGGGAATGGCTGCCTCCTCCCCCCCCCCCCCCCATGCTGCGGTCGGTCGGGTTCTTACTGCCTTCCCCCCCCCCCCCCCCATGCCGTCAGGAACGGCTGCCTCAACTTGTGAGGCTTCCTGCAGCATTCTCCTTGCCTGAAGCACTTTCACACAGGTAGGAAGATGGTTTATTTAATCTTTTCTTTGCTTATAAATTTTTATTCAGGTTGGATTTATTTGTATAAGTATAAATAAGGATTTATTGTAGAATTTAATGACTTCCCTCCCCCCCCCCCCACCCCCCTCCCCCAACCTCGTTCCGGACGCCTAATTTGTAACCTGCGCCTGATTTTTTAATGTGTAGACAAGATTTTTTCAGGCCTACAAAAATCTTCACTTGCTTCATTCTAAGTTAGTTTGGAGTACGTTTTCACTGTGGAAACTTTGAAATCAGGCGTCAGTGGTCGGACATGCCCCCTTTTGAAGAAAAAATTCTGTTCCAAAGTGAAACTGTTCTAACTGACTAGAACTGCAGAAAAAAAAATGTGGAGAATTGCGATTTCTAAGATAGTCCGTTCTCAACCAGTTGCTCCTAAAAAATCAGGAGCAAATCATGTGGAAACTTGGGGCCAAAGAGAGGTGGGAGAACAAATTGTGAGGAGGACACAAGAAATCCGCAAAGGGATATAGACAGGCTAAGTGAGTGGGCAAACATTTGGCAGATGGAGTATAATGTGGGAAAATGTGAGGTTATTCACTTTGGCAGAAAAAATAGAAAAGCAAATTATAATTTAAATGGAGAAAAATTGCAAAGTGCTGCAGTACAGAGGGACCTGGGGGTCTTTGTGCATGAAACATAAAAAGTTAGTATGCAGGTACAGCGAGTAATCAGGAAGGCAGATGGAATGTGTGCCTTTATTGCAAGGGGGATGGAGTATAAAAGCAGAGAAGTCCTTCTACAACTGTACCGGTATTGGTGAGGCCACATCTAGAGTACTGCGTACAGTTTCGGTCTCCATATTTAAGGAAGGATATACTTGCATTGGAGGCAGTTCAGAGAAGGTTCACTAGGTTGATTTTGGAGATGAGGGGGTTGACTTTTGAAGATAGGTTGAGTAGGTTGGGCCTATATTCATTGGAGTTCAGACAAATGAGAGGTGATCTTAGTGAAACATGTGATAATGAGGGGGCTTGACAAGGTGGATGCAGAGAGGATATTTCCATTCATAGGGGAAACTAAAACTAGGAGGTATAGTCAGAATAAGGGGCCGCCCATTTAAAACTGAAATGAGGAGGAATTTCTTCTGAGAGTTGTAAATCTGTGGAATCCTCTTCCTCAGAGAACTGTGAAGGCTGGGTCATTGAATATATTTAAGGTGGAGAGCAAAAGATTTTTGAGCAATAAGGGAGTAAAGGGTTATGGGGAGCGGGCAGGGAAGTGGAGCTGAGTCCATGATCAGATCAGCCATGATATTAAATAGCGGAGCAGCCTCTAGGGGCCAAATGGCTGACTCCTACTCCTATTTCTTATGTTTTTATGTTCTTATGTTAACTGGAGAAAATTTTTGCTCATCCAGAACTGAATGTCGGACAAGAAGTCTGACAATTTAGAGACCGTGGAAGGGTCGAGAGAAGTGGTGGTGAGGTAGGGCTGGTTGTCATCAGCGTACATGTGGAAACTGACACTGTGTTTTAGGATGATGTCGCCAAGGGGCAGCATCTACATGAGAAATAGGAGGGGGCCAAGGTTAGATTCTTGGGGGACACCAGAGGTAACGATGTGGGAGTGGGAAGAGAAGCCGTTGCAGGTGATTCTCTGGCTACGATTAGTTAAATAAGAATGGAACCAGGTGAGTGCAGTCCCACCCAGCTGGACGGTGGTGGAGAGGCATTGAAGAATGATGGAATGGTCAACCATGTCAAAGGCTGAAGACAAGTCAAGAAGGACGAAGAGGGATAGCTTATCTTTGTCAGTCACAAAGGATGGCATTTGAGACTTTGAGAGATGTTTTGATACTGTGGCAGGGGCGGAAGCCTGATTGGAGGGATTCAAACATGGAGTTGCGGGAAAGATGGGCACAGATTTAGGAGGCGACAACATGTTCATGGACTTTGAAGTGGAAAGGGAGGTTGGAGATGGGGCAGTAGTTTGCAAGGACGGAGGAGTCGAGGGTTGGTTTTTTTGAGGAGAGTGCTGATAATGGCAGATTTGAGGGAGAGTGGATCAGTACCTGAGGAGAGAGAACCATTAATAATGTCCGCTAAGATAGGAGCCAAAAAAGGAAGTTGGGTGATCAGCAGTTTGATGGGAATAGAAGTCAGTCTCATGGACAAGATGATCTCGGAGAGGGCATGAGTGGAGATCGGAGAGAAACTGGTGAAAGGTGGGAGTTCATGGCTAGGGCAGGGGGGAGCCTTAGAGGAAGTTTGGCCCAGTGGGCTAGGGGAAGGAAGAGAAGTGGCCGAGGCAGCTGAAGGGATGGTCTCAGTCTTTGAGACAAAGAAGTCCATGAGCTCCTCACACTTGTTGTCGGAGGTGAGGGTGGAGACAGGGGAGAAGGGTTTAAGAAGACAGTTAGCAGTGGAGAATAGAAGCCGCAATTTATCTTTGCATTCCAGAATGATCCTGGAATAGTGAGCAATTTTGTCAGATGCGAGCAGGACTCGATGATGCTTTGTGATCCAGCCAGATCTGGCGGTGAATGCCTAAACCAGTTGTCCGCCATATCCGTTCAAGTCTGCGGCCTTGGACTTAAGGAAGCGAAGATAAGGGACACACCGGGGGAATGGCCAGGGTGGGAGAGAGTAATGGTTTTAGTGGGGACTAGGGCATCAAAGGTTGAGGTGAGGGTGTGGTTGAGCTGATTGGCACCCACGGTGAATAGAGGGCCCAAAGGCTGGACAGTTGGGATTTCGTAAGTGGGATCTCTTTGAGAGTTTTTTCCAGAGTTGGACACAGAAGAAAGTAGGGTTTTGGCAGGGGGATGTGGGTGGAGAGCGATACGAGGAAGTGGTCAGAGATGGCCTTATCTGCAATTGACACAATGGGGGTAGCAAGGCCATGAGAGATGGCAAGGTCGAGGGGGTGCCTGTGAATATGGGTTGGGGAGTTTACATGGAGGGAGAGATTAAGTGAGGATAGGATGCTAGTGAACACAGAGGAGAGAGAGCATGATTAATTGAGCTGGAGGTGGAAATCACTGAGGATGAGAAGTCGCTCGGTGCAGAGGCTGAGGGAGGAAAGCCTCGGTAATATAACTTTTATGGTACTTAGGTGGGCGCTAGAGAACGAAGTGGAGTGGGATACGGTGAGATGCTCAAAGGAGGAGAAAGTGCCGGAGGAGAAGGGGGACAGACCAAGGTGTGTTTTGGTGATGAGAGCCACAGTGCCGCCGCGAGGCAAGTGGTGAAAGGTATAGCCAGGCAGGGAGGCTTCATTTACGGGTAAGTTGTCCTCACCGCTCAGCCAAATTTCTGTCAGGGCTGTGATGCCGATGCAATCAGCCACGATAAACTCGTGGATGGCAAGGGCCTTGTTTGCAAGTGAGCGGACATTCTGGAGAGAGATGCGGAGACGGTCAGTGATAGCTGACCCATTGCCAGTGAGTAATTTCAAATCTGAGTGATAGAATTTTGCTAGTCAAGAATATTACGGTATATTGGGCCTGGTGATCTCATTAAAACATATAAAATTCTTAAGGGGTTTGAAGGAGTAGATGCTGGGAGGATGTCTTCCTTGACTGGGGTGTCTAGAATTAGTCTCAGAAAATGGGTTGGCCATTTAGGACTGAGATGAGACATTTCTTCACTCAAAGGGTTGTGAATCTTTGGAATTCTCTACCCCAAAGGACTGCGGATGCTCAGTTGTTAATTATATTCAAGACCGAGATCGATAGATTTTAGGATGCCAGGGGAATCGAGGGATATGGGGGTCGGGCAGGAAAGTGGAGTTGAGGTATAAAATCAGCCATGATCTTATTGAATGGCGGGGAGCAGGCTCGACAGGCAGAATAGCCGACTCCTGCTCCTATTTCTTATGTTATGTTCTTATTAAGGCGGGTAAAGGGAGTTAGGATGTAGATCAGCATGATCTCATTGAATGGCAGAACAGACTCGTGAGGATGAATGACCTACTCCTGTTCCTGTGTTCCAATGCCTGGGTATCTTTCTCATAACAGTGACCAGAATTGTACACGGTATTCTAGTTACAGTACTCTATAAAATTTAGGACCACTTTCTGGTATCTGTGCTCTATTCTTCTCGATCATATTAACTTTCTCTACTGCAGAGTATGCTGAGGTCTACAGCAATGTATCCACCAGTACCTGCAATTCTCGCTCCTGTGTTGTGTCCTGTAGAATAATACTATTTGGCTTCTATTGCCACTGATGAGCATCCTTTCCCAATCTCACGACTTTGCAATTTCCACATTAAATGACATCCGCCACGCATCAACCTCACTCCCCAATCTATCGAAGTCCGTCCATTTTCATCAGCCTGTTCCCTGCTTGCAGTTACTACCAGTTTTCTGTCCCTACCTTCAAGTCACTTGTACATATTGTAAACTGCCATGGCCCCCATACTCATCCTTGAGGGACCATGTTAGTTGCTCCTTTCTGTGACAATCCAGACCCTCGAATAGGCTCTCCTGTCCCACTAGGCCACTCTGACTTCAATTACAGGGAAAATCCCATGGCTGCTCCATTGCAAACAGAGGGAATTGTGAGGACACCTGATTTAAGAATCTGTGTGGAGCACTCCAACCTAAGGAATCTACAGGCTGGGAAATTTGCATCCCCTACCTGTAGCGTGATTTCCCAGGCCAGGGTAGCTTCAGACTTCTCTTCTGATTTGACATACCAGCTGCACCAATTGAAATCGAACTGTTTTGGACATCCCTGCAACTTGAAGTCATTAGTGTGGGCTAGCAGGGAGGGGCGAACCTACTCTATCTCCACGTCGGGGATTAAAATTGACATGTCAACTTTTTTTTAAATGATAATGTTATTTGCTAATATAAAAGGGAGTGCTTTGAACAAAATGTTTAATGCAACACAAGAAATCATCATTTAACTTTTGACATTTCCTTCTTAGAGATGATGTGCTCCCTTGTGATGTCTCATGATGGCAGCTAATGATTTCCAAACTAGCGTGTCAGCTGTCACCCTCACCTCTGAGTCAGAAGGTTGTCAGTTCAAATCCCACTCTAGAGATTTAAGCACAAAAATCTAGGCTGACGCTCCAGTGCAGTGCTGAGGGAGTGCTGCACTGTCGGTAGTGCTGCCTTTCGGACGAGATGTTAAACCAAGGCCTTCAAATAAGAGCTGTGGAGTTCTCCCCGGCGTCCTAGCCAATCATCATCATCATCACCATAGGCAGCCCCTCGAAGCAAGGATGACTTGCTTCCATGCCAAAAAGGGATGAGTTCACAGGTGTTTCAATGAAGGACCGAATATTCCAGGTCCCGAACTACATCTTGAAGAGTGGAAGATGCCTGTGTGTGGATTTTTTTAACGTGTGGTGGCCGTTGCACACCAGCTACCACACGGGCTTGACAGAGCTAGGTCTTGGTCCATTGGCAAAGATCACCCAAGACGACTAGAGACCAGCTCTGCTGCATGGATCTAATGCGCGTGCACATTGCAGTGTGGGCTGGCCCGTGCTGCCCCTGGGCCCCCGCCTCTTCTGGGCCCCAAACTCACGCCTCTTCTGGGCTCCGGTCACTTCCCTCTACAAACTCTTGCGACTCCTTCGCCCCTCCTGCTGTGCCTGCCCGCACTGCAATCAGCGACCTGGCTTCGCAGCCGTCGCCCTCCTGCAGCAGCACGCTCTGCTCCCTGCAGTGGTATGCCGCTGCACGCTGCTCTCTCCAATGGCCCCGGCCTGCTGATGGTCTTGCAGGCCGGGACCGGGCCGGGCCGTCGCACGCTGGTGCTAGATACAATCTCTGCTCCTGGGCAGGGAGGGCAAATCCAAAATAGGCTTGCCTCTCCCTGAACTGTACACTGACCCTTGCGGGAAGGCGTGCATGGGATAAAGGTAATGGTTGAGCGCCTCAACAAGAGGCAGCATCTTCAGCCAGGGAGGAAATGAAACCAACCTACCATTGAGGTAAATAATGAATGCAGGAGCAGAGACAGGGAACATGCAGCAATACTGAGACCTGGATGGAGGATGGCTAGTGTTGTAATCAGCTACATAACCCCAGACTGGGACTAAAGCTGATTTGCCTCCTTCCTGCAGGTGCCAGCTTTGCTGGGCTATAGCACCTCCTGGTACCTCCCTCAACTGACCATTATTCACATGTGAGACTAGATCAGTCTTTGCAAGCTATTAGACTTTGGTGGGGGCAACACTCACACACATTCTCACAGCTCCTGAACGGGTTAAAGATGGAGGGTAGGGAAATTTATCGCTAATTTCAGCTGGCCTGTTCTGCTGGGACCAGCTCCTTTGAAATGCAGCCACTGCTTTCACAGACCCCCTGGTCTGTGTTTGTTTGGGGGACTGAAATATAGCCAATATTGATCCCTCAATCAACATCACAAAAAACAGAATATCTGGTCACATTGCTGTTTGAGGGAACTTGCAAATTGGCTGCAACATTTCCCACATTACAACACTTCAAAAAGTACTTCATTGGCTGTAAAGCACTTTGGGACGTCCGGTGGTTGTGAAAGACACTTATAAATGCAAGTTTGTTTTTTTCCGTTTATTGCTGTCATGAGGCTGTAATACTGTCATTTTCAACTTTGAACTTCTAACTCTTCCACTTGCCTCGGAGGTATCTTGCTTTCATTCCTTGCCTCTCGAAGGCCAGGCTGTAATTGTGAACTTGCATTCTATGGTGTAGGTTGTCAGTACACCCAACCCATTAATATACCATTTTAAAGATGTGTGTCGACATTGTTGGCCTACAGAACCATGCTAGCAGTGAGAACTGAAATTATTAGTTTGTGTACCATGACACTGCAATTTACAGAGGGTGACTTTTGTGAAGCCCAGTGCCACAATTTTCCAACATACACAGACTGCAAGCGAGACTCGAATGGTTGTGGGAGGGACTCACAAAATTTACCCTTTAAATTTGAGAGAGCTTTAAAACAGAACTTCGCAGATTGAAAATTGACAGATGTCTGCATGAATAGCCGAAGGAAGTTGTGGCATTTTTAGCTAACGATCTCTTTTTGTTGTTGCAATTTTCAGACCTGCTCACAGACAAATGCTCAGGTGATTAATCCCTCCAGTACTGTCGCGGTTATTTGTGAAGACAGTGGCACTATAATTTATGCACTTCAACAGTCACCAAATGAAGACGGTGACGTTATTCTTTGAGGGAGATATTCAGCTTCAAGGAAAACAACCGAGCTCCACTTACTAATCCCTGCAACAGTTATTGTCCTTTGTTTGTTCGTGGAAAAATATTGTAATGTTTCTTTTAAATGAAAAAATTAAATTGTTTTATTTCTACCATTACTCTTACAAGCTTTCCTTCATGTAATCACAGTGATGACTTTACATTCTTGACTAGATGATGGAGTGTGACACCCTTGCTTAGCTCAGTCCAGAAACTTTTTGCTTGAGTCCTACAAGAACAGTTGTGCTGCTTGTGCCCATCTTTGCACTCTGTTTACAATGGATGGCTGCAATTTTCCATTACACGTAGAAATAATTGTCTTGAAAACTTACCTCAGTGTATGAGAAATAAGTGATATTTATTGTGCTGAATCCGATGTTTCTAACATTTTAAAATGAACAGTATGGTTTAGTTTTCTTTGCCAATTTTCTCCTTTCCTCCCCTGCTGAAGATCCTGACTCTTTCCTGGTGCTCACTCAAGCACCCATTATTCATAATGGAGCCTCGACAATGGGTATTGGTAAACTATTTGACTACAAGGAGCTGCTGAGCAGATAATAAGCTTGCCCGACGGCTACTAATGGTTATCTTCATCGAGGGACCAATCATAAGTAGGTATGCTGACTTTCCATCACCATGGCAGGTCATAGAAACATAGAAAATAGGTGCAGGAGTAGGCCATTCGGCCCTTCGAGCCTGCACCACCATTCAATAAGATCATGGCTGATCATTCACCTCAGTACCCCTTTCCTGCTTTCTCTCCATACCCCTTGATCCCTTTAGCCATAAGGGCCATATCCAACTCCCTCTTGAATATATCTAATGAACTGGCATCAACAACTCTCCGGAAGAGAATTTCACAGGTTAACAACTCTGAGTGAAGAAGTTTCTCCTCATCTCGGTCCTAAATGGCTTACCCCTTATCCTTAGACTGTGACCCCTGGTTCTGGACTCCCCCAACATCGGGAACATTCTTCCTGCATCTAACCTGTCCAGTCCTGTCAGAATTTTATATGTTTCTATGAGATTCCCTCTCATCCTTCTAAACTGCAGTGAATAAAGGCCCAGTCAATCCAGTCTCTCCTCATATGTCAGTCCAGCCATCCTGGGAATCAGTCTGGTGAACCTTCGCTGAACTGGCTCAAAAGATGATGTGTTCGTGGAGCGAGATAGGATTGAGAGATATGGTAGATGGGGTCAATCCGTGAAAGAAGGACAAGCATGTTGGGCTCATGCCCCTTACGTATTCCTGTCAGCCGTGGCTCAGTGGGTAGCACATTTGCCTCCGAGTCAGAAGGTTGTGGGTTCAAGAGCCTGAGCACATAATCTAGGCTGACACTCCAGTGCTAGAGGGAGCGCTACATTGTCTGAGGTGCCGTCGTTTGAATGAGACGTTAAACCGAGATTCGGAGGTGGGTATAAAAGATCACATGGCACGATCAATAGAAGAGCTGGGGAGTTCTCCCCAGTTCCCTGGCCAACATTTATCCCTCAACCATCATCACATTGCTGTTTGTGGGATCATGCTTTGTGCAAATTGGTTGCTGCGTTCCCAACATTACAACAGTGACTACACTTCAAAAGTACCTACTTGGCTGTAAAGTGCTTTGTGATGTCCTGAAGTCATGAAAGGCACTATGTAAATGCAAATTTCTCAAATGCAAGTTTCTCATCATTACAAAAAGTAATGATTTTTATGGCTGTGCTGAGACCTACATGCCGGTAAGATTCCAGGTTTATCCCCTTGTCTTATGAGTTAGCCAAGGGTGGAGAAGGGAAAATTATCCATTGCTATCCAGTGACACTTGGCTAAAACGTGCACATACAGAGCTTTTGCTGTGATGTCCCTACAGTTGAATAGCACATCAGCATTCACTGTCTAGATTGTCACAAGAAGAAGGCCTACTCCCTTTACCTGCCAACACCTGGAGCAGTAGCCCAGTCTGAGCCATCTGGAGGAGAGAAGATGAGGAAAAATTGGGAATGCTTATTAAAGAATTCGTAGCATTGCATTTTAATGTATGTATTTGGATAATTGTTTCACTAAAATATATTAATCGAGTTCTGTAGCATGTTTGTAACATGAATTCAACTTCTGAGGCAGTCCGTATCTTCCCACACTGATGCACAACCACTCTGATCTCAAATTCAGGGAAAAAATAACTCCTTTCATCTAAAGGAATTCATTTGCTTTTGGTAAACATCATTGATCTGAACAGGAAGAAGTAAAAGATTCTGTGCCTTAAACCGGCTGTATTGGATGTACTATGTTTTCTTCTTCAGAAAAGACCTTGCATTTATATCATGCCTTCCAGCCAGAAAAGAACTTGTGATTATCTATTTAAAATAACAAGCTATCTTTGATTTGTTGCTTTTAAAATAAGCACGACACCATGTGTTAATATTGGGTTTCCAATCTGTGCTGATGGGCAGTGTTTCTCCCTGCAGATTGCTCAGTGTTTGGCAGTCAACATTAGGAGTTGCTATGGTCCAGGTTAACTGGACAGTGAGTGAATTTCATTCAGCCACTTTTACAATGTTACATTCTTCAGAAAGCAATGTTAACTCGACTTGCTGAATTTCATGGCTACTTTTTGTGTTCTCCATAGAACAACCATTGTTGCACTATAATTTATATTGGGTTAAATATTTCAAAAAGAAAAAGGATGTGAGGTAAAGGTGGAGAGTGGGACTAGCTCTTGCAGGGAGCTGGTATAGACATGTGAGGCTGGGTGGCCAGCTTTAGTGTTGTAAAATTCTCTGATTCTATAATGGCACAACTATAAAAGCATGTTTACTCTTTTTAAAATCTGTAATTTGCTGAATCCTTAGTGATATGGTGCAGTGCTGTTAACTTGGGAATGTTAGAGAGATTTACAATTCCAAATTTATTTAATTAAGTTCTGTTCAAGGACATATTGAGTGCAATTCTATTTTTATTATATGGGATTCTGAAATTTTTAAACCATTTGGGGATCCCATTCTGCAATTCCGTCCAAGTGATGCCATTGATTTATAAATTACTGAAATTAAATTCTGTTTCGATGACATTTTGGGGATTGAATTATGCAGTTCTTTTTTGTGAGAACCATACAACAGTAGCTTATTTCATTTCAATAGTGATCTCCATCTGTTTCTTCCGACAGAGTTGCAGCTAGAAAACTATATTTTATCACAGTAGTTGCCTTGTTCTACGCTTCTTTTCCTACCCCCACACTTGGATTATAGTATCACTGCTGCTACACCATTGTGTACATCAAGTTTATTTTTGAATAGGCGATACAGAAAGTATTGACTTTTATGTGAGGCTGATCGCCTGGTTTGATGGGAGAATAAATTACAAGCACTTCACCTGCGGAAAACATTTTTATCCATTAATATTAGTTCCATTGTAATTCTCAGTAATTTGCCTATTCAAACACAGTGGTAGAGGTGTGAAAACTGCTAATGGCTGTAAGAGGTGCTTAATCTCTATCTCCACAGGCAGAGGTGTGAAACTGAGCAGACAGGAAGCTGCTAGGTTGACTTTGAGCTGAGAAATAGAAATAGATAGCTGGCAGATTCAGTTGCTTCCTTAGCTCTGCAATCCAGCATGGGTGAAGTTTGCCTGTTCTACTGGAGCCCCTGACTAAAGCTGCACCCTGCCAGCACGCTAGCACTTGAAGGTGGTGAGTAAGGGGATTGGGAGCATTTGCAAAGAGCTTCTCTGTTATTTTTGGCCATTCCTCATGGGTAACTCTTAAAGAAAGACTTGCCTTTCGCGACCGCCAGATGTCCCCAAGTGCTTTACAGCCAATGCAGTACTTTTGAAGTGTAGTCACTTGAAATGTAGGCAGGCAATTTGCCTACATTTGCCGACAAGCTCCCACAAACAGCAATGTGATAATGACCAGATAATCAGTTTTTGTTATGTTAATTGAGTGATTGTCCAGAATACCGGAGATAATTCCCCTGCTTTTTTTTGAAAGAGTGCCATGGGATCTTTTACATCTACCAGAGAGAGCAGATGAGGCCTCGGTTTAATGTCTCATCTGAAAAACAGCAGCTCTGACAGTACAGCATACCCTCAGCACTGCATGGGAATGTCAGGCTAGATTTTGGTGCTCCAGTCTCTGGAGTGGGACTATGAACCCACAACCTTCTGACACCGAGGCAAGGGTACTCACCACTGGCTATCTCTTGTGTGAAGTAGTTGTCTATTTGAGAACATAAGAAATAGGAGCAGGAGAAGCCATACAGACCCTCCGCCATTTAATACGATCATGGCTGATCTGATCATGGACTCGGGTCCACTTCCCTGCCTGCTCCCCTTATCGTTTAAGAAACTCTATTTATGTCTTAAATTTATTCAATGTTCCAGCTTCCACAACAACTTCTGAGACAGCGAATTCCACAGATTTACAACCCTCAGAAGAAATTTCTCCTTATCTCAGTTTTAAATGGGTGGCCCCTTATCCTAACGTTAAGCATGCACCTCCTTAAAGGGGCACAGCAATAAAAACTTAAGTTGCCATTTCATTTTTTTTTAACAAATTAAATGAAAAAGCGCCGGTCGCGAGAGGCCTCAAAAGCGGTGGCGGTGGGCACCGCATGCTCCATCTGCAGGTGAGCCGCTGGCTGGCGCTTCTGCGGATGGTGGTGGGGTGGGGTTGCGGCATCGACTGGGCCTGTATTCACTGGAGTTTAGAAGAATGGGAGGGGATCTCATAGAAACATATAAAATTCTGATGGGACTGGACAGGTTCGATGCAGGAAGAATGTTCCCAATGTTGGGGGAGTCCAGAACCAGGGGTCACAGTCTAAGGATAGGGGGTAAGCCATTTAGGACCGAGATAAGGAGAAACTTCTTCACTCAGAGAGCTGTTAACCTGTGGAATTCTCTTCTGCAGAGAGTTGTTGATGCCAGTTTGTTATATTCAAGAAGGAATTGAATATGGCCCTTACATAGAAAATAGGCGCAGGAGTAAGCCATTCGGCCCTTTGAGCCTGCACCGCCTTTCAATAAGATCACAGTTGATCATTCACTTCAGTACCCCTTTACCCCTTTCCTGCTTTCTCTCCCTACCCCTTGATCCCTTTAGCTATCCTGAGGTGAAGGATCAGCCATGATCTTATTGAATGGTGGTGCAGGTTCGAAGGGCCGAATGGCCTACTCCTGCACCTATTTTCTATGTTTCTATTGCAAACAGTCACATTGCTCACCACCTTGGGTGGGGTCAGGAGGTTGGCTCTTCTACTCCCACATCCAATTCCAATGGTAGTGTGTGTGGGAGGAGGAGAGCCAGATCAGAGGTAAGACTGGGGGGGGGGGGAGGTTGGGCAGCACCAGCGACACCACGTGGGCCCCTGTGTGTGTGTGGGGGAGGGAAGCCGGTCACGTGGCGCGGCCGGCCGCTGCGTGTTGTTTAGAGGCCTGGCGGCGGGCTCCATCACCCCCTCAGCAGCCAGCGAAACGGACAACCCGCTGCCGCCGCCGTGGTTGGTGGTGGGAGGGGGAAAAAAGGGGGGGCCGCCGCCGCCGGATAGCCCGAGGTGAAGAAATAATCTAACGGTACTATTTTATGAAGTGGGGTGGTGGGGAGGGGAAAGCGCAAAAAAAAGGTAGGAAAAAAAAGGAGCGACGGCTGTTCGCTCGCACTCGAGGCCGAGGCGCCTTTTTTTTTTGTTCGTCGAGCTGAGGCCTGGGGCTCGCCTGTCCCGCGCGTCCATTTTTTTTTACCTCAGCTTTTCCGCCCCCCCCCCCCTCTCCCACTCTCTCGTCGGCTTCGGTTAACGGAGAGGGAGAGAGCGAGCGAGCAGCCGCTACCGAGTGAGGCCTTGAGCCCAGCCCCATCCCCGGCCCGGGGGAGCGGGGCCGCCCGGCCGCCTCCACACCATGGACGACAATCACATGTCCCATTGTCTGCGAGCGCCCGGCGCTTCGCCACACAGCGGCTGTGGAGGAGGAGGAGAGAGGAAAAACCCAAACTCCAGGCACCTCACACAAAAATTTCACGATTAGAATCGAAATAAAAATCTGCCAAGGCGCGCCATGTGTGAATTTGGCCGCTGTAAAACGGGTGTTAAAATCCTCCACCCCCCCGATTTATTCCCCTTTTCAGTTTTGGAATATAATCGGGAGTTTTTTTTTTTCTGATTCTTTCCCCCCCCACTCCAGGATGTCCTGCCCCCGAGCCCAGCATGGAGCGGCCGTCTCACCCCCGGCGATGGCTGAGGAGAAAGGCCACGAGCTGACGGGCTTCTCTCGCTGATTTTCTCCACCCCTCATGGCCGGGCATTGATCGAGGCGTCGCTGCGAACTGCAAGCTGCAAACCGATTGCATACACACGCACGCACACTATATATCTATACACCCCACTATATATATCTATACACCCAACACTATACATACACACCACACAACCTCTACACTATATATACCACACATACACCTCTATATATTACACCACACATATATATATTTACATACACCCCATAATATATACACCAACACCGTACGCAACGCTATACACCACACACACTCAACACTATATATACACCACACAACCTCTACACTACACTATATATGCCACACACATCTCTCTATATAGTACACCTCACATATATATTTACATACACCCCATAATATATACACCAACACCGTATGCAACTCTATATACACCACACACACATATATATTATACACCTCTATAGACACCAACACCGTACACAACTATATTACATTCAAACACACCTCAATATATACAACACACACTTCGCCATGGACGGAGAAGCCCCTGCAGCCATCGCCCCCAGCAATATCCGCCGCGCAGAAGGTGACGACATGATCAAGTCCCCGCCCTCCTGCCTGAAGTCTGGCAACGTCAAGGTCTACCTGAAAAAGTGGAGCATCTGGGACAAATTTTACAACTTGGGCACCGAGATGAGGATGTCCAAGCGGGGGAGGTTTATGTTTCCATACTGTGAATATTCTGTCTTCGGGCTGGATCCCGAGAAGAACTACATCATGGCAATGGATATCTCTCCAGTGGACAACTATCGCTATAGGTACAATGGGTGCAAATGGCAGATCAATGGGAAAGCCACCCCACATGTGATGGGGAGGCTTTATTTCCACCCCAATGGCAGTGTTTCTGGAAGAGAGTGGATGGTCAAGCCAGTGTCTTTTGCCAAACTCCGATTAACCAACTGCCCCAGTGCAGAAGAAGGCAATGCAATCCTTCATTCAATGCATCGCTACGTCCCCCAATTGCACATCATCGTAGCTGATGGAATTATTGAGAAGCTAAACCTGAATGATCCCCGGGTCTACACATTTGTCTTTCAACAGACTGAGTTCTTTGCTGTGACAAAGTATGAAAACAAATTTATCAGGCAGCTAAAACACTTCTATAATCCTTACGGCACTGCCCTGCGAGATGTAAAGACCACAAAACAGGTAAATGATCAGCTATAGTTTTTTTGCATGGTAATTTAAAGAAAAATGGTGGCCAAGGACCTTGCTAATGGAAGCCTATTTTCGTCAAGCATGTAGTCATCAGACAGTAAGTAGCTGCAATAACATTGTAAAAAATCTTGAAACTTGCTCTCAATGCTGATTTAGTGAACTTTGATTTACAACTCACTGCACATTCTGCCTCCTGCAGACAAAATTATTCAAATTACTACATCTAAACACTGCCGGTTTGTGTATGCTTCTGGCATTCAATGGATCTATCCTGTGTAGTTAAATTATTAGAATATAATCCAGATTATAACTTTATCCTGGTTTCCACAAGCTGTGATTTTTAACTGTAATCAATATATTGGAAGCCTATATTTTGATCCATTCTATATTTATTGAAGGCTGGAGGAGAGTTTTCCGACGTCAAATTATATTTTCCCAACTGTGTCAGCCTTAACTCAGTGGATAGCACTCTCGCCTCTGAGTCAGAAGTTTGTGCGTTCAAGTCCCACTTTAAGCACAAAAATCTAGGCTGACCCTCCAGTGCAGTACTGGGGGAGTGCTGCACTGTCGCAGGTGCCGTCATTTGGATGAGACGCTAAACTGAGTTCCCGCCTGCTCCCTCAGGTGGCCGTAAAAGATCCCATGGCACTGTTTTGAAGAGGAGCAGGGGAGTTCTCCCCGATGTCGTGGCCAATATTTATCCCTCAACCAACATCACTAAAACAGATTATCTCGTCATAATTGCTGTTCGTGGGAGCTTGCTGTGCGTAAATTGGCTGCCGCGTTTCTTACATTACTACATTGTCTACACTTCAAAAGTACTTCATTGGCTGTAAAGCGCTTTGGGACATCCGGTGGTCATGATGGGCGCTATATAAATGCAAGTCTTTTACTTTAACTGTCTAGCTTTTGACCCTCCATTCGCCATGCTACTTCTGCAGCTGTCGATCAACGCCGCCATTGATGCTTGTCCCCACCAAAACCCTGACTCTTGGTTGCTCTCGGAACAGGTTTAGCCATTCATCGCTAGGTCTAACATCAAGTACTACTGGGCCCTGCTCTCCACTGCCAAAACAATTCACTACTCCGGGATCATCTCCTGGCTTCTTTTCTCTAATATCAACCATCTCCTTAAATCCTCCTCCCCTGCCCCTTCCACCCTCTCCTCCAATAAGTGCGAGGAGCTCGTGGACTTCGTTCAGCTGCTTATGCTGCATCCCTCCCTTTCCCCCTGCCCACCAAGCCAATGTTTCCCCTGCCCTAACCCTAAACTCGCAACATTGTCTAGTTTCCCTCCGATCTCCCTTCTCCGAACTCATCTAGTCCATAATACTCACCTTGACATGCCACCCTGATATTGCAAACGGTTCCCTCTTTTCAGATACAGTCCTTTCCCTTTCAAATCTTCCATCAGCAACCCACTTAACACCCACCCTTCTCCAATCTCCTTATCCTCTCCAAAGTCCTTGAACATATTGTCGCCTCCTAAATCCATGGCCATCTTTCTTTCAACGCCATGTTTGAGCTTCTCCAATCAGGTTTTGCCCTTGCCCCAGCACTGAAAGGGCCCTAATCCACGTCACATCACATTGTCTATGACTGTGACCAGTGCACTCTATTCTCATTGTTCTCGACCTGTCCTGCAGCCACTGATACTGTTGACTACATCATCCTCCTCCAACTCCTCTCCTTCGTTATCCAGCTGAGTGGGACTGCCCTCGCCTGGTTACACTTGCCTATTCAGTCATAGCCAGAGTATCTCCTTGTCTTCTCGCCTCAGCACTGTTGCCTCTGGAGTCTCCTGAGGATCTATCCTTGGGGTCCTCTATTTTTCATCTATATGCCTTTCCTGGGCGACATATGAAGAAGTCAGGCTTCACACCTATGCTGATGACCCCCTGCCCTACCTCACATCACCTCTCTTGGCCCTTCCACTGTCTTTTTGTTGTCAGCCTGCTTGTCCTGGATAAGCTGAAATTTTCTCCAATTAAATATTGGATAGACTGAAACCATTGTCTTCAGTCCCTACCGCAAACTCTAGTTTCCCTACCAATTCCATCCCCCTCCCTGGTCACCATCTCGTGATGAACTGGATTGCAGTTTTCAGCCTCGCAGTCCTTGACCCTGTGCTGAGCTTCCAACACCATATCTTCTCCTTTACTTCCATCTCCCATACAGTTGCCCATCTGCTGCTGAAACCTATTTTTGTTGCCTCCAATGCTGTCCTGGCTAGCATCCCATCTTCCACCCTCCATTACTCCATTACTCATCCAAGACTCTGCTGCCCACATTTTAACTCGCACCAAGTTCCGATTACCCATCATACCTTTGCTCACTGACCCACAGGTGAGGCCTCACTAAGGCCCTGTACAACTGCTCCTATACTCAAATCCCCTAGCTATGAAGGCCAATATACCATTTGCCGCCTTCACTGCCTGTTGTACCTGCATGCCCAACCTTCAATGACTGATGAACCATGACACCCAGGTCTCGTTGCACCTCCCCTTTCCCTAATCTGCCACCATTCAGATAATATTCTGCCTTCGTGTTTTTGCCCCCAAGATGGATAATCTCACATTTATCCACATTATACTGCATCTGCCATGCATTTGCCCACTTACCTAATCTGTCCAAGTCACCCTGCAGCCTCTCAGCGTTCCCCTCACAGCTCACACCGACACCCAGTTTAGTGTCATCTGCAAACTTGGAGATATTACACTCAATTCCTTCATCCAAATCATTATATTGTAAAAGCCCTGTGGCACTCCACTAGTCACTGCCTGTCATTCTGAAAAGGACCCGTTTATCCCGACTCTCTGCTTCCTGTCTGCCAACCAGTTCTCTATCCACGTCAGTACATTACCTCCCACTACCATGCACTTTGACTTTGCACACCAATCTCTTCTGTGGGACCTTGTCAAAAGCCTTTTGAAAGTCCAAATACACCACATCCACTGGTTCTTCCTTGTCCACTCTACTAGTTACATCCTCAAAAAATTCCAGAAGATTCGTCAAGCATGATTTCCCTTTCATAAATCCATGCTGACTTGGACCGATCCTGTCACTGCTTTCCAAATGCACTGCTATTTCATCCTTAATGATTGATTCCAACATTTTCCCCGCTACTGATGTCAGGCTAACTGGCCTATAATTACCCGTTTTCTCTCTCCCTCCTTTTTTTTTAAAAATCAGCTACTCTCCAGTCCATAGGAACTGATCCAGAGTCAGTAGACTGTTGGAAAATGATCACCAATGCATCCACTATTTCTTGGGCCACTTTCTTAAGTACTCTGGGATGCAGACTATTAGGCCCCGGGGATTTATCAGCCTTCAATCCCATCAATTTCCCTAACACAATTTCCTGCCTAATAAGGATATCTTTCAGTTCCTCCTTCTCACTAGACCCACTGTCCCCTAGTACATTCGGAAGGTTATTCGTGTCTTCCTTTGTGAAGGCAGAACCGAAGTATTTGTTTAATTTACCCTTTTATTCCCGGTATCATTGTGGTGAATGCGCTGCACCCCCTCCAAGACCAGTAGATCCTCCCTGGGGTGCGGTGCCCAGCGCTGAATGAAGCATTCCCAGATGAGGTCTAACCAGAGCTTCACATAACTGTAGCATAACTTCTGCCCCTTTGTATTCTAGCTGCTTTGTGATGAGTGCTAACATTCCATTATCCATTTAAAATATTTTTTGTACCTGTCCATTAGGTTTTAGTGATTTCTGTACATGGTCCCTTAAATCTCTGCTCCACCATAGTCCCGCGCTGCTCATCATTTAGAAAATACTCTCGCCTATCATTATTGGGTCCAAGGTGGGTGACCTCTCACTCCCCCATTTTGAACTCCATCTGCCACAGTTTGAAGGGCATAAAATGTATCCTTTTTTAAAATCCCAATATGATTTATTGTGGCTTAATCCAACACTAAAAGAATAACCATCAAACAAATAGCGCCCGAGGTCTTTCTCTTTTTCTCACCCACCCACCAGATTGAAGTGGTAAGTAAATGTTCTTGACTGAGGGTCTGTGCGAGTTTAACAACTGCACTTGAATGCTTACAAGAACAGTCTGTTGGTGACTCACTTCTGGTGAGGAATTGACTCCTCGATCAATGCCGAAATGGCTGAAATCAGTAACTTGAACTGTGGCAGCAAACCTACTGACTGCCGCTTTGTTGTGCTGCATTGCATTTCCAGTGAATGTTGCCAAATTCTTTCATATCTGAATGGACAGGTAATGGAAGTTTCACTTGTTCCTCTTCCTCCCTGCCTCTTCCCTTTTAGAATTGTTTCCGGCTCCTCTCCTGAAGGTGGTAATGACTTCTTTGCAGGGCTTCAGTACCATAGGCTTTAGCAACCTTGACATAATCTGCCCAAATGGCTAATCTTATAATCCCAGACACTGATGTTAGCAGGCTTACTGTGTTATGGGCAGGGGACTAATCTCACCAAACCAAACGAATCCTGACTTCTCGGCATCCAATGCAGCATTTCCAGGAAGAGTCACTGGCTAACAGTCAGGGAGGAAACCTTGGCTATCCCCTCCCCATCCTCCCCAATCTAGGGGTGCTGAGACCAGTAGTAGTGCTTCTGCCACACCAGCTGGAGTAAGCTAACTCTGCACAGATTCCTCCTTTCTGTAGGGAAGTTGGTATTAAAAAGTTAACATTTTGGATTCCATTTGTGATCTTTAAGGGAATTAACAGTCACTTGGACATGTGTGGTTTAATTAAGGAAAGCCAGCATGGATTTGTTAACGGCAAATCGTGTTTAACCAACTTAATCGAGTTTTGTGATGAGATAACAGAGAGGGTTGATGAGGACAATGCGGTTGGCGTGGTGTACATGGATTTCCAAAAGGCAATTGACAAAGTGCCACATAATAGGCTTGCCAGCAAAGTTGAAGCCCATGGAATAAAAGGGGCAGCATGGATACGAAATTGGCTAAGTGACAGGAAACAGAGAGTAGTGGTGAACTGTTGTTTTTCAGACTGGAGGAAGGTATACAGTGGCGTTCCCCAGGGATCGGTTCTAGGACCACTGCTTTTCTTGTTATATATTAATGACTTGGATATGGTTGTACAGGGCACAATTTCAAAATTTGCAGATGACACAAAACTTGGATGTATACTGAATAGTGAGGAGGATAGTGATAGACTTCAAGAAGACATAGACAGGCTGGTGGAATGGGCAGACATGTGGCAGATGAAATTTAACGCAGAAAAGTGTGAAGTGATACATTTTGGTAAAAAGAATGAGGAGAGGCAATATAAACCAAAGGGTACAATCCTAAAGGAGATGCATAAACAGAGAGACCTGGGGTATATGTGCACAAATCGTTGAAGGTGGCAGGGCAGGTTGAGAAAGCAGTTAAAAAAGTTCAAAAGTGTGGAAATTATGAACCTGTATAAAACACTGGTTCGGCCTCAACTGGAGTATTGTGTCCAATTCTGGGCACCACACTTCAGGAAGGATATGAAGGCCTTAGAGAGGATGCAGAAAAGATTTACGAGAATGATTCCAAGGATGAGGGACTTCAGTTAAGTCGATAGATTGGAGAAGCTGGGGTTGTTCTCCTTGGGTTGAGAGGAGATTTAATAGAGGTGTTCAAAATCATGAAGGGTCTGGACAGAGTAGATAGAGAGAAACTGTTCCCATTGGCAGAAGGGTCGGGAACCAGAGGACACAGATTTACGGTGATTGACAAAAAAACCAAAGGCAACAAAAACTTTTTTATGCAGCGAGTGGTTAGGATCTGGAATGTACTGCCTGAAAGGGTGGTGGAGGCAGACTCAATCACGTCTTTGAAAAGGGAGTTGGATAAGTACCTGAAAGAAAAATATTTGCAGTGCTACGGGGGAGTGGGACTGGCTGAGGTGCTCTTGCAGAGATCTGGCACGGGCTCGCTGGGTCGAATGTGGCCACCTCCCACGCTGTAACCATTCTATGAATGTCAGTTTGCCCTTGCCTCACACACCCCTGTTTTTTTGACGTGGAGGGAAAAGAGAAAGGAAGGAAGTAGAATAGAATTCTTGGCCACATATAAGAAATCCAATTGGAGAATGGTGAACAGTAATGATGGGGAGGCGAAACCATTTGTTTGGACTCCACCCTCTCTATTCCCCTTCAGATTTTTTCACTAGGTGAGCAGGTGAGTTGTTCTTCATCAGTGATACTTTGTACCTGTCCAAGAGGAAGTTCCTGAGGGTGGCCTCAAACATGCATGTTTTCCCTGTGTCTTGTCCTCTTTTGGTAAATACCTAATTATGTTTCTCTCTCCATAGCTTGATTAAAATTGGGAAATTCCTGTCTGGGAGAATTGAGTACTAACCGAGTGCAGGGATGTCCCAGCACAACAGGCCGTTCCTTGCAGTTTCACCTTACTCAGCACTGAATGAAGAGTGTTTACCGTTTATTGTTCCCTCACAGGATGGTGCAAATAGCCGAAAGCCTAGGAAGCGATGTGAAAAAAAGCCCCCTTTCAATGCAGTAAAAGTCCCCGGTACCACGAATGAAGATTCGATGCAGAAAATGAAGACAGTTATTCCCATGAATGATGTTGCAATAAAAATCCCGGCATGTATGAATAATCAAGGGACGACAAAACAAATGAGAAAAATTGTGCCTGAAGACAATGTGTTGCAAATAAAACAGTCATTCAGTTTTAAAGGTCAGTAACAAATGTGCAGTTTGATATTTGCAGAACCCTCCTTCATGTCTCTTAATGAAGTTGCCTGAATGATATTGATGCTTCTTTAAATCTCCACTTTCTTAATCTGGTTAGTGCGATTTGTTTCTTGTCCACTCTAGTGTTCTCCCCTCTTCTAAAGCTCCTGACTCTTGTTGGAACATGGTATCACGGGTTGTGGCTGCCATTCAGTACCTCGCTTGAGTGGCTATTCTTCACGGACAAGCCTAGATAAGCGTTGCTGGGCTATTTGGCCACAAAGGGCGTTACCGTCAAATCCTGCCATCGTCTTGCACGCTTCCCAGCAGAGATAGTAAGAAGGAGTGGCAACCCTGTTTTAACCCCCTCCAATCTCCTCCAATTCAGGGGCACTTTGTATCCTGCTGTATCAGCAAGACATTTGCAGATTGGCTTTGGAGAGGGTATGGAAGAGATTTACTAGAATGGTTCCAGAGATGAGGGACTTCAGTTACGTGGATAGACTGGAGAAGCTGGGGCTGTTGTTCTTGGAGCAGAGAAGGCTAAGAGGAGATTTGATAGAGGTGTTTAAAATCATGGAAGGGTTTAGATAGAGTAAATAGAGAAACTGTTTCCAGTGGATGAAGGGTCGATAACCAGAGGGTGCAGATTCAAGGTGATTGGCAAAAGAACCGGACGCGACATGAGGAAAAACTTTTTTACGCAACAAGTTATTAGGATTTGGACTGCACTGCCTGATAGGGGATGATGGAAACAGAATCAATAGTAGCCTACAAAAGGGAATTGGACAAATACTTGGAAGGAGAGAAAAAAATTGCAGGGGTATGGGGAAAGAGTGGGGGTAGTGGGACTGACTGGATTGGTCTTCGAAAGACGGGGCGCAGACTCGATGGGCCGAATGGCCTATATCTGTGCTGTACTATCTGATTCTGAGATGCTGACTGACCTTTATTTTCCAGCATTTTCTGCTTGTACCTAGTTGTTTTTTACGAGATCGGACACCGATTGGGGATTGAACTTGGGAGTCCTCCGAGGTTCTTCGGGCTCAGCACCAGTCATGGATTTGCCTACCTGGTTGCTGGGGAAACTGAATACTTTTTCTCAACACCTTCCAGAGCCAATTTGTTAACTGTCGTTTTAATAAAAGCATTGCTGTGGGTCGGAAGCAAAGCACTGTTTTCATTTTTAAAGTGTTTGTGCTTTATATAATGAGCATTAATTACATTTCTTCTAATCTGGCACAGTATGTTTAACGTAATTGAGCAGGTCTCCTGCAACTCGGCAAGTCCTATTCGACTTTAAACTCTAAATCAGGCTTGTATGACCTAACTAGATGCCTATTAAAAGGTGTTTCATCAAAAGGAATGGTTTGGATGCAGGGAATATTATCTCAGATGTTGCCTTAAGCGTCTGCTGTAATTACAGCACTTGCATGCTTTTATGAGAATACATTAGTCAGAGCAGGAAACTTGGAACCACATAGAATATCTTCTTGATGACAATGGTTGTGTGTTGGTTAAGGTCCTCTGAAACTTCTTTATCCTATTTCACCTTTCATGTTGCTTCATTGCAATAACTCGAAACATATAAGATAATGAGGGGGCTCGACAAGGTGGATACAGAGAGGATATTTCCACTCATAGGGGAAACTAAAAATAGGGGGCATAGTCTCAATAAGGAGCCGTCCATTTAAAACAGATGAGGAGGAATTTCTTCTGAGTATTGTAAATCTGGAATTCTCTTCCCCATAGAGCTGTGGAGGCTGGGTCATTGAATATATTTAAGGCGGAGATAGACAGATTTATGAGCGATAAGGGAGTAAAGTGTTATGGGGAGCGGGTGGGGAAGTGGAGCTGAGGCCAGGATCAGATCAGCCATTGAATGGCGGAGCAGGCTCGAGGGGCCAAATGGCCGACTCCTGCTCCGATTTCTTATGTTCTTAACTGGCAGCAGTAAGGTTTACCTACTGGCATTTACCTGAACCCCTTGTGGGTAAGAGCAAAAGAATATAGAGGAAGAAAATTCCCTGATCCTACTGCCTCAATACTGCATTTAACTAGCTTCCCCTTAAGAAATTTTCACACTGGGAGAGAGGCAGCTGGCTGGAGCTATTGCAGGAGTTACGAGGCTCAGGAGAATGACAAGTGTCTACCATTCTACTGTGTAAACATCAAACATTGAGGAATTTCCTCTAGATTCCTGGACTGCCTGAAGAATTTGACGGCCCATGTAGGAGATTCTTCCAGGCTTTCTGAACTGCAGGGGATGCTTTCTTGTCATGCAGGCAACCTCTGATATTTAACTGTAAACCTCTCACACAGGTTCGCTGGGTGGCACGGAGGAGATTGAAAATCATGAGCAGAAGTTGCGAGACGATCTGAGATGGAATGGGACACATGAAATACTGCATCCAGCACTACAGAAGTGTTCGTAGAATTTTGCTCTTATATTTACTTGTAATTCTTCTTGTTTAACTTCCATTACTCAAACTTTTCATTCAACTTCTGCAGGTTGACTAAAATGCACGTAGGCAGTGATCTTTCTTTTCAGATCTGGGTTAAAATCCAACCTAGACATTGGATTAACCGGTTTCTGGCAGCTAAATGAAAGCATTTTACGTGAAGGGAGGCCCACGGGCCAATATTTCTATTAATTGGCACTCCGAGCTGCAGGGAAAAGCCATACCAATGGAGCAGTGCGTGCTCTTGACATTGAATTCAACCTGCTTCTTGACCCAGAAATAGAAGGAGCTTTAGGCTGCATCTAACTGTACTATACTTGACACGGCACCCGATTAAGCAATGCGTTGATTTTAAACTTCTCACCCTTGTTTTCGAATCCCTCCATGACCTTGCCCCTCCCTATCTCTTAACATCCTCCAACCTTGCAACCCTCTAAGATATCTGTGCTCTTCCAATTCTGGTCCCCAATTTTAATCGCTCCACCATTAGTAGCCGTGCCTTCAGCTGCCAAGGCCCTAAAAACTAGGCATTGGTGGACCGGGAGCCAATGTAGGTCAGCGAGCACAGGGGTGATGTGTGAACGCGAGTTGGTGTGTATTAGGATCTGGCAGCAGAGTTTTGGATGAGCTCAAGTTTATGGAGAGTGCAAGGTGGGAGGCCATCTAGGAGAGCATGAGAATAGCCGAGTTTAGAGGTAACAGGCATGGTAAGGTTTCAACAGATGAGCTGAGGCAGTGGCGATGTTACGGAGGTGGAAGTAGGCAGTCATAATGCTGGAGAGGAAAGAGGGTTGAAAGCTGAGTTCAGTCAAATAGGATGTCAGGGTTGCAAATTGTCTGGGTCATCCTCCGACATTGGCCAGTGAGAGGATGGAGTCGAAGGCTAAGGAATGGAGTTTGTGGCGAGGACCAAAGACAATGGCTTTGGTCTTCCCAATATTTAGTTGGAGGAAATTTCTGCTCATCCAGTATTGGATGTCGGACTAGCAGTGTGACAAACTAGAGGCAGTGGAGAGTTTGAGGGAGGTGGTGGCGATGTAGAGCTGAGTGTGTCGGTGTACATGTGGAAACTGACTTGTTTTCGGATGATGTCGGTGAGCGGCACCATGTATATGAAAAATAGGAGAGGGGTCAATGCTCGATCCTTGGGGGACTCCAGAGGTAACGATGTGGTGTGGGAGGAGAAGCCATTGTAAGTAATTCTCTGGCTGGAACTAGGCAAAGGCAGTCCATCCAACTGGACAACAAAGGACAGGTATTGGAGGAAGATGGTCAACCGTGTCAATTGCTGCAGGCGGTTCAAGAACGATGAAGAGGGATAGTTTACCACGGACGCAATCACATAGAATGTCACGTGACTTTAAAGGTGCTGTGAAAGGGGCGGAAACCTGATTGGAAGGGTTCAAACGTGGAGTTGCGGAGAAGACGGGCATGGATTTGGGAGATGGGAACCTGTTCCAGGAATTGAGAAGAGGAAGGGGAAGTGGAAGATGCTGGTAGTTTACAAGGTCAGAGGGGTCAAGGGGTGGTGATCATATTGATGCTTTAGTTCAGAATGGGCCAGAATTTTATGTAACGGGGCATCTACCAACGTCTGCCGTTAGTTAGACTTGCCCCTGCACCCTTCGCGCCAAAAAAAAATGTGCCCACAAAGTTGCTGAAAGTGTGAGCTGATAACGGCACAGCGAGGGAAACGGCACCAGGGACAGGAGTGAGCAGGGAAAGCAACAGGGTGTCTCCTTCACCAATGAAATTTAAGGATTGGGATATAAACAGGAGGAGTGAATTAGAGTGGGTGAATTCAATGTCAAACCAGGTATAGAAAGTGGGAAAGAAATATTGGATTAAAAGAGAAGAAAAGTAAGAATTAAAAAAAAAATAGACATTTGTAAAATCTCCCCCAAAAACTCAAAACCTAAAGGAATTAGACTGCACACTTGTAATAGTTAATTTCCAGCGAGGCTGGTTGGCAGTCATTAACACTTACGTGTTAAAAGGGTACTTGTGCTTGTAATGACAAGACTTCACTTTCTGTGGTGAGTTTAATGGGCAAATACAGCAAGGAGCAAAAACCAACAACAGGGAGCGGAAGGACAAGATGCAGTTTCCACAAAGCTAACGACAGGGCGATGCAGCTCTGACAGCAACTTTTGGATATTCTCATTTAACCGTGCATCTGCTGCTGTATGGGTTGGCAGATGGAGTATAATGTCGGAAAGTGTGAGGTCATACACTTTGGCAGGAAAAAAATCAAAGAGCAAGTTATTATTTAAATGGAGAAGATTGCAAAGTGCTGCAGTACAGCAGGACCTGGGGGGACTTGTGCATGAAACACAAAAGGTTAGTATGCAGGTACAAGAAGTGATCAGGAAGACCAATGGTATCTTGGCCTTTATTGCAAAGGGGATGGAGAATAAAAGCAGGGAAATCTTGCTACAGCTATATAAGGTATTGGTGAGGCCACACCTGGAATACTGCGTGCAGTTTTGGTTTCCATATTTACAAAAGGATATACTTGCTTTGGAAGCAGTTCAGAGAAGGTTCACTAGGTTGATTCCGGAGATGAGGGGCTTGACTTATGAGGAAAGGTTGAGTAGGTTGGGCCTCTACTCATTGGAATTCGGAAGAATGAGAGGTGATCTTATCGAAACGTGTAAGATTGTGAGGGGGCTTGACAAGGTGGATGCAGAGAGGATGTTTCCACTGATGGGGGAGACTAGAACTAGAGGGCATGATCTTAGAATAAGGGGCCGCCCATTTAAAACAGAGATGAGGAGAAATTTCTTCTCTCAAAGGGTTGTAAGTCTGTGGAATTTGCTGTCAGAGAGCTGTGGAAGCTGGGTCATTGAATAAATTTAAGACAGAAGTAGACAGTTTCTTAAACGATAAGGGGTTATGGGGAGCGAGCAGGGAAGTGGAGCTGAGTCCATGATCAGATCAGCCAGGAGCAGGCTACCCCTGTTCCTATTTCTTATGTTCTTATGTACCATGTACAAATAAAGATGAGTGCCATTAGCCTGCAAATTCTGGCTAAATATGTTTTTCTTCCACTTTTTAAAAAAAAAAAAAATTTCCCCCCACATTCCGAATTTCCTTGTATTTCCTTAGGCTATCTGTAGTCTCGGCCAAAGTGTCTTGAAGTGTGCCTAGAAGGTAGGTAAAACCGGCCGAAGCTGTTTCTCTCCTTGTGACACAACTGAAATCAGGAAGTCAGCAGACGCGGATCACTGGTATGAACCCATGTCGTCCCATTCTGTAGCACCATGCATTGGTGCTCCACAAAATCTCCTTTGAACTATTCTTAAACTGAGTTAAATGGGCCTTCATATAATAACCTGTATAATCTCTCAAATTGTTCTGCTTTGTGCTTATATTTATCCTCTTTATTTTTTGTTCTAGCTGGAATAAAGCTAAGTGACCTTCAACCCACCGAATGGCTACATTTGAAACATTTCGAACTGGCTCTGTATCATGGGCACTCTGTTCCCAGTTCTGTGCAAAATGTTGAATTGAATTACCCTTTTTCGGTAAATGAGTCGCATGGAATTCGAGGTAAGGGTTCCATCCTACTTCTGAAGTGTTGTAAGTGAAAGATTCGACCTGAATCGAACGATAGGGTCTGCTGGTATTATAGCCGTCTAGTTTGTACGGCCAAGGTGGGGTGTAATAAAAGGAAGGAGCACTGACTGGTAAGGATTCCATTCTTGCACGGCCCATCTGTGTTGGTTGGTTAACTGAACAATTATATTGATGATTCCTTTGGCAATGTTTGTATGGTGGAGCACCTCACCTAGAATAATCCTGTAGACTAGGACTCCAAACATGTTTTCCTCATTGGCCACTTGGGTGCATCTTATGGCACCTTTCTCAATTTAAAATTAATATTCCCATGAATTTGTATATAACACATGCTGCTGATAACCAATCACGGAGTTCTGGTTTTGCATTTATCCAGCAATAAAGACTTGCATTTATATAGTGCCTTTCACAACCTCAGGATGTCCCAAAGTGCTTTACAGCCAGCAAAGTACAAGTGTGGTCACTGTTGTAATATAGGAAACGCGACAGCCAATTTGTGCACAGCAAGCTCCCATGCACAGCAATGTGATAATGACCAGATAATCTGTTTTAGATGTTGATTGAGCGATAACTTGGCCAGGACACTGGGGATAACTCCTCTGCTCTTCTTCGAAATAGTGGCCATGGGATCTTTTATGCCCACTTGTAATAAAATTTGAAAGACGGCACCTCTGATTGTGCAGCGCGTCATCAGTACTGCACTGGAGTGTCAGCCTAGATTTTTGTGCTCAAGTCTCTGAAGTGGGACTTGAACCTACAACCTTCTGACTCCGAAGCAAGAGTGCTACCCACTGAGCCACGGCTGACCCTGCCTCTACCACATCATAATCTGAATCTGCGCTAATTTTTATTTCGGTTCCCGTTTACAGTAGTGCTTTTGCAAGCTATTATTGATACTGAGAGTTAGCTGTGGAAAATCTCCAAGCGCAGGATCATCAGAAAAGACTGCATAGCGAAGCAAGTGACTTTCCTGTATAAATGTTTAAGTCCCTTGTGAATTACTTTGTTGCAGAAACTGGGATTCCATTTATCTCGCGGACAGGAAAAACAAATGATCTCACCAAGATTAAGGGCTGGAAGCACAAGTTTAATCTGCAGCCTGGCTCACCCGATGACAAACCGAGTCCACCACCTTCAAGTAAACCAGAATATTCATCATGCATGTTCATAGTTTTTTCTTTCTTCTGTGATTCTCTGGTGTGTGCATGTTTGGAAAAGCTCAAGAGCTGGAAGAGTATTATTCCAAGTTACTAGTCCAGTATTCTTATAACGAAAAAATCCAAAGCAAGCTCTGGTGAATTATATAGATTAATGCTTATGAAAATCCTAGACGTTTACGGCACAGAAGGAGGCGATTCGGCTCATCGTGTCTGTGCCGGCCTAATCTCACTTTCCAGCTCTAGGTCCGTAGCCCTATAGGTTACGGCACTTCAAGTGCATATCCAAGTACTTTTTAAATGTGGTGAGGGTTTCTGCCTCTACCACCCTTTCAGGCAGTAGGTTTCAGACCCCCACCACCCTCTGGGTGAAAAAAGTTCTCAAATCCCCTCTAAACCATCTACCAATTATTTGAAATCAATGTCCCCTGATTTGTGACCTCTCTGTTAAGGGAAATAGGTTCTTCCTATCCACTCTATCTAGACCCCTTATAATGTTATAACACCTCAATTAAGTCTCCGTTCAGCCTCCTCTCTTTCAAAGAAAACATCCCCAGCCTATCCATTCTTTTCTTATAGCTAAAATTCTCCAGACCTGGCAACATCCTCGTAAATCTCCTTTGTACCCTCTCTTGTACAATCATATCTTTCCTGTAACGTGACCAGAACTGTGCAGTAGTACTCTAGCTGTGGCCTAACTAGTGTTTTACACAGTTCTAGCACAACCTCCCTGTGCCTCGGTTTATAAAGGAAAGTGTCCCGTGTGCCATTTTAACCACCATATCTACTTGTCTACCTTCAGGGATCTGTGGACATGCACGCCAAGGTCTCTGTTCCTCTACACTGTGTATTAAACTATTTAAACCACAGCTCTATGCACTTAAAACCATTTGTGAATTTATTAAGTTTTATACTATTCTCTATAGTTTGTCATATTTCCTCTTCCACTCCTCCTTTTCCCAAGTTTGCAGAGCTACTGTCGAATTCACTCTTCTAAGATTACTCCAGGACCAGTGCTGGACCATTGGTTTCCTCTGGGACAAGATCAGTAGCTTCAGCAGTAAAGCACTGGAGCCTGAAACATTGCATTGAGTTCAAATCCTAACCCTAAATTAACCAGTTGTTTTCATTCATAGAGTATCTATTTGTCCTGTTAGATGGAGTGCCCCGTGGGAAAGGTGGAAGGGAAAATAAATGAGTGCTGCCTGTTGAAGCCCTGCAATGTTGTGCCTTGTGCTGTGGAATCAAAGTTGCTTTGGGTGTGGAAATATCAATAGCTTTCCCAATGGAAGAAAATTCCATTAGTAACAAGATGTCCTCAAAGAAAGGATTTAAAAAAAAACATTCTGATTCCCTGAATAAAGACCGGTTGATAATGTCTATATTGTGCAGAGATTTAAAAAGAACACAAGGTGCTACTATGCAGCATCCACTTGCATTGAAAGCTGTTGATGCCGGCATTGAAGTCATTGGCTTAATTAGTCGGTGAGCATAAATTAACTTAATATTTGTCTGAACAATGTTTTTATTTTTCCTTTGCTTGTGTAAGTACTTGGGGGTTTTTTACTTGCAGTACTTTTTCTTTCCTTGTCAATTTTTTTGACTGCAAAAGTCTTCCTCTTCATTCCTGGCAGGAAGTGTAGTAAACTTTAATATTGGTGTGGGGAGACACAAGAAATAGGAGCTGGAGTAGGCCACTCAACCTACTGTGGCTGATCATCTACCTCAACTCCACCTTTCCGCTCTATCCCCATATCCCTTGGTGCCCAAAAATCTATCGATCTCAGCCTTGAATATACTCAACGACTGAGCATCCACAGCCCTTTGGGGTAGAGAATTCCAAAGATTCACATCCCTCCGAAGAAATTTCTCCTGATCTCAGTCCTAAATGGCTGACTCCTTATCTTGAGACTGTGACTCCTAGTTCTAGACTCCCCAGCCAGAGAAAGCATCCTTCCTGCCCAGCCCCTTAAGAATGTTCTATGTTTCAATGAGATCACCTCTTCTTCTAAACTCTAGGGAATATAGGCCTAGTCTACTCAATCTCCCCTCATAAGTCAATCCCTTTTTGTTTTTGACGTGTTCAGTTTCTGCATTGTAACAACAATCTGGACACTACTCTAAACTGAGCTTGAATTAGGAAGATTTTGCTTTGTGCAAATTGCTTTTATTGTAATATTTCAACAACATTGTCAATGACTCTCACAATTTGGTTCTGTTATTAAAATGTCCATGCTCCCTTTTAATAGGTGCCAGCACTGCAGTTATTAAGAATAGATCAGCGTTTGTTAGCGACTTGCTTGATGAATATCTGGAGAAAGAAGGGAAGATCATTGAGCAGCAATCTCTACTGTACGACTATGAGATGCCCGAGATTGGGCGTCGAACTCCTAACCTGTTGGATTCGCCCTGCACTATTCAGCCAAACACTACCTGTTCACCAGACTTTGCCACACCGCTGAAAAATAAATCTTCGCAATTGGAAATGTCCCCTGTGTTGGAGAAACACTTCAGTGTTACAAACAAAGGGATTTTCATCAGAGATGTGCAAGGCGCCAGCATGGAGGCGAAGGCTCGGTGTCGAGCACGGAAAAACGGCAACTCTGCTGCAGCTAAAAGGTCCAAAATCCCCAATCTGGACGACAACGCTTCAGGATTATCTGATAACAATAACCAGTCTGAAATTTATGCCACGTCCCCACAGAAGGTGAGACATTTAATAGTGATTTTGAATTTTGTTCTCCAGGTGAGCGATGTCAGGACTGGAACACTTGTGCATCAGTTAACGCAGAGTAAAGTTTGTTGAGCTTCTCCGACACTATTGGGGACAAATCACCTCGTGTACCAGCGTCCCATTGCAACATTGTAAATTTTGCATCTCCAACACCAGCCATCTTGAATGGATTGTGTTAATTGCATCCTATTAGCCTGGGCAACTTTTTTTTTAATTGGCCGCTGGAGTTTATAGTTAATCGGGAACAATATGTGGTGGTCTAGTTTTTAAAAAAAAAAGAGGACCAGAAAGTTTTGACTCCCCTACAACAAAACCTTTGTAGACATCATGTTTCGTAAATTTATTCGGGTTCGAATCTGAGCAGCAGAAACTAACTGGAAGAATGAATTGTGATCAGTACAGTAAGCCGTCTCTGCCCTCATAATGTGTCTTCAGTAATGAAGCCGTCAGCGCTGCATGTCGAGATTGTGACCTATCAGAAAGCGTGTGCCGCACCACTTAGTGCCAGCCTCTCTCAATTTGGGTCAAAAAGAACAAAAGTATCTGCATATAAAATGGAATTGTTTTAGAAGGGAGAAGATTAGAATGTAGCTTGCCATATGAAGCCATATAATAGACTCGTTTTGATTGTAATCCAATGCCCCCCTGGTGTCCATTGGGTGTCTTCAGGGCCTGTCCCCTCTCCCAATTGACAGAATTGAGTTTTACTCATTGTTGCTATTTGATGGCTGCAGATTGGAATCTTTTGGCCACAGTTATAATGTTACACTTTGTATTTATAGAATGGGTATTGGAACAATGGGACAGTTGCAATGTTAATTCAGTAGGATGATAGTGGGGATGAGAGGATGGGGTTTAGAATGAACATCAAAAAACATGGTGGTATTTATTGAAGAAGGTAATAAGAACAAAAGAAATAGGAGTAGGAGTAGGCCACCTGGCCCCTCGAGCCTGCTCCGCCATTTAATAAGATCATGGCTGATCTGATCATGGACTCAGCTATACTTTCCTGCCTGCTCTCTTTACTCCCTTATCGCTCAAAAATCTGTCTATCTCCGCCTTTAATGACCCAGGTTCCACAGCTCTCTGGGGCAGAAAATTCCACAGATTTACAACCCTCTGAGAGAAGAAATTCCTCCTCATCTCAGTTTTAAATGGGCGGCCCCTTATTCTGAGACTATGCCCCCTAGTTTTAGTTTCCCCTATGAGTGGAATTATCCTCTGCATCCACCTTGTCGATCCCCCTCATTATCTTATATGTTTCGATAAGTTCACCTCTCATTCTTCTGAACTCCAATGAGTTTGGGTCCAACCGACTCAACCTATCTTCATAAGTCAACCTCATCTCTGGAATCAATCTAGTGAACCTTCACTGAACAGCCTCCAATGCAAGTATATCCTTCCTTAAATACAGACACCAAAACTATACATAGTGCTCCCAAGTGTGGCCTCACTAATACCCTGTACAGTTGGTCTTAGAAACATAGAAAATAGGTGCAGGAGTAGGCTATTCGGCACTTCAAGCCTGCACCTCCATTCAATAAGATCATGGCTGATCATTCACCTCCGTACTCCTTTCCTGCTTTCTCTCCGCAGCGCTTGATCCATTTAGCCGTAAGGGCCATATCTAACTCCTCCTTGAATATATCCAATGAACTGACATCAACAACTTTCTGCGGTAGGGAATTCCACGGGTTAACAACTCTTGAGTGAAGAAGTTTCTCTTTATCTCAGTCCTAAATAGCTTACCCCTTATCCTTAGACTATATCCCCTGGTTCTGGACTTCCCCAAACATCGGGAACATTCTTCCTGCATCCAACCTGTCCAGTCCCGTCAGAATTTTATATGTTTCTATGAGACCCCCTCTCATACTTCTAAACTCCAGTGAATAAAGACCCAGTCGATCCAGACCCTTCTCATATGTCAGTCCAGCCATCTCGGGAATCAGTCTGGTGAACCTTCGCTGCACTCCCTCAATAGCAAGAACGTCCTTCCTCAGATTAGGAGACCAAAACTGAACACACTATTCCAGGTGAGGCCTCACTAAGGCCCTGTACAACTGCAGTAGGACCCTGCTCCTTTACTCAAATCTCCTAGCTATGAAGGCCAACATACCATTTGCCTTCTTCACCGCCTGCTGTACCTGCATGCCAACTTTCAATGACTGATGTACCACGACACCCAGGTGTCGTTGCACCTCCCCTTTTCCTAATCTGCCGCCATTCAAATAATCTGCCTTCCTGTTTTTGCCCCCAAAGTGGATAACTCACATTTATCCACATTATACTGCATTTGCCATGCGTTTACCCACTCGACTAACCTGTCCAAGTCACACTGCAGCTTCTTAGCGTCCTCCTCACAGCTCACACCACCACCCAGATAAGTGTCATCTGCAAACCTGGAGATATTACACTTAATTCCTTCATCTAAATCATTAATGTATATTGTAAATAGCTGGGTCCCAGCACTGAGCCCTGCAGCACCCCACTAGTCACTGCCTGGTATTCTGAAAAGGACCCGTTTATCCCGACTCTCTGCTTCCTGTCTGCCAACCAGTTCTCTATCCACATCAGTACATTACCCCCAATACCATGTGCTTCAATTTTGCACACCAATCTCTTGTGTGGGACCTTGTCAAAAGCCTTTTGAAAGTCCAAATATACCACATCTACTGGTTCTCCCTTGTCCACTCTACCAGTTACATCCTCAAAAAATTCCAGAAGATTTGTCAAGCATGATTTCCCTTTCATAAATCCATGCTGACTTGGACTGATCTGTCACTGCTTTCCAAATGCGCTGCTATTTCATCTTTAATAATTGATTCCAACATTTTCCCCACTACTGATGTCAGGCTAACTGGTCTATAATTACTTGTTTTCTCTCTCCCTCCTTTCTTAAAAAGTGGTGTTACATTAGCTACCCTCCAGTCCATAGTAACTGATCCAGAATCGATAGACTGTTGGAAAATGATCACCAACGCATCCACTATTTCTAGGGTCACTTCCTAAGTACTCTGAGATGCAGACTATCAATTCCCTAACACAATTTCCTGACTAATAAGGATTTCCTTCAGTTCCTCCTTCTCACTTGACCCTCAGTGCCCCCGAGTATTTCTGGAAGGTTATTTGTGACTTCCTTCGTGAAGATAGATCCAAAGTATTTGTTCAACTGGTCCGCCATTTCTTTGTTCCCCATTATAAATTCACCTGAATCTGACTGCAAGGAACCTACGTTTGTCTTCACTAATCTTTTTCTCTTCACATATCTATAGAAGGTTTTGCAGTTAGTTTTTATGTTCCCAGCAAGCTTCCTCTCATACTCTATTTCCCCCCTCCTAATTAAACCCTTTGTCCTCCTCTGCTGAATTATAAAATTCTCACAGTCCTCAGGTTTGCTGCTTTTTCTGGCCAATTTATATGCCTCTTCCTTGGATTTAACACTATCCTTAATTTCCCTTGTTAGCCACGGTTGAGCCACCTTCCCCATTTTATTTTTACTCCAGACAGGGATGTACAATTGTTGAAGTTCATCCATGTGATCTTTAAATGTTTGCCATTGCCTATCCACCGTCAACCCTTTTAAATATCACTCGCCAGTCTATTCTAGCCAATTCATGTCTCATAGCATCGAAGTTACCTTTCCTTAAGTTCAGGACCCTAGTCTCTGAATTAACGCTGTCACTCTCCATCTTAATAAAGAATTCTACCACATTATGGTCACTCTTCCCGAAGGGGCCTCGCACAACAAGATTGCTAGTTCTTTCTCATTACACATCACCCAGTCTAGGATGGCCAGCTCTCTAGTTGGTTCCTCAACATATTGGTCGAGAAAATATGGGAACCAATGCAGGGAGACAGAGGGAAACAAAGAGGAGACAAAAGCAAAAGACAGAAAGGAGATGAGGAAAAGTGGAGGGCAGAGAAACCCAAGACAAAAAGGGCCACTGTACAGCAAAATTCTAAAAGGACAAAGGGTGTTAAAAAAACAAGCCTGAAGGCTTTGTGTCTTAATGCAAGGAGTATCCGTAATAAGGTGGATGAATTAACTGCAAATAGAAGTTAACAAATATGATGTGATTGGGATTACAGAAACGTGGCTCCAGGATGATCAGGGCTGGGAACTCAACATCCAAGGGTATTCAACATTCAGGAAGGATAGAATAAAAGGAAAAGGAGGTGGGGTAGCATTGCTGGTTAAGGAGGAGATTAATGCAATAGTTAGGAAATACATTACCTAGATTCCACATCATCCAAGCTAGAGCTGCAGAACACCAAAGGGCAAAAAACGTTAGTGGGAGTTGTGTACAGACCTCCAAACAGTAGTAGTGATGTTGGGGAGGGCATCAAACAGGAAATTAGGGGTGCATGCAATAAAGGTGCAGCAGTTATAATGGGTGACTTTAATATGCACATAGATTGGGCTAACCAAACTGGAAGCAATACGGTGGAGGAGGATTTCCTGGAGTGCATAAGGGATGGTTTTCTAGACCAATATGTCGGGGAACCAACGAAGGAGGAGGCCATCTTAGACTGGGTGTTGTGTAATGAGAGAGGATTAATTAGCAATCTCGTTGTGCGAGGCCCCTTGGGGAAGAGTGACCACAATATGGTGGAATTCTGCATTAGGATGGAGAATGAAACAGTTAATTCAGAGACCATGGTCCAGAACTTAAAGAAGGCTAACTTTAAAGATATGAGGCGTGAATTGGCTAGGATAGATTGGCGAATGATACTTAAGGGGTTGACTGTGGATGGGCAATGGCAGACATTTAGAGACCGCATGGATGAACTACAACAATTGTACATTCCTGTCTGGCGTAAAAATAAAAAAAGGAAGGTGGCTCAACCGTGGCTATCAAGGGAAATCAGGGATAGTATTAAAGCCAAGGAAGTGGCATACAAATTGGCCAGAAATAGCAGCGAACCCGGGGACTGGGAGAAATTTAGAACTCAGTAGAGGAGGACAAAGGCTTTGATTAGGTCAGGGAAAATGGAGTACGAGAAGAAGCTTGCAGGGAACATTAAGACGGATTGCAAAAGTTTCTATAGATATGTAAAGAGAAAAAGGTTAGTAACGACAAACGTAGGTCCCCTGCAGTCAGAATCAGGGGAAGTCATAACGGGGAACAAAGAAATGGCGGACCAATTGAACAAGTACTTTGGTTCGGTATTTACTAAGGAGGACACAAACAACCTTCCGGATATAAAAGGGGTCAGAGGGTCTAGTAAGGAGGAGGAACTGAGGGAAATCCTTATTAGTCGGGAAATTGTGTTGGGGAAATTGATGGAATTGAAGGCCGATAAATCCCCAGGGCCTGATGGACTACATCCCAGAGTACTTAAGGAAGTGGCCTTGGAAATAGTGGATGCATTGACAGTCATTTTCCAACATTCCATTGACTCTGGATCAGTTCCTATCGAGTGGAGGGTAGTCAATATAACCCCACTTTTTAAAAAAGGAGGGAGAGAGAAAACAGGGAATTATAGACCGGTCAGCCTGACATCGATAGTGGGTAAAATGATGGAATCAATTATTAAGGATGTCATAGCAGTGCATTTGGAAAGAGGTGACATGATAGGTCCAAGTCAGCATGGATTTGTGAAAGGGAAATCATGCTTGACAAATCTTCTGGAATTTTTTGAGGATGTTTCCAGTAGAGTGGACACGGGAGAACCAGTTGATGTGGTATATTTGGACTTTCAGAAGGCTTTCGACAAGGTCCCACACAAGAGATTAATCTGCAAAGTTGAAACACATGGGATTGGGGGTAGTGTGCTGACATGGATTGAGAACTGGTTGTCAGACAGGAAGCAAAGAGTAGGAGTAAATGGGGATTGTTCAGAATGGCAGGCAGTGACTAGTGGGGTACCGCAAGGTTCTGTACATTAATGATTTAGACGAGGGGATTAAATGTAGTATCTCCAAATTTGCGGATGACACTAAGTTGGGTGGCGGTGTGAGCTGCGAGGAGGATGCTATGAGGCTGCAGAGCGACTTGGTTAGGTAAGTGGGCATGCATGGCGGATGAAGTATAATGTGGATAAATGTGAGGTTATCCACTTTGGTGGTAAAAACAGAGAAAAAGACTATTATCTGAATGGTGACGGATTAGGAAAAGGGGAGGTGCAACGAGACCTGGGTGTCATGGTACATCAGTCATTGAAGGTTGGCATGCAGGTACAGCAGGCGGTTAAGAAAGCAAATGGCATGTTGGCCTTCATAGCGAGGGGATTTGAGTACAGGGGCAGGGAGGTTGTACGGGGCCTTGGTGAGGCCGCACCTGGAGTATTGTGTACAGTTTTGGTCTCCTAACCTGAGGAAGGACATTCTTGCTATTGAGGGAGTGCAGCGAAGATTCACCGGACTGATTCCCGGGATGGCGGGACTGACCTATCAAGAAAGACTGGATCAACTGGGCTTGTATTCACTGGAGTTCAGAAGAATGAGAGGGGACCTCATAGAAACGTTTAAAATTCTGATGGGTTTAGACAGGTTAGATGCAGAAAGAATGTTCCCAATGTTGGGGAAGTCCAGAACCAGGGGACTCAGTCTAAGGATAAGGGGTAAGCCATTTAAGACCAAGATGAGGAGAAACTTCTTCACCCAGAGGTAGTGCACCTGTGGAATTCTCTGCCACAGAAAGTTGTTGAGGCCAATTCACTAAATATATTCAAAAAGGAGTTCGATGAAGTCCTTACAACTAGGGGGATCAAGGGGTATGGCGAGAAAGCAGGAATGGGGTACTGAAGTTGCATGTTCAGCCATGAACTCATTGAATGGCGGTGCAGGCTAGAAGGGCTGAATGTTTCTATGTTTCTAAAACCATCCCTAATACACTCCAGGAAATCCTCCTCCACCGCATTGCTAACAGTTTGGTTAGTCCAATCAATATGTAGATTAAAGTCACCCATGATAACTGCTGTACCTTTATTGCACGCATCCCTAATTTCTTGTTTGATGCTGTCCCCAACCTCACTGCTACTGTTTGGTGGTCTGTACACAACTCCCACTAGCGTTTTCTGCCCTTTGGTATTCCGTAGCTCCACCCATACCGATTCCACATCATCCAAGCGAATGTCCTTTCTTACTGTTGCGTTAATTTCCTCCTTAACCAGCAATGCCACCCCACCTCCTTTTATTTTCTGTCTATCCTTCCTAAATGTTGAATATCCCTGGATGTCCCAACCTTGGTCACCCTGGAGCCATGTCTCTGTGATGCCAATTACATCATATCCGTTAATAGCTATCTGCGCAGTTAATTCGTCCACCTTATTACGAATACTCCTTGCATTGAGGCACAGCGCCTTCAGGCTTGCCTTTTTAACACACTTTGCCCCTTTAGAATTTTGCTATAATATGGCCCTTTTTACTTTTTGCCTTGGGTTTCTCTGCCCTCCACTTTACTTTTCTTCTTTCTATCTTTTGCTTCTGCCCCCATTCTACTTTCCTCTGTCTCCTTGCATAGGTTCCCATCCCCCTGCCATATTAGTTTAACCCCTCCCCAACAGCACTAGCAAACACTCCCCCTCAGACATTGGTTCCAGTCCTGCCCAGGTGCAGACCGTCCGGTTTGTACTGGTCCCACCTCCCCCAGAACCGGTTCCAATGTCCCATGAATTTGAATCCCTCCCTTCTGCAACACTCCTCAAGCTATGACTTCTCTTCTTTTATACTCTATCCCCTTTGCAATAAAGGCCAATATTCAATTTGCCTTCCTGATTATTTGCTGTACCTGCATACTAACTTTTTGTGTTTCATGCACAAGGACCCCCAGGTCCCTCTGCACTTTGCAATTTTCTCCATTTAAATTATATTTAAATTGTTTTTCTATTTTTTTTTCTGCCGAAGTGGATAACCTCACATTTTCCCACATTATACTCCCATCTGCCAATTTTTTGCCCACTCACTTATCCTGTCATATTCCTTTGCAGATTTTTTGTGTCCTCCTCACAATTTGCTTTCCCACCCATCTTTGTATCATCAGAAAACTTGGCTACATTACACTCGGTCCCTTCATCCAAGTCATGAATATAGATTGTAAATAGTTGAGGCCCTAGCACCGATCCATGCAGCACCCCACTAGTTACTGTTTGCCAACCGGAAAATGACCCATTTATCTCTGTTTTCTGTTTGTTAGCCAATCCTCTATCCATGCTAATATGTTACCCCCAACCCTGTAAATTTTATCTTGTGCAGTAACTTTTTATGTGGCACCTTATCAAATGCCTTCTGGAAATCCAAATACACCACATCCACTGGTTCCCCCATATCCACCCTGCTCATTACATCCTTAAAGAACTCCAGCAAATTTGTCAAACATGATTTCCCCTTCTTAAAACCATGCTGACTCTGCTTGATTGAATTATGCTTTTCCCAATGTCCCGCTACTGCTTCCTTAATAATAGACTCCAGCATTTTTCCCAAAACAGATGTTATGCTAACTATTGTTTCCTGCTTTTTGTCTGCCTTCTTTTTTTAAAAGGTAAAGGGAGGATCGGATAGAAGTGTTTGAACGTGAGGTTAAATAGTGAAAGATTATTTCCAGTGGTGGTGAACAAGGGGTTATAAACTCAGCATTACTACTGGAAGTATGAGGTTAGAAGAATATGTTTAAAAGATTGTTAGAAGATGGAATTCATTGCCAAGTTAAGCTGAGCATTAAAGAGAGAATTGGATAAATACTTGAAGTAAAATGTTGAAGGATATGGGGAAAAGCAGGGCAATGGGGTAAGAGTACGGAGCTAACGTTGGCACAGGTACAGTGAGCCAAATGGCCGCCTCCTCTCCTAAAATATGATTCTTTGAAAGCCGTAGGACATAGCGTTGTGTGTGTGTGTGGGTTTTGTATAATGGAACTTTGAATGTTTTTCCAAGAAACAACTGAAACCAGGTTCTACAAGCCTCAAGATCGTGCATGTGGTGTCGTGTCCCAAAGGTGGAAAGAAATCCGACGTTTCAGGAAATCAGACTGAAGCAATATACATTTCAGGTGAGGACAATGAAAAGTGAAATTTCGCTAGCTACAAGAAATCCAGATGGCCATGTCTTAAATTACTCACGTGGTCTTTAAATTTGCAATTAAGAGTGGAAATCTGGAACAATCACAAAACTTTCCAGTTTCTCTGCTCCTGTGTTGAATCTTCTTATCCCAGAAGACTTGGGCTGTAGAAGTTGTAGAGTATGACTTGAGTCTGAATCAGAACCTGGCCTGGCTGTAATAAAGGGGGAGGTAAACTCCCTCTAGATCCTGGCTGCACACTACACTGACTATTGTAAATGCAGCATTGTATTCCTCTGAACAATTTGATATTTGGATATTAATTGGGGTTGAAGTGTGATTCCCAAGAACCAGAAATCTTACCTTCATAAGCCAGGTGCATAAAAACTTTGTGTGGTTGAGCATATGAACGAACCGTGATGATTGGAGAGCTGGATTAGTTATTTTTGGTTCTTGTAGTATAGTTACAAGGGAGAAAGGTCAGGAAGATCTTTCTCTTTCTCCTTGGGGAATTTGGTGACTTGCCAAATATGTGTCTGTGGATACATCACCTTGCTCCTGCTTCAGTTCTGTCTTCTCTTACTAATCTACTTTCTGGATATGTCTTCTACATCATAGTTCATTCTGCTAAATACATCAACATACACATTTTTGTTGAAGAACCTTTTATATATCATATGTATGTGAGTGCATTTTTTCATAATTAAATCAGAGCCTGATTCACACATTTAGGCTTTACTAAAACTGGAGGTGGGGAGACACTCCCATTTGGCTGCTGTTTGGGAGAAAATATCAAAATGTTTTGGCTTTGTTGCTGACTGGAGGCAACTGTATCTTGGGCTGTTCTTTTCATCTCCACCCAAAGGTTCATAGAAAGTTTCCACCCAATCTCCCCCAATCCTTGCATCCAGTTCTTGCTATTTCTGAAATCATTGTTTTGATTTGAATAACCTACATTTTCATCTGGCTCCTCTAGGGTGGGAGAAAAATGAACTAAAGGGGATATAAGAACATAAGAAATAGGAACAGGAGTCGGCCATACAGCCTCACGATCCTGCTCATGGCTGATCTGATCATGGACTCAGCTCCACTTCCCTGCCCGCTCCCCATAACCCCTTATCCCTTTATCGTTTTAAAACTGTCTATTTCTGTCTTAAATTTATTCAATGTCCCAGCTTCCACAGCTCTCTGAGACAGCGAATTCCACAGATTTACAACCCTCAGAGAAGAAATTTCTCCTCATCTCTATTTTAAATGGGCAGCCCCTTATTCTAAGATCATGCCCGCTAGTTCTAGTCCCCCCCCATCAATGGAAACATCATCTCTGCATCCACCTTGTCAAGCCCCCTCATAATCTTATACGTTTCGATAAGATCACCTCTCATTCTTCTGAATTCCAGTGAGTAGAGGCCCAACCTACTCAACCTTTCCTCATAAGTCAACCCCCTCGTCCCCGGAATCAACCTAGTGAACCTTCTCTGAACTGCCTCCAAAGCAAGTATATCCTTTTGTAAATATGGAAACCAAAACTGCACGCAGTATTCCAGGTGTGGCCTCACCAATACCTTATATAGTTATAGCAAGACTTCCCTGCTTTTATACTCCATCCCCTTTGCAATAAAGGCCAAGATACCATTGGTCTTCCTAATCACTTGCTGTACCTAAATACTATCTTTTTGCGTTTTATGCACAATGGGTTTTTACTCTATAAATTGAGAGTTGGTGGCACAGTACTAAACAAGTATGTCTCGATAACCAACCCCCAGTTACACACCCTTCAGCAGTCTTGAGGATTGCAATATATGGAGGGCAGCCCTGTTTGTAGAATAACACTCCTCCAGGGTGTATGTTTGTACCTTTTTAGTACTTGCACTGTTTGAGAAACATTCCCTTCATTTCCTAATAGATGTGGGCTATGGCAAAAAGTTCAGAACTCCATTTATTTAGTGTTTTCTCTCTCTCTCTCTCTCTCTCTCTCTCTCTCTCTCTCGCTCCACCTTATATTTACCTTTTTTATATACCTTGTATAATGTTTTTCTCCTCCTCAGACAATAAGAATACTGAGGAGCTAGAACCAAGATATGTCCGAGTTGATTCTGGTTCCCAAGCCACGCTTGAGCCATCTTCAGGAGTGGAGCATCCACCGTCAACGGCAAACCGATCACCTGCTTCAAAAACTGTTGAGATCATCTCCTACTGTGCTTGGAATGAAAGTCGGGTTAAGATCATTAAGCTCATCGCTGAGTGTGCTATGGCCAATAAACTTCCCTCAACACAACGTTTAGACAAGTACGAGGTTCATTTGGAAAGAAAAGAGGGGACTTTGTTGTTTCCCCCGAAGAAGCACATTGACGTGCGAGCAACCATCCAGAATTTCTCAGACTCTGAAGGTGCATTTGACAAGCCACTGGTACAGACTATGGTGATTGAGGCTGTGGTGGGCAACTCTGCTTTCAAAACAAAGCTGAATCACTTGATATCCAAGGTGAGAGCTTCACTTTTGCACATCCGCTAATGTTCCCTCTAAGCGCAGTAGAATCATCGAATGGTTACAGCACAGAAGGCGGCCATTTGGCTCGTCAAACCCGTGCCGGCTTTCTGCAAGAGCACTTCAGCTAGGCCCACTCCCTGTAGCCCTACAAAATGTTTCCTTCAGGTACTTATCCAATTCCTTTTAGAAAGATAAGATTGAGTCTGCCTCTACCACCCTCTCAGGCAGTGCATTCCAGATCCTAACCACTCGCTGCATAAAAAAAGTTTTCCCTCATGTCGTCTTTGGTTCTTCTGCCAATCACCTTCAATCTGTGTCCTCTGGTTCTCAACCTTTCTGCCAATGGTTCGAGTTTATCTCTATCCACTCTGTCCAGGCCCTTCATGATTTTGAACACCTCTATCAAATCTCCTCTCAATCTTCTCTGCTCCAAGGAGAACAACCCCAGCTTCTCCCGTCTATCAACGTAACTGAAGTCCCTCATTCCTGGAATCATGTTCATAAATCTTTTCTGCGCCCTCTCTAAGGCCTTCACATCCTCCCTAAAGTGCGGTGCCCAGAATTGGACACAAAACTCCAGTTGGGGCCGAACCAGTATTTTATACACGTTCCTCATCATTTCCACACTTTTGTACTCTACACCTCTATTTATGAAGCCAAAGACCCCGTAAGCCTTTTTAACCGCTTTCTCAACCTGCCCTGCCCTGCCACTTTCAACAATTTGTGCACACATACCCCCAGGGTCTCTCTGTTCGTGCACCCCCTTCAGGATTGTACCCTTTAGTTTATATGTCCTTTTCCCATTCTACCAAAATGCATCACTTCACACTTTTCTGCAAGATAATCTGCGAGAGCGCACGCAGGCCGCTTAGCGGCTTTTATGTTGTAAATGCCACGTGTACGCAGAAATTAAAGGGAAATTTAAAGAAACAGGCCCGCAGGACAAAATGCAGCTTGCAGAGAACACTGATGTCCTGTCCTCCGTGTGGGAATCGGTGGATCTGTGGTTTCTGTATAGTTGGGTGGGCAAAGAGAAGAGAATTGGTTCTTGTAGATTTCTTATTTTCCCTGTCCCCATAAAATACACTCAGCTGTCCTGCAATGTTCCATTCCCAGGTCAAAATTGGTAAGACTCACCTAGTTGTCGGCGACTTTGAGCGAGGGCTTTCTTTCGAGAACTTAATGACGGTTGGTAAGTTAGTGATCTATCCGGGTTAGAATTGCTGAGCCCTCAAGTTGGTTGATTATTGACCTTTTGTGTAGTTTAATAATCAACAACAACAACTTGTATTTACATAGAGCCTTTAACGTAGTAAAATGTCCCAGGGTGCTTCACAGGAGTATTATGTGATAAAAATTTGACACCTAGCCGCATAAGTAGAAATTAGCACAAGTGACCAAAAGCTTGGACAAAGAGGTAGGTTTTAAGGAGCATCCTAAAGGAGGAAAAAGTTATAGTTCCAAAAAGAGGCGGAGAGGTGGAGTTCCAGAGCTTTGGGCCTGATGGAATTGATTTCATCAATGGAGATGGTTCTAAGCAGTTTGGTTTTTGCTATAAATAGAAATTTTGGAACTATAACTTTTTTTTTATAGAAGACATTTCCTCAGTCCAAAACAGAACATATTTAAATACAGTGATCTCTTTAACTGGGCGGTACGGCCCATTCAAATTTTTGCGCATGCGCAGTTTCTTCATGTAAAAGCCGGTGAGCGGCCTGCACGGGACTTCCAGACCACTGCGTGGCCATGTAGCTCAACGGGAACATTGGTTAGAAGTTGAGTAATAAAATCTATATCGGTTCATGGCGCATTTTTCACTTGGAACAGTTCATCTGCTACCTGCCTCAATCTTGTCCTCCTGCTGTGGCGAATTCTTTGCTTCTCCTTTGGCACTGCATTCAGGACGGAATAAAATAGGTGTGCCACTTGCAGAGGCTTTCTTAGTTTTAACCTTTGATAGTGTTTTAAGTCGGTTTTCTAATTTTGTGTCTGTATGTTGTACCTTAGGTTTCCAAGACCAGCTCCAACCAAGCAAACGTCGAACAGTTTAATTCACCAGTTCACGTTGTAATGGATTTAGAGAAAAGTGTCTCCTCACCAGAAAAGTGCCCGAGTGAAACCAGTTCTGCCACTAATCTGCCTAACAGACTAACCGGTAAGTAAATGCACATTGGTCACAATACCCAAATTTGAACACATACGACCCTGTTTAATTTCCCCTGTTTCGATTTGCTTACAGCAATGGTGACTTCATTTTTATGGCACCTTTTTAAAGTAGAAACACACCCCAAGGTGCTTGAGGAATGTGCATGGGCAGTCCATTCGACTCAACTAATACCATGCACACCACCTTAAAGCTTTACTATGGACTTTAGCTGACACTTGAGGAATTTCGGTGCAATACTGTGGGTGCTGCATTGTTGGAGATGCGACTTTCAGCCGCAACTCTGCCTGCTCAGGTCATGTAACCGATCCTGTGGCACTATTGAAGAGGAGCTGGGGTTTCTCCTAGGATCCCGCCCAATATTTATCCCTCATCTCACACTACAAAGTAGGATTTTTTTGTTATTCATCTCCTTATTGAGCTTGCTGTGGGCAAGCATTTGCCTGCAAAATGACTGTAGGCATTTCAAAAGTAACCCATTGGCTTTAAAGTGCTTTGGAATATCCCTGAGGTAATGCATAAATGTTGGTTTGTTACCAAAAAATGTTATATGTGTAATAAATCTTTATCTTAAAAATAGCTATTTGCAAAGTGAGCCACTTAAAAATTAAAAGCACTAATACATTAGGTGGCACAGTAAATAGTGCAGATGGGAGCAGAAAGTTGCAAAGGGACAATTGTGGATTAATTGAGTGGGTAAAACTGTGGCAGATGGAATTCAGTGTGAGGAAGTGCGAGGTCATCCATTTTGGAACCAAGAAAGATTGATCAGAATATTTTCTAAATTGTGAGAAGCTCGGAACTGTGGAGGAGCAGAGATATTTCGGGGTCCAAATTCGGAAATCACTAAAAGCTAGTGAACAAAAAAATAATGATAAAAGGCTGGTGGAATGTTGGCCTTTATCTCAAAGGGCTGGAATACAAAGGGGTGGAAGTTATGGCTCAGCTGTACACAGCTCTGGTTAAGCCCCCATCTGGAGTACTGCATTCAGTTCTGGGCGCGGCACCTCAGGAAGGTTGTATTGGCCCTGGAGTGGGTGCAGCGCAGAATTATACTGGGGCTAAAAGAGTTAAATTATGAGGACTGGTTCAGAATAGGCTTGTATTCCCTTGAGTATAGAGGATCATGGGGTGATCAAATTGAGGTGTTTTAAGATAATTAAAGAATATGATAGGGTAGATAGGGGAAAACTATTTCCTCTGGTGGGGGTGGGGGGGGAGAGTCCAGAACAAGGGGGCATAACCTTAAAATTAGAGCCAGGCTATTCAGGGGTGATGTCAGGAAGCGCTTCTTCATACACAGGATCGTGGAAATCTGGAACTCTCAAAAGCTATTGAGGCTAGGTGTCATTTGAAAATGTCAAAACTGAGATTGGAAGATTTTTGTTAGGCAAGGGTTTTAAGGGATATGGAATCAAGGCAGGTAAATGGAGTTAAGATACAGATCAGCCATGATCTAATTAAATGGCCTACACTTGTTCCTATGAGCTCAAAATTATAGACAGACTCAGAACTTTTACGCACTAAGTATTTAATCCTTTAATCTACTATCTGATTTTGTATTTTTCTGGTCTGACAGTACAGATTGACTAAGCTAGTTCTTTTCCAATGTGGTCTGCCTTATTTTTTTAATCTGAAATCTTTCGGTTTTATCTGTCTGTCTCTCATTCGGCAGTGGACTATTTATAGAAGCAAATTATGTGAACAAGCCTAAGTGGGTGCTAGTGGTTGAGGGGCATGACCAGACAATTCAAGATGTCTTCTGGGTCTTGGGACTAGCATGGTGGACTGCAATGGTTTCTTTTTAGTCCCCTCTATCAGAGGTTCTCAACTGGGGCTCCGCTGCCTCCTAGGGTTCTGCAAGAAGTTTTAAGGGGTCTGCCAGAAATAACCAGAGCATGTATAGGTGGGGGGAAAAATTTACATTTTCATGCATGTTTTATTCCATGCTAAAACGTTCTCCAGTTATGTAACACGTTCTCACTTTAAGTAAGGTGTAATAGAGCTATTTTAGCAGGAACAAGCTAAATGACAAAAGAACAGGAAACATCGTTGTAAGCGCACACAGTAAATACCAGGTACGGATAAATTTTTAATTCGATCATCAGCTTCAAACCAACAAAGTCCACAGAGTAATGATGCAGAACTTCCTTCATCAAGTTCAACCATAAGGGCTGAAGAACACCGAGGAGCTGGAGGTGTGAGTAAAAAGCATAAACCCACCAGGAAGTACAGAGACAGTTACTTGAATTTCGGTTTTATTTGTACTGGAAGTACAGATATACCTCTGCCGCAGTGTCCAATGGATCTATGAAAGTCTGCAGCTTACAGAGACATTTAATTTCCAAGCATAAAATATATAAGGGCGAGCAACGTTCGTTTTTTGAGCAAAAAGCTGAGGAACTGCTCATTACAACTACGCCGGATAACAACCTTGTACTCTCATCCTACTTGGTAGCGCAGAAAATTGCTAAAGCAAACAAATCGCATACGATTGCTGAGGTGTTGCTAATGCCGTGCGCCATTCAAATGGTGAGGGAAATGTTTGGAGAGCAGAAGGCCGAGCAACTGGAAAAAGTACCACTATCAAGTGACGTTGTCAAACAACGGATTGATTTAATGTCCGAAGACATAGTTGTGCAGTGCATTGATAGGCTGCGTGACAGTGACTTTGCGCTCCAACTTGATGAATCCACTGACCTTTCCAAAATGTCCCATTTACTCGCTTATGTTCGGTATGTGTGGAATAAGGACGTACAAGAAGACTTTTTGTTTTGCAAAGAGCTCAAGACGACGACAAAGCCGGACCATATTTTCAGCTTGCTGGATGATTTCATGACTTTAGCAGGAATCAGCTGGACAAATTGCATTGGGGTCTGCACTGATGGGACGGCAGCACTGACCGGAAAGCATTCTGGTGTTGTGCAAAAGGTAAACGCTGCTGCACCTCGGGCCATTTGGTCGCATTGTTTTTTACACCGAGAGGTGCTTGCTGCGGAAGATATCGAACCGGGCCTTCACGCTGTTCTCAACACAGCGGTGACACTCGTTCATTTCATTAAATCCAGAGCCACGAACTCCAGGTGTTTTGCTGCACTCTGTGAGGAAGTGGGCACAGAGCACAACTCCTTGCTCGTGCACACCGAGGTGAGATGGCTGTCTCGAGGCCGAATGCTTACCAGCATATTTCATCTCCGGGAAGAAGTGCGGACTCTCTTAGCTGACGAGGAACCTGAACTTGCCGAGGTGCTGAAAGATGACGTGTGGCTGGTGAAGCTGGGATACCTTGTGGACATGTTCAGTGAAGTGAATAAGCTGCATAAAACTCCGCAAGGTGGGAGAACCCATTATGTTGCCCAGCGTGAAAGAATTGGTGCATTGAAAAGGAAACTGCAGGTCTGGAAAGTCCTCGTCTCTGGAGGGACGACGGATATGTTTGAGCTCCTGCATTCTTTCATTCGAGAAAGAAAAGTTGACTTTGACGCAATCAAACCACAGCTGCTAACGCATCTTTCTGGCGTACTCAGTAAATTGAATATTTATTATCCAGAACTCACAGCGGAACAATCTGCTACACACCTCTGGACTACAAACCCCTTTAGTGAGAATATTGCAGCTAAATTGCCACCCTCTGTCCCAACAAAACTATTGGAAGAGCTGAGTGGCATTTCATCAGATAGCTCCCTCAGAACCAAGTTCAATGAATGGCCGCTGGAGACGTTTTGGTGTGAATGTTCCGATGAATACAGCACTGCTTCTTCCGCGGCACTGGAAGTGTTGCTGCCATTTAGCATGACCTACTTGTGCGAAGCTGGCTTTTCAGCAGTGGCATCAATGAAAGCAAACTACCGAGTCAGGATGGACATTGACCATGACCTGCGTGTGTGTTTGTCGAAGATACCTCCGCGCCTTGACAGAATTGTTGCTCAGCACACGCAACGTATTTTAGCAAGTAGAACAAGAAAAATTGGCTGGAATTTTGCCTACCTTGCCGGGCTCAGTGCGGGCGGTGGCCTGGAGGGTCGCGGCCCCGCTTCTAGCTTCATCCCGCTGCTGAAAACTAACTTCAGTTAATAGAGCCTGTTAAGCCCGCCCAGCATGTTATCCGGCCCAATTAAATGGAGCCGGTCTGGTGACGTCATTCATAATGCGTTTTCAGCTGGGATCTTCGAAAGGGACCATGGCCACATTCGATTTGACGTTAAATCTAACATAGTATTGTCAGTTCTGATGAAGGGTCATCGACCCGAAACGTAAACTCGGTTTCTCCCCACAGATACTGCCTGATCCGCTGAGATTTTCAGCATTTTCTGTTTTTATTATAGTGCTGTCAGTGTACTGCAGCAATAGAGTGCTGCTATCACTGGAAATTACTGCACAGAGGCAGAGGGCTTCACCCAGGATCGCCGATGGCTCTTCTCCCTCCTTATGCTTATGTAGAGAGTCAGAGCATGCAAGGTGGTCCTCTTCCTTTCCGATGGGCAGAAGAGACCTCCCCAGGAGACGCAACACAACCAGGTTGCGGATTGCAGAGGAAGTCGCAGGCAGGGATGTGTTCAGGAAGACCTGGGTGCAGTGCTGAAAACGTTTCAATGATCAGGAAACATGAGGACAAAGCCACACTCAACTTCATCCTGCTGTCATCACATTCTCATCGCTCTGCCTTCGCTATCTCACTCCTGCACATCCTTACTCACACCAACATACCATGCGCCTCCACCCATCTCTCTCTCAATCTACATTATCACATCCCCATTTCACTAGCCACCCCTCACACTCCCCCCTCATCCTAGTGCAATCATACTAACTAATAACACACTCGGGTGTTTTATCCAATGTTTATGTAAACTTTCTGTTAATGTGGCGACAAACACAAAAATCTTTATTTTCAACACTTTCTAGTCTTGGATGGATTTATGTACAGCTTTGGAAGTGGTTTAGTGAGTTGCAGTGAATGGCGAGACATAACGGTACTCCCCACAATGGTGATGAGTGTGAAAGGAATGGCTTGGTCATTGCAGGGATGCTTTATGGTGTTGGTGTGGAATGGTGCCAACCTGGTGCATCATGTGGCAGTCTTTTGGGTGTACAGTGTAAATTTAACTAAATCTGACCATGATGAGGCCATCCCTGGCCTCTGGGCAGCAATGTGCTCAGGGGCTGATGCCCTGTGTCCTGTGCTGCATCAGATGATTGCGGAGAAGGCTGGTGGTGCTGCTGGTGTTGGAGCTCATTGTGGTCTGAATCTGAAGACCAAGATGAGGCAGTATAAATGTTGATGGAATAGATGGCAGCTGGATTACAGATGACAGAAGCATTCTGTCAATGGTGAGAGTTCTTCCAATGAGGTGAGACTGGTTGAAGACTTTGCTGGAAAGACTTGCAGCCTGCAAAATCTGTGCTGGAAAATCTGGACTGAGAAACGGCTTCTGCTTGAAGAAAGTGATCATCTGCCAGGTGGGAGCTGTTACTGTACATTCGATGCTGTCAAGTAATCAGCTGGAGCAATGGCCATTGAACTCCCGCATCAGATTGACGGACGTGCTTTCCAAGCAGCATGGTTGCCATGGCTGTACAATTAAATTTAAAAAATAAGTTTTTTTTAAAAAAGTCTGTTAAGATCAGTTCCCGAGCCGGGAAATAACAACTTTCCCACCCGACCAGCCACTGATCGCGCCCGTTACCGAGCTGGAAAATTCCAGCCAATATGTTTAATTGTAGAATGAATTTTTATGCAGGAAAAGTGCTTGTTTTTGTGTTACATGGGGGGTACTTGGAATTTTTGTAACACTGTGGGAGGGAGGGGGGCGGGAGGCTCTGAAGCAAAAAGGTTGAGAACCCCTGCTATATATCCCTATGTTTCTCATTTTCTGCATGAACATTTTGATCTATGTAATTGACAAGTTGTCAGGAAACATTAACATCACCATCGATCACGCCCATGCCACTAACATCTGTACATTAATAGCCAATTGGTTCCATGTTGCATCCTTTTAACATGAATCGAGCCACTTGATATAGCAACACTATATATTCAGATTAGTTTGCTACTGCAAACGATGATATTAATAACCCGGTACGGTGTCCTTCACCATCAGATTTCATTCTTTCCGCAGAAGATAAAGGTGAGGCGCTTCCTATGACTGCAGGCCAGAAAAGGGAACAAAGTGTCTCCGTTGCAACTACTGACACTACTGTAAAAAATATGCCCAAAGTCCCCTCGCCTTCTATTCGATCTGCAATCACTACATTCCAGAAAATTGGGGCTTTGAGCACGTTGTTGACCAATATAACTCCAACGCCCACTTCAAGCTGCTTTGTGAGTCCTGTTGCATCTCAACACAAAACGGAGACTTCGCCTACTCCTCCAACCCGTTACCTGCTGTGTAAGACTAATTCTTCTGGATTGTCTTTAGGTAGGTTTGATGTCGAGTGTTTCTGTGACCATGGAGTTTATTTGTGTGTGTGTGTGCGCGTGCGTGCACATTATTATTTGTATGTGAAATTTTACATTTTTGTTATACTAAGTTCAAAAGGTTAGATGGCTTTGAACTAGCAAGATGTGGCAAATGGTGTGGGGAGAGCCGGCGGGGGCGGGAATAAAGAGATTGAGTTGTTTCACGTCTGAATCAACAGCAGCATGAGACCCACCTGAAAAGCTACATGTCAGTTCAGCCAGAATGTAACTTGTTACCTGAATTAAACCCAATAATTTGAGAGCGCGAGTAGTGAAGAAAACAAATATACCATTTTCATTGTGATACCAATTTTGATTAACAACTTGCATTTCAATATAGCTTTGTGTGTGTGAGCCCTGAACTAAATTGCATTGAGTGGCTGCATCACCAATGTCATTGCTATCACCTTATGAAAATGGATTGTATGGCAGGAGTTAGCAAAAGTCGCTGAAAAATGTTTATTTCTGTAGAAAGCACCTAAGTAGGCAGAATGATACGGATCGGATCATCGGCTTGCCATGCATGTGTTTTTTTAACGGCTTGCCTTTTTTGTCAGGACCAACTGACTCTGTGGATCGAGATGGCCGTCGGCACTGTATTGCTGTCCCGAGTACCTTGAAGCTCCAGCCAGGAGACAACCTAATGCTTCAGCCTATCAAGGCTGCTGATGGCCGGCAGTTATACAAACACTCCAGTGGGAAGATCTTCCAGCTAGTTTACACAAAGACTCCAGAACAAACCCCAGTGCAACAGCTCGACATTCCCCGGTCACCCATTCTAGGTATGGTATCTAGCAACAAGCTGAATATTCAGCACTGGTGATCCTACTTCTCACTTTGTGTATGCTTGGTATTCAAAGTCCGCGTCTTCAAAGCTTTGTCTTATCCCCTGCTTGTCTTTGCCACCCAATTTAATCGTATTGTAACAATGCAGAGCCATGGAGCTTGTGCTTACTGTGAGCAGAGGAATGAAGGACACCATAATCACAGTTTTGATTTTTAATCTTCCAACAGTGAGATTGCAGACACACTTCCGAATCTGCGCAAGGTTCCTTAAACTCATTTCACATAGTATCTTTACAGGCGATGGGTAACCCGATAACCTTAGGCTTAGCAGTCTGGGTGCAGTGAAGCCTGGGCCCAAAGGCATTGATGGTGATTACTTGATATGCTTGGTTGCGGGGGAGCGGAATATTTAACATTGATCATAAAATCATAGAAAATTACGACACAGAAGGAGGCCATTCGGTCTATGTGCCCGTGCCGGTCGAAAAAGAGATACCCAGCCTAATCGCACCTTCCAGCACTACGTCTGTAGCCTTGTAGGTCATGGCTCTTTAAGTTCATATCCAAGTATCTTTTAAATGTGGTGAGTTTTTCTGCCTCTACCATCCTCTCAGGCAGTGAGTTCCAGACCCCCACCACCCTCTGGGTGAAGAAATGTTTCCTCATCTCCCCTCTAATCCTTCCACCAACTACTTTAAATCTATGCTCCCTGGTTTTTGACCCCTGTGCTAAGAGAAATAGGTCATTCCTACCCATTCTATCTAGGCCCATCATCATTTTATACACCTCAATTAAATCTCCCCTCAACCTCCTCTGTTCCAAGGCCAGAGGAGGCTCTGTTGATAATCTTGTCTTATTGTTGTGCTTGGGTTTATTGAGCTACTTTATGCAAAATGTAATGCTGGATGAGTTATTGTTGGGTCTCTTTTTAAAGAAAAACTTATACATGCTTGCCTGGAGCATTCAACCTGGTGAACTTAAGAGATTTGAAACTTGAGAGAGAGTGATCATTCTGGCAATACTGCACTCCGATTTGTTGACACGCTTACGAGATTTAAAAAATAGTTTGTAATATAATGGCTTCCCACTCACAACTAGAAGATCCAGTGGTGGCTGGGGTGCAACGGCCACCACATGTAAAAAAAAATCCACACACAGGCATCTTCCACCCTTTTGGATGTCGTTCGGGATCCGGAATATTAGGTCCTTCATTGAAACACCTGTGAGCACATCCCTTTTCAGCGTGGAAGCAAGTCTTCCTCGTTTCGAGGAACTGTCTATGATGATAAGATCCAAAGGTTTGTCCAAATTACTGAGATTGGGTGAGTTGAGGGTTTTATTTTGAATGATGGGATTTGTTGAAGCACTTCACAGTTGCTGAGCAGAAGTCTCTTTCAGCAAGAAGCTTTTCAACAGCGGTTCCATTTTCTTTTTGAGCAGTTCATATGAAACGCTTTTTGTTGTAATGTATTTGCTTCATGGGTTCTTTGCTTAAGAATTCATAGCAACATTGCTATTAAACACTAGTTGGTTTATTAACAAAGGTTTAACAGTCACACTACATAATACCAGTTCATCCACTAGGCTCACAACTACATACCTCATCGTGGGTGACCTCGACCCAACTGGCTGGGGTTTTATTGAGTCTTGTGAACATCATGTGACTGGCTAAGCCACTCTCAACTCAACAGCTCAACCAATGAGCATACTCTCAGAGGCATACGTTACAGTTACGGTGACTGTTGTTCAATTGTTTTAATAAAGTATATCTTGTACGCCACGTGAAGGCGAAGTGACAGTCCTGGACACTGGGAAAAGGGATTCCCTTTTAACCTGTACAATAAATGAGAAATGTTTTTTTAAGATTAATGTGATATTTTAATTACAGGAACATCTCCACTGGTCGAAATCCTCACACCTACAGCGACTCCTTTGGTAGGTGATGCTAGCACTCCTCATTGTAACACGGCTGCTGCAAGTTCAGAATCATGTATTAAAACTGGTTCGTCAGTAACCAATGTCGGCGCAGGTTTGGGCATCTCCACACCTCTGTGCAACATTGTCACCTGTGATTCATCAAAGCCACAACCTCAGAGTAGCCCTACAACTTGGAAATTTGTGGATCAAGTTTCTCCACTCCAGTCACTACATATATTTCCAGATACCACCACGCAGGAGGCTGAACAGCACAATGGACCATACAGTATCATTCCTTTAGCTGATTGCCAGTCAAAACCAAATGCTGATGAATTAAACAATGACGTGTTTGACTTAAAAATAGAAATGAAATCTCCTGAGCCAGCAGAATACGATCAAAGCATTGGTACCATTCGAACCTTTCCTGTCAAAAGTAAAAGCATTGCGGTCACTGGGGCTTACGACACAAAATGGGTACAGGAGAACAGCAGGTTTTCCGAGCATCGCAATAGGACAGATTGCACAGAACAGTTTAAGTGCCAGCCCAGTGAAGCTCATGTTAAGGTCGAGAGAGACTTGTCGGAAGGAAATGCCAGTGGGCTGATTGATCCCGACGGCTCTGAAATCTGCACTGTGACCATAAAAGAGGAGCCTTTGAATGACGAGGAAGACAATGGCTTTACTGCATTGCGAGAAGAATCCTTCCGAAGCTCTAAGTTCTGGAACCGTTCACTCAATTTAAATACGGAAGCTGTGACTGAAGCAGAGTTAGGCGTGCAGGTATGTATGGAATAATTCATGATTCGAAAGAAAGGATGGATTTTTGTGGTTTATTGATCAAATGGGAATGGGGAGAAAAAAATCCAGAAACACTCTCCAGATTAGGGCTTACCATCCTCTTGTAACGCCCATGACACAAAATGGTCCGTTGCATGAAGCAGTCAGATACGATGTGGTTTGTCCCATGCTTGGCAGCAGTTATTTTGGTCCATTGGCAAAAGGCTGAAAGCTTTAATGTTTTTTCAGTCCATTTTGTGGCGAGTTAAACAGAGCGCAGGTCCATCCTGTGGTGAATGTTTCTTCCTCCTCCCCTTTCGCTGCAGAAAATGTTACAGCCGAGAAATGGGCCATTTGGTCAGTCAAATCTGCACTGGTGATTTTCTCCACTTAGATCCTCCTAGTTCAGCTTGATCCCCATCTCGTTTACCTTTCTCAAGCAACTATCAAACCGAGCTCCTTAACGGAGTGAATCCTTCAGAGCTGTCCCTAAATATTTGTGATATGCAAGATACTCGACTTGTTAGAGAAACTAAACCTGGAACAATATTTTCAGATACATCAGGTCAAGAAGGTGGTGGAAAATCTTGGTAATAAAGGACAAGCTTAGGACAGACATCAGAAACTATTTCTTTTACGCAGAGTATAATCAGTAGCTGGATTAGGTTACATGGGCACTGAATGCATTTAAGAAACAATTAGGTGTTGTAATGGCAAAGCAGTAGGGTTGGGTCATCCAGGGGAGAGATCAGGTAGAGATAATAGTCTTTGGGAGGCAAATCAAAGGACTGGTTAAACCTTTGGTTTCCATTAACTTATGGGTTACCTCTAGAGTAGCATCCACACACACTTGGGACAGGTTCATCTCTGAGAATGGGACATTCTTCATTCAGTCAACTGCCATGTGTTCAAATAGGAAGCGTAATCATTCAGGGAGGGAGGGTGAGAGAATCACACGGGGCTGGTCACTGAGTATTTGTAATTTAGGCATGAGATGCTCTCTCGGAATGAGGAGTTGTCTGCACTAAGTAACCTGGATGGTGAAGTTGGTACGACCTGTCCACCTGGGTCAGTGTGGCCTGCCCAGCTTTTCCTAAGAACCTGGATCTGTTATTTTGTGGACCATGTTGGCCAGGCATTTAAGCTGCTGCGGCAATCCAAAGTGAATGACTTGGCCACCAATACCTGCACTGCAGCGTATGGCATTGTCCAGCTATGCTCCGTTTGACAATCTGAGGGCTTCCACCCAATCTCCATAAGAGATTGTCAGGTAATAAAAATGTTCAGAGAGCGATGCTGCTAAGCTTGAATGGCGGTAAAGTGTCACTTCTTTCTACTATAGAGAAATGCTTGACCTCTTGTCTCTCAAATATTGCCACAACGGGTTTGAAACTTGCCACACACGACTGCCGAAGCCCTACCCCCTCCATGGGATCAGTTGTCATTTTTAAGATGATCTTCCACCCGGTGAGATGGTATTATTCTGCCACTTCTGTAATCATCATGAAGACGTTTTGTTTTTTCTTCTTTGCAGACTCATTCAAGTAGAAGTAGAGATGGGTTTAGAAACTTGGTGTCGAAATCAAGAATTCCAAGAAATTCATTAATTGACAATAAACTCTATGAACCACAAAGGTCAGTAACAACTAACGAAACAGTGAAAGCTTATCCTAAATACCTGCAGATTGTAGGATACTCGATAGCAAAAGTAAACCTGGAACAATATTTTCAGATACAAAGGACTGGAAGGTAAAGAATCGTAGTTATAAAGGACAAATTTAGGACAGAAGTCAATTTATTTATTTAAACAGAGCATTATCAGTCGCTGGAAAAAGTTACCAGGACACTGAACACAATTAAGAAAGATCTAGGTGCTGTAATGGCAACACAGTAGGGGTTGGTATTCTAGAAAGGTGCAACCAAATGAGATAGAAACATAGAAAATAGGTTCAGGAGTAGGCCATTCAGTCCTTCGAGCCTGCACCACCATTCAATAAGATCATGGTTGATCATGCAACTTCTTCACTCAGAGAATTGTGAACCTGTGGAATTCTCTACCACAGAAAGTTGTTGAGGCCAGTTCGTTAGATATATTCAAAAGGCAGGCCAGTTCGTTAGATATATTCATAAGATCATGGCTGATCATGCAACTTCCTGCTTTCTCTCCATAGCCTTTGATCCTTTTAGTTGTAAGGGCCACATCTAACTCCCTTTTGAATATATCTAATGAACTGGCCTCAACAACTTTCTGTGGTAGAGAATTCCACAGGTTCACAATTCTCTGAGTGAAGAAATTTCTCCTCATCTCGGTTCTAAATGGCTTACCCCTGTGATGCTTGGTTCTGGACTTCCCCAACATCGGGAACATTCTTCCTGCATCTAACCTGTCCAATCCTGTCAAAATTTTATATGTTTCTATGAGATCCCCTCATTCTTCTAAATTCCAGTGAAAATAAGTCTAGTTGATCCAGTCTTTCTTCGTATGTCAGTCCTGCCATCCTGGGAATCAGTCTGGTGAACCTTCACTGCACTCCCTCAATAGCAAGAATGTTCGTCCTCAGGTTAGGAGACCAAAACTGAACACAATATTCCAGGTGTGGCTTTACCAAGGCCCTGTACAACTGCAGTAAGACCTCCCTGCTCCTATACTCCAATCCTCTCGCTATGAAGGCCAACATGCCATTTACTTTCTTCACCGACTGCTGTACCTGCATGCCAACTTTCAGTGACTGATGTACCATGACACCCAGGTCTCGTTGCACCTCCCCTTTTCCTAATCTGTCACCATTCAGATAATATTCTGCCTTCCTGTTTTTGCCACCAAAGTGGATAACCTCACATTTATCTACATCATACTGCATTTGCCATGTATTTGCCCACTCACCTAACCTGTCTAAGTCACCCTGCAGCCTCTTAGCGTCCTCCTCACAGCTCACACTGCCACCCAGCTTAGTGTCATCTGCAAACTTGGAGATATTACACTCAATTCCTTCGTCCAAATCATTAATGTATATTGTAAATAGCTGGGGTCCCAGCACTGAACCTTGCGGCACCCCACTAGTCACTGCCTGTCATTCTGAAAAGGACCCGTTTATCCCGACTCTCTGCTTCCTGTCTGCCAACCAGTTCTCTATGCACATCAGTACATTATCCCCAAAATCATATGCTTTAATTTTACATACTCCTCTCTTGTATGGGACCTTTTCAAAAGCTTTTTGAAAGTCCAAATACACCATATCCACTGGTTCTCCCTTGTCCCCACTCTACTAGTTACATCTTCAAAAAATTCTAGAAGATTTGCCAAGCATGATTTCCATCTCATAAATCCATACTGACTTGGACCGATCCTATCACTGCTTTCCAATACATCTTTAATCATTGATTCCAACATTTTCCCTTCATCCAAAATTATCTTCACTGAAGTTTATCCTCTACACTCACCTTATCTTGTGTGTGAATAGAATTGCTCATGAATGTGCCAGCTGTGACTCAGTGGGTAGCACTCTCGCCATTAATCAGAAGGTTATGGGTTCAAGTCCCACTCCACAGACTTGAGCACAAAAATCTGGGCATGATACTCCAGTGCAGTACTATGGGAGTGCTGCAGTGTCTGAGGTGCCATATTTCAGATGAGACGTTAAAACCGTCTGCACTCACATGGATTTTTAAAAAAATCACATGGCACGATTTTGAACAAGAGCAGCAGGGGAGTTCTCCCTGGTGTTCTGGCCAATATATATCCCTGAATTAATATTACTAAAAACAGATTATCTGGTCTTGATCAAATTGCTGTTTGTGGGAGCTTGCTATGTACAAATTGGGTGCTGCGTTTCCTACAGTGACTACACTTCAAAAGTACTCCATTGGCTGCAAAGCGCTTTGGGATGTCCTGAGGTTGTGAAAGGCGCTATATGAATGCAACTCTTTCTTGCTCTTAAACTCATCCTTTTATCCAAGATTTATTTATCTGAGGAAGTTGCATTGTTAAAGTTCAACCATTAGCCCCATAGTTAAAAATAAATATTGCTTGGCTGATGCACACAGGGCTGTGATCATAAGATTTCATTGATTGAGGCATTTTGCCGCCTTTGGAAACAACACCCTGGATAAATCCATTAGTCAAAATTAGCAAATTGTGTAGAGGTGACTCTTCCCTCTTGCCACGATGGAAAGTTCATAGAGTTCCTCATTGCATGTGGAGGATCTAGTACATTCACAGCACGAGGAAGCCCTTACCCACAGTAAATCGGTCATTCGATTTTGATGCTGCAGGTTGAACCTCCCTTATCCGGAATTCCCTTATCCAGAACCACCCCTCATCCGGAACCATTCCTGGCCACCTGGTGGCACATGCACAGAACTCCAACATGAACAAATTGAAGTCCTTCCTCACTGCCGACTCCCACAATCGCTGGCTTGACCCCATATTGATCTCTCTGCCGCACCCCCAAGCCAGCCAGCCCTGATATCCCCTTGCTCAGTACCGGTACCATCCAATTTAACGTGACCACCCCTCGTCCGGAAAAACCCCTTATCCAGAATAGGCCAGGTTTCGAGGGTTCCGGGTAAGGGAGGTTCGACCTGTATTTATTTAACATAATCTAACTTTTGCTAGAATTTTGGAAATGCAAACTTTGTGAACATGCAGCATTTGTAATTTAGTATTTTCCTTTTTATTTCACTTGTTACACACCCATCTGTAATTTTCGAGGTCTGCTTCACCTACACCAATAGTGTTGCAATCGACTGCAGATGATCTTACAAACTATTCCTGTTTTCTAGGGGGCTTTTCCAGAATTCACAATCATTCAGCCACTCAACTAAAAGAAAGGTGAGTCCAAGTAAATATTTAGTTGTGTCGCATGGTCACATGGTCGTTTAATTACACTTTCTTCAAACCTAGTTTCTAACTGGTCAGATTGCTCATTGTGCCTCTTAACATTACCCAAAGCTGGATAGCTCAGCGAGGTCCAGCTACATTCTTAATGGTTTTCTTATTCTTAGGCGTTTGACCCTTCTGTGCTATGTGAAGCCAGAAAGAAGGCAATATTACACAACTTGAGAGAACGTGAGTCGCGCAGGATGATGGAAAATCGTTTTAAAATACTGAAGGACAAGCTTTTCGATGACAAGCAGATTGCTTCAAAGGGGGCCATCCTCGATGAGGTTTGTGAATAGTTCCCTTTATGTTCACGGTGTAAGTGCCAAAAATTTTCACCATCAATTTTCCAATCAATATTTGTGCACTTTTATTTTCTAGTACTTATTGGGCCCTTTTAAGGTGCAAACAGAGTTTTGTTAACAATTATATGTTTTTCCCCCCCATGCTGTTGGGTACAGCCTTAACACTGTAATCATTAAATGAAAAGTCTGTTCCAATTTTGTTGCTGCAAATCAATTATTTGACTTGCCCGTTGGCCATTTTAACACTAATGGCCATAAAAATCACACAACAAATAATATAGTTTACTCCCGTTAATTCAAAGTGGGGTATGCTCAAAAATTGTAGTTATTCAGCAATTTTTACAGCAGGGGGGGGGGAAGCATTTTTTTACCATTTCAATTCAAATGTAACAACTTCAAATTAAGAATAGGCGATGGCATGCTTGAACAGATGAGCAAGTGGCCAGACATTTGTACGGCTTGTGCTGGTCCATAGGGATGGAGTGAAGATCTGGAGAAGAGCTGTAAATGTGATACTTGGAATGCACAACACCCACATCCACATGTGGATTTTTGAAGCCGTCCTCGGGAGGTGGGGCTAGAAACGTATCAAACCATCCAGAAATATCTCCCAAATGTTACATTGGGCTTTGATATTTTGTGTATTTCATGATTTTGCCCATGCTCCGCAGGCCATTGATGTCATCTCTAACCTGGACAGGCAGTCCAAAAATCTAACAATAGAGAAAGAACTACTTTTGGGAAAACAGAAGATCCTGTTAGAAAAGATCTCACTCTTGTCTGGTAAGACTTTTTTCTATTTAATATTAAGGAGCATTCCACTGCCAGTGTGACTTGGAATAGGTTTATTGTTGGAGCGTAAAAGATTCCGAGGGGGATTGAAAGAGTAGATGCTGAGAGGTTGTTTCCCCTGGCTGGAGACCCTAGAACTACATAGGATTAAACAGCATATACAGCACAGAAACAGGCCATTGGGCCCAACCAGTCTATGCAACCTTTATGCTCCACTCGAGCCTCCTCCTGTCTTTCCTCATCTAAATCTATCAGCATAACCCTCTATTCCCTTCTCCCTCATATGCTTGTCTAAACCTCCCCTTAAATGCATCAATGCTATTCACTTCAATCACTCCCTGTGGCAGCGAGTTCCACATTCTCACTGCTCTTTGGGTAAAGAAGTTTCTTCTGAATTCCCTATTGGATTTCTTTGTGACTATCTTATATTGATGGCCTCTAGTTATGCTGTTCCCCATATGTGGGAACATTCTCTCTGTATCCATGCTATAGGGGGCATAGTCTTAGGATAAGATTTAGAACTGAGATGAAGAGAAATATCTTCACTTCGAGGGTTGTGAACCTTCGGAATTCTCTACCCCAGAGGGCTGTGGATGCTGAATCGTTGAGCGTATTCAAGGCTGAGATAAATTTTTGAACTCTAAGGGAATCAAGGGATATGGGGATCAGGCAGGGAAAGTGGAGTAGAGGTCGAGTACCAGCCATGATCTTAGTGAATGGCAGAGCAGGCTCGGAGGGGCCGAATGGCCGACTCCTCCTAATTCATATGTTCTTGTGTTATCTACGTACATTGGGGCAAGAGCAGCAGTCCAACTGCAGGAATCAAGATTGTTCAGCTTTTAAACTGCTGACCGACGCAGAGTCTAGAGAAAGCAGGATTGTTCTGCTTGGAGCAGAGAAGGTCATAGGGAGATTTAATTATGAAGGGTTTTGATAAGAGTAAATAAGGAGAAACTCTTTCCACTGGCAGGAGGACACAGATTTATGGTAATTAGCCAAAGAACCAGCGACCTGGAATGCGCTGCCTGAAAGAGTGGTGGAAGCAGCTTCAGTAGTAACTTCCAAAAGGGAAAGGTTAGGGGAGTGGGACTAATTGTATAGCTCTTTCAAAGAGGCACGATGGGCCGAATGGCATCCTCCTGTGCTGAATGACTCTAGGTTCAGGAAAACTCCCGCCTCGTTGGGCTGAGCAGATTTGCTGGTGTTTTAGTGATGGACCGGGGAGGGGGGACACTAATATTAGATTACTCAAAACATCTCGAACAGTTATATCGCTGTAATAACCACGTCATTAAATAAGCACTCAAAAACAAAATTGTATCCTGTGGTGATGCACCATTTGGAAATGGTTTGCTGTAGTTACCGTTTGCCTTTTACTGCACATTGCAGCAGAAAATATAATTGCTTTATAGTTCATTTGTTCGCATAAATTAACAGGGATAGCAACTGAGCCACTGTGTCTTCCCCAGCAGAAATGGAACCTACTTTAGCACAAGACGGCATTGAAGCTGGTGAAATAATTGAAACCGGTGAGGCTTTGAGTTTCTCAAGTGGGAGAGATTCCTCGTCTCCAACTTCCTTTGGGATGAAATGGTTTGCAGAAGGTGGCCCTTTGGATACTGTGGACCAGACAGATTGCGGAGTGACTGTAAAATACGAGGTGAATTCGACCAGTTCCGACGATATCGTTGCTGTTAAGGTTGGCGACTACTTCAATGAAAAATATACCAGTCAGCTGGACTACCCTGATGCCATTGACGCCTTGGCAGTGAAAAGAGAAGAGAGCATGGGTGAAGAGGAAGGCTCCACCTTCAGTTCTGTAAAGGAAGAGTGTTTTGGAAGCTCTAACTTCTGCAGCTTTTCGGATTTCAACAGTGATATAGAAGCTTTGAATACAACGAGCGATGTGCAGGTATGTATGAAAGTGAACTTTGTGTCCTTGAGCATGGTTCTGGTCTGAATAATTTTCCGCAGTGGGTTTCTATTCTGAAGAATTTGCCATTTCTCTTTGTTCTGAGATGAAAATCATTTACAAAATACAGTGGGAACCTGCATTCTCCACCAGAATTATCGCACGGGTGTCTTGCATCATGCATGGCCTCTCGTGTTTCTATTGTCTTTCCTTGCTGAATAAAATTCTATTTTTATTTTTGTTTTATTTCCCATGTTGCATTTGTGTAGAACCAAATTTGGGGGCTCTCGGTTATCTGCTGATTTCCATTATTATAAACGGCTAGTGGGAGTTTCACTAACTTTTTATTTTGCGCCAAATCAGGCAGGGCAATGATGAGAGACTGCAGGGGGAGGCGGTGTGTGTGCACGGGTACTGCTGGAGTTTAACCAGCATAAATTGAACCATCTACAAGCAAAAGCAGTGGTAATCTTTCTGCCGCTTGTCTTTACCTGTTTGGGTATTACTTGCCGTGTTAACTAGCCATCAAGCCATTAAGTGGAAAGAATCTCAACCTTGCAAGGGTCAACTCGTGAGGCAGGCTAGCTGGTCAATCAGTAGTACTGTGGCCTAGCCCAGCTCGGGTATCATTATTGCCCAGAATCATAGTACAGCACGGAAGGAGGCCATTTGGCCCATCGAGTCTGTGCTGGCTTTTTCGAAGAGCAATCCAGTTAACGCCACTCACCCGCTCTTTCCCCATATCCCTGCAATTTTTTCTCCTTCAAGTATTTATCAAAATTCCTTTTGAAGGCTACTATTGAATCAGTATCCACAACCCTATCAGGCAGTGCATTCCAAATCCTAACCACTTGCTGCGTTTTTTTTAAAAAAAGAATGTTTTTCCTTATGTGGCCTCTGGTTCTTTTGCCTTTATTCTGAACTTCCATCTGTATCTTGGGACTATATCTACTTCGTCTCTTCCTTTCCCATTCCCCACCCCTTTGCCCAGAAAATTGACCATATTTGGAAGCGTCGCCATGGAGACAGCAAGTGCCAGAAGCAAACTGCAGGGTGAACAGTACAATTCACCATAAAACACGAGAGGGCTTTGATCCCATCCTCCTGAATACAGCGTGGGCACACACCGTACTCCTTCGAGCAGTGTTAGAGGGGCAGAGCTTCAGCTTGCTTCTCTGCAGCCCAGTCATAGTATGTACCTTCCCCTGGACATATGAGCTGGTTTTCTTGTACAAAGGTGATGCCTTCCTGCAGCTGTTGTCCCAAGTATTCACATTTTTCTTTGCCAGCTACACAATAAGCATGTGCCTTCAGCATGGTGAAAGGGCAGCTTGGTGAGAATTGATGCGATGAAAAGTCAGGTGAGATAGCTAAGTAATAAATGGTAGCTGGTGAGTTTTGAAGTGCTTGTATGTACAATACTGTATCTCCCACATATGGTGAGCAGGTCTAAGCATTGAAACTAGTTAGACCATTTATAATTAAAACAGTATCTCCTCGCATATTTCAGGTGTTGGCGAAGCCAGAACTTATTGATATTGTAACTAGTGTTCAACGCGATATACTCACTGACACATTAAACCAGGCGGTGCGTTGTCATCTTTAGCAGAGGAGGGAAAACTGATGCTGTGTCTACCATGCTCGGAGGTAGAATTTGTAAATTCTGTTGAGCCCATTTCAGCATTTACAACACAGAGGCTGTGGTCAGAACTTCTGCAAAAGCCAGGTAGTTAAGGAGCTGAGATCACTGGTATTTGCTCATTCGGTAATCGATGGAAGTTGGAAAACTAGTGTCATCTACGGCTGGGGACACAAGCTATTTGTTCTAATATAACCACAGGGCTGGCTGGGGAGTCTAGAACTAGGGGTCACAGTCTCAGAATAAGGGGTCGACCATTTAGGACTGAGATGAGGAGAAATTTCTTCACTGAGGGTGGTGAATCTTTGGCATTCTCTACCCCAGAGGGCTGTGGAGGCTCAGTCTTTGAGTATATTCAAGACAGAGATCGTTAAGTTTTTTGGATATTTAGGGAATCCAGGGATATGGGGGCAGTGCAAGAAAGTGGATTGAGGTCAAAGATCGGCCATGATCTTATAGAATGGCAGAGCAGGCTCAAGGGGCCAAATGGCCTACTCCTGCTCCTGTTTTTTCTGTTCTTATAGGGGAAGAGCAAATAAAAGCAGAAGGCGCCTGATTCTCAGTAATAGGCCTGGGGACTCTGCTCCCATTGTCCTCCTGGCCTACATCTCTCAATCCCAGTTCTGCAATGGATGTATGAAACCAGCTGTAGCTCGTCGGGGAACAGTATTTACAGATAAAAGGTTTAGGTCTATACTTAGCCAGAATGAAGTTTTATAACCTGTGTACGGCAAACTCGATCATTTCAGTGAATATCGAAGGGATTGAGCCTCTAGGCTTTTGTAGGAGGTGAGGGGAAATAGCAAGAATGTGTTAGAGGCATATAGGAAGACAAGCCAGTCAGCGAGATGAATAAAGTGAAAGGGACAAACTGAAACACACACAGAAAAGGGGAGACGTAAGTCAGAAAAATAGAGATGAGATGTGAGACATACAGAGAGAGTGGGAAATGATCAGAGATAGATAAATGTTGTTCTCCATTGTCACAGGAACTGAGCTAGCATTTCTAAATTTTATCTCCCAACGAATCTCCAATGGTAAATAAACATTGATCACCTTATTTATTATGTTCTAGTGACCAGAAAATTCAAGCTGAATAGTAACCCCATTTGAGAAATACGAATACAGTGTTCATCAAAAAATACGCAGGAGTGTTTACCTGGCAGTAATTTCCCACTTTCACTATTTGCACTGCCGTGATTTGGTACATTTTGATTTTAATTGTACAGGGGGACGGTGAACCACCTAGGATTTGGAGAACCAAGAGGAAAGCAACACCACATACACTAAGAGAGAGGGAATCTCGCAAGATGATGGAAAATCGGTTTAAATTATTGGAGACCACAGTTTTCAATGAGAAAAGGGCCCCAAAAGGTGCCATTCTCATTAAGGTTTGTTCAGAAGAATTTTGAGGATTGTTTTCTTATTTGTGTAGAGAGGAAACCTTCGCCCATGCTATCCCTACTCGAAGTATGACTCTAGCTTTTATTTTGTCAGTATATTTGCTACTTTTTTCAATTCAGGTGTGAGTTGATGCATCTGCAACTGAATGTTTTGAAATTCCTTGCACTACCTGCACCCACCTCGCCCCCAAATAACCTGCCTCTATTTGGGAAGTGTTGGAAACCATTGACCTCTGGGACCTTGGATACAGATGGTTAGAATATGCTGTTTGTGGGTTAGTGTATGAGGTATATTTTTTTGCATTGGATCCCAGTAAAGAACTGTGAAGACATTGCTTCAGTTTTCACAGGCAACTGTCAAAACATCCAAATGGTCCATCGGAAGTAAGCTGTAGCTATAACATGGTCAACTCTTCTTCTGGATTGCAGTTGTAGCCAGAGAATTACCTGTAATGGCTTCTCCATCCACACCATTACTTCTGGAGTACTCCTTGGCCCCCTCCTATTTCTCATCTACATCCTGCTCCTCAGCGACCATCTAAAACACACCGGGTTCCGTAAATGTGCTGACGACACCCAGCTCTACCTCACCACCACCTCTCTCGACCTCCCTCCACTGCCTCTGATTTGTCATGTGGCTTATCCAAGATCCAGTACAGGATGAACAGAAATTTTCGCAAACTAGATGCTGGAAAGACCGAAGCCCATTGTCTTAGGTCCCTGTCACATAACCGTTCCGTAGCCACTGACTCCATCCCCTTTCCCTGACTACTGTCCGAGGCTGAACCAGACCGTTCGCAGCCTTGCCATTCTATTTAACCCTGAGGTGAGCTTCCAAACCCATATCCGCTACATCACTAAGCCCATTGTAACATCGCCTGCCTCTGCTCCACCTCAGCACATCTGCTTAAACCCTTATCCATCCGTGCTTTTGATTCCACTCGGCTCGACTATTCCAATGATCTCCTGGCTGACCTATCTTACAACCTCATCCAAAGCTCTGCTGCCTGTGTCCTAATGCATACCAAGTCCCATTCACTCGTCACCCCTATGCTCGCTGACTTAACATTGACTTCCGGTCCAGAAACACCTCGCTTTTAAAATTCTCATCCTTGCTTTCAAATCTCTCTATGGTTTCATCTCTCCCTATTTCTAACCTCCTCCAGCCCTACAACCCTCCCGAGATATCTGCGCTTCTCCAATTCTGGCCTCTTGTGCATTGCTGTTTTTAACTGTCCCGTCATTGGCGGCCGTGCCTTCAGCTGCCTCGGCCCTAAGCTCTGGAATTCTAAACCTCTCTGTCTCTCTATCTCTCCTTTCTAAATTACAATGCTTCTTAAAACCTACCTCTGTGTCCATCTGTCCTAATATCTTTTTGTTTAGCTCGGTGTCAAATTCTATCTGATCACGCTCCTGCGAAGCACCTTAGGACGTTTTACTACACTGAAGGCACTAAATAAATAACAATAGTAGTAGTCTTATTGTTAATGTATAAACAAAGAACTTGCCTTTGATGGTCTTGTGAAAGTACTTTTGAAGTGTGGTCACTTGAAATGTAGGCAGGTCGGGACCATAAAAGGAGTGGCGTGCGGAGGCCCTGGGAGCAGCGTGGCGGCGTACCACGACAGGGAGCAGCGCGAGCTGGTGCAGGAGGGCGACGGCTGTGAAGAGTGATGTCATCAAGATCCAGGTCGGTGATTGGAGCATGGGCAGATACAGCAGGAGCAGGAGCGGCGAGAGACTGTAGAGGGACGTGATCGAGGCCCAGGGGCAGCACGGGCCAGCCCACACTGCGATATGTGTGCTCACCAGCAGAGCTGGTCTCCAGTCGTCTTGGGTAATCCTTGCCACTGAACCAAGACATGCAGATATGTGGTGGCTGGTGTGCAACGGCCGACCCACGTTTATAAAAAAAAAATTCACACACTGGCATCTTCCACCCTTCAGGATGTAGTTCGGGTCCTTCATTGAAACACCTGTGAACTCGTCCCTTTTTGGCGTGGAAGCAAGTCATCCTCGCTTCGAGGGACTGCCTATGATGATGAGGAAAACACAGCAGCCAATATGTGCCCAGCAAGCTCCCATGAACAGCAATGTGATAAATGACCAGATCATTTGTTTTAATTATGTTAGTTGAGATAGAAAGAAACACTTGCATTTATATCGCGCCTTTCACGACCGCCAGATGTCATAAAGCACTTTACAGCCAATGAAGTACTTTTGGAGTGTAGTCACTATTGTAATGTGGGAAACATAGCAGCCAACCTGGGCACAGCAAGCTCCCACAAACAGCAATGTGATAATGAGCAGATAATCTGTGTTTGTAACGTTGATTGAGGGATAAATATTGACCAGGTTAAGTCCCCTTCTCTTCAGTATAATGCCTTGGGATTCTTTCCTTCCACCTGAGCGGGCAGACGGGGCCTCGGTTTAACGTCTCATCCGAAAGACGGCATCTTTGACAGTGCAGTACTTCTTCAGCACTGCACTGGAGTTTCAGCCTAGATTTATGTGCTCGAGTCTCTGAAGTGGGACTTTAACCCACGACCTTCTGACTCAGAGGCAAGGGTGCTACCCACTGAGCCACGGCTGACACTGTATTAAACATAGTGTGCAATCCATTATCAAATATGTCATTAAACACAGTGGGAATCATCCTCCATTATTAAAACATAATGCAATCACCGTGTGTTATTAAGCGTAACGCAATCATCCTATTATTAAACATAGTGCAATTACCGTGTATTATTAAACATGGTACAATCACCCCCTTATTAAACATAGTGCAATCACCCGATGTCATTAAACATTCTGCAATCACCCAGTTATTAAACATAACACAATAATTCCATTATTAAACATAGCACAATGGCCCTATGGATAAATATTGCCCATAATACTGGGGGAAATTCTCCTACTCGACGAATAACGCTACGGGGTCTTTTACAACTATCCGAGAGTGCAGGTGGGACCTTGGTTTAGTATCTCATCCTGAAGATGTTGCCTCTGTCAGTGCAGCAATGCCCGAGTACCGCATGAAGTATCCGTCTACATCAAGTCTTTACAGTGGGGCTTGAACCCACAACCTTCTGACTCGGAGGCGAGTGTGCTACCAATGAGACACAGCTGACTGACTATTCAGAGGGTCGGCAAATTTTATATTCATGAGAATATGGAACATTAAATGGGTTTAAGAAAACATGGAAAGGTACACAAAACCAATACAGGATGTGTTGCAAGATGGAGTAACGGGATGGTTGGCTCAGTAGGTTTTAGGAACTTAAAACAATCGCTATCACTAGGCAAACTGTAACTAGTGGTGTGTCACAGGGATTGCTGCTAGGGCCTCAACTATTTACAATCTATATTAATGACTTGGATGAGGGGACCGAGGGTAATGTAGCCAAATTTGCTGCTGATACCAAGATGGGTGGGAAAGCAAGTGTGAGGAAGATGCAAAGAATCTGCAAAGGGATATAGACAGGCTAAGTGAGTAGGCAAATATTTGGCAGATGGAGTATAATGTGGGAAAATGTGAGGTTATCCACTCTGGTAGGAAAAATAATAAAGCAAATTATTATTCAAATGGGGAGAGATTACAAAATGCTGCGGTACAGAGGGATCTCATACATGAAATTCAAAACGTTATCATGCAGGTACAGCAAGTAATTAGGAAAGCAAATGGAATGTTGGCCTTTATTGCAAAGGGGTTGGAGTATAAAAGTAAAGAAGTCCTGCTACAACTGTACAGTGTGTTAGTGTGACCACTGGAGTATTGTGTACAGTATTGGTCTCCTTATAGGAGGGATATACTTGCATTGGAGGCAGTTCAGAAAAGGTTCACAAGGTTGATTCCTGAGATGAAAGGGTTGTCATATGATGAAAGGTTGAGCAGTTTGCGCCTATACTCTCTGGAGTTTAGAAGAATGAGAGGTGATCTTATTGAAATGTATAAGATTCTGAGGGGGTTTGACAGGGTAGATGCAGAGAGGATGTTTCCTCTCGTGGGGGAGTCTAGAACTAGGGGACATAGTCTCAGAATAAGGGGTCGCCCATTTAAAACGGAAATGAGAAATTTCTTGTCTCAGCGGGTCGTGAATCTTTGGAATTCTCTATCCCAGAGAGCAGTGGAGGCTGGTCATTGAATATATTTAAGTTGGAGATTGACAGATTTTTGAAAGATAAGGGATATGGGGAGAGGGCAGGGAAGTGGTGTTGAGGCCAAGATCAGATCAGCCATGATCTTATTGAATGGCGGAGCAAGCTCTAGGGGCCAAATGGCCTATTTCTGCTCCTATTGCTTATGTTTATCCAGTCAATTATTGAGCTATATGAACCAGGAATGTAAACATTTGTGCTGTTAACTGATCTTAAGCTGGAGTAGAGGTCAGGATACTACAATTGACCTTTGTCAATGGGTTAAGAGGGAGGGAGGAATCATCCAGGTGACTTTGTTCCAGTGACCTCACCTTGGCACTCCCTGTTCCTTCATTGAACTGGAAGTACCTGCATACAGCCTATGCTTTCCCATGTGGTTGAATAGCTGACAGTCCAGGCTTATACATGAATAATTACCACTTGGGTGACATACCAGCACTGGTGGAACCGTGCTCTAGTGATGCCTTCAGGGAGGGGGGAAAATAAGTGAAGAAAAAAATGTTTGAAAGGAAGAGGGTGATAGGAAGTTCGAGGTTCCATTGAAGCTTTTTTAAAAATTCGTTCATGGGATGTTTGCGTCGCTGGCAAGTCCAGCATTTATTGCCAATCACTAATTGCCCTCGAGAAGGTGGTGGTGAGCCGCCGCCTTGAACCACTGCAGTCCGTGTGGTAAAGGTGCTCCCACAGTGATGTTAGATAGGGAGTTGCAGGAATTTGAACCAGCGATGATGAAGAATTTAAATTAAAACAGATACATTTAGCTTTTGAGCATTTTGACAAGTCCCATGGTGAAACTACTCCAGTATAAATGGGGACCTCCTTCACCAGCCAGATTTATTGCTTGCTTCGGTTTATGTTGTGGTTAAATCATTTTGTTGCAGTATTGTAGTCCACTGGAAAGTACCAATGAAAACCTCCCTTGCTATGGTCAGGAGAATGCAAGAACATAAGAATTAGGAGTAGGAGATACAGCGCCTCGAGCCTGCTCCACCATTCAATAAGGACATGGCTGATCTTCAACCTCAACTCCAGTTTCCCGCCTGATCCCCAAATCCCTTGATTCCCCTCGAGTCCAAAAATCTATCGATCTCAGCCTTGAATATACTCAACAACTGAGCATCCACACCCCTCTGGGGGAGGGAATTCCAAAGATTCACCACCCTCTGAGTGAAGAAATTCCTTCTTATCTCAGTCCTAAATGGCTGACCCCTTATCCTGAGACTATGCCACCTAGTTCTAGACTCTCCAGCCAGGAGAAACGGTCTCTCAGCCTCTACTCTTGTCAATCCCCCTCAGAGTCTTATATATTTCAATTAGATCATCTCTCATTTTCCTACATTACAACAGTGACTGCACTCCAAAAGTACTTCATTGGGCTATAAAGCGCTTTGCGATGTCTGCTGGTCTAGAAAGGCGCTATATAATTGCAAGTCTTTTTTAAATTCTAGAGCATTGGCCCATTCTACTCTCTGGCTGCAGTCGTATCTAATAATAATTTAGCCATGCACTTTTTGTTTTGGTTTTATCTTCACAGGCCATTAATGTAATCAGCGACTTGGATATGCAATCAGATAAACTGTTCATGGAAAAGGAACTGTTGATGCAAAAGCAAAATAAATTGCTGGAGGAAATTTCGCATCTATCGGGTAAGGCTGGTTTCTGCTTTGAGTTGAAGAAAGGAATTTCATCATTTGGTGCAAATCGAGAAATAATTCAGAGTGTAGAACAGTACCATATTTTGTGACTCGAGTGCTACTGTATGTTGAAGGTCATTGAAGATATTTTTAGTTTGTATAATCATGGATTTGATGGCCAAACCAGATATTTTTGGGGATGTGGAAGAAGAGAATCAGAAAAATGCCTTTCCCTTTGGCTGGGACACCCGTTCCAGAATGAGAGAACGCGAATTATGCACTGCCGTTAATGTGACAAATTTACAGATCATCGGTGCCGCCACAGTTAAGGGAATCTAATATGGGTATGGTAGAGTTGTGGTTATGTTCTCTGGACTAATAATCCAGAGAATGAGAGTTCAAATCCTACCGTGGCAGTTTGACAATTTACGTTCAGTTTAAAATAAAATGTGGAATGGTTATCAGTAAAAGTGACCATGAAGCTGTGTCGGTCTGTCACTGAAAACCCAACTGATCCACTAATGTCTATTCAGGTCGGAAACCTGCCGTCATTACCGGGTTTGGCCTACAGTGCCCACACCATCGCGGTTGACTCTGAAGTGGCCCAGCAAGCCACTCCGTTGTATCAATCCTCTATAAAGAATACCACACAGACTGCAGCGGTTGAAGAAGGAAGGGCCAGCACCACCATGTCATGGCAGCTAGGAATAAATGGTGACCTTGTCAGCAGCACCCACGTCCTGAGAATGGAAAAAGGCTGTACAATTAGTGGTTGTTCATCAGGTTTTTCTACCCCAATACTATCCATGCTGACACTGCTCAATTGCCAGCAGAGCCATTTCTCTGATACTGTGCCAGCAAACTAGAATAAAAACCAGAAAATCAACTGCGGGGCATTTGGCATCATAAGAAATACACGTCCTGAGCAGTCAGATGATCCCCCACTGTTGTTGTGTATATCAAGTTTTATTTGGGCTGAGCATCCTTTCTGCAGATGATCTCTGCTCTCTCCCACACCAGAAGTTTAATTGCCAACCACTGGTTTTCCTTGGTTCGTCACAAGTGTATTATGGTCTCTGGGTTTCTCGTAAAGTTTATTTGGCACTTGTAGTGTTTTGATAGACAGTGTATGCTGTTTTTCCCCCAATTCACCTTTGCCATAAGTATTTGTGTTCCGTGTTGCTCATCTTTCCTATTGACAGACTTTCACAATACCTCGATTTGCCATGCCATATTATATGACTGGTCCGTTGGTTCTGGTTGTGTGGTCTGTTACCAGGCCATCGATTTCTGAGTCGTTATTAGTTGCCCATTGTATGTCCAGTTTGCTTCCATTTCAAAAAATGTTGAGACATTTAATTTTGCCACTTTCTATCATTTGTGCCCATTGAAATATTAAATTACAAAATTAAAGTGAGACGTCGCTCAGTGTCTTTTAAGCAGATCTTGTATTGTACAACCTGATTGCTTCAAAGTGAGAAAAACATTGTTCGGGTTTTGTTACGTCTTTGCAGGAACATCTTCATTGTTAATCCTATATAAATCACCTCCCACCATTTCTTTGCTGGATTGTGTCCTCATTATTACACAGCTGCTGAAATATCCAGTTCCTCTGAATCTTGTTGGCAGCGCTTCATCAGAAAATCCGAGCGTTGTCGCATCTCTTTTGCATCTCTTGTGTTTTATAATGTCACTTAAGTACACCAACTAATGCAAACAGATCCACAGAAGAGCCTTAAAACTTGGAAATCAGTGCACCCCAGTTACTTCTGTCCAGTCAGTGAGGGTTATGCCCAACACCACCACACAGGCGGGGGCAGCACAATAGACCAGAAAACCACAATATTCCCACAGCAGTAAGCAGTCAGATACTTGCAGAGATGAACTGATCAACTGTCTCCTTTGTAGATACGACGTCTGACGCAACTGAGAACCGAGCGGAAGGTGGGCAGTTCGTTGGCAATGAGGTGTCTGAGCTGCGAGCCTTGAGTTTTCAGAAACCCTTTGAAACACACTGGCTTGACAACAGTAACCCTTCCGATGCTGCAGTAATAAAAGGCAGCACGGTTCGCGATCAAGACTGCACAGAAGGAGTTAAATGGGAGCAAGATGAACTGAATGCCAACAGTCTAGTGACCGTCAAGCAGGCAGGAGACTTCAAAGAGAAGAATTACCAGGACCTTGTGAGCCCCGACAGTTACGACCTCGCCGCAGTAAGAAGAAAGACTTATAATGGTAAAGATGAAGATGCTCTCTTCACTGCCGGAAAAGAGTCGTCCATTGGGAGCTCTGACTTTGGCAGCCATTCCGATTTTGATCTAAATATGGACGAAGTGAACGAAATTGACGTGGAAATAGAAGTATGTATTGAGAAGCTATTCAAATGAACTTGCTTATTAGGTAATTGTAGGAGTGCTGCAATTAGCTTGAGCCCCTTGTTCAAGATGAAAATTGGCATTGGTTCTTCTGTTGGCTGTATTGTGACTCTGTTGCAGGTGTGTGCGCGCGCGCGCACGTGTTTGTGTGTGTGTGTGCGGGCGCGTGTTTGTGTGTGTGTGTGTGTGCGCGAGTGTGCTGGGGGAAAGCTTGGTTGTGCTACCCCTGCCAAGCAAAACTAGGAGGGGATAATCTGTATTAGGAATTGTTTATGGTGGGTTTTCTTTTTATAATACTGCCTGGCTAAATCTTTTCCAACAGAAGAATGCAAGAACCCTAGGTTTGAACAGGTTAAGTCTATTCTCCGCTTCTTCGCTTTGTCTCCATGAGGCACTTAAACTCCAAGAGGGATTGTCCCAGTTTGCAGAACTCTCCTCCTCCCCCCCCCCCCGCCCCCCCACCACCACTCCAAGCCCCCTGCCCGTTAGCTGATATTCATAAATGGCTTGAAGGAAGGGAAGGGGTTATGATCCAAGACATTCCAAGCATTGTAAAGTCAAGTACATGCGGGGAAAATAATAATAATGGCTCAGTTTCCTATTGCAGTCACTTATAGCAGATGCGTTTTACTATGTGACTATAATCGCATAACTCGAAGCTAGTCAGATCTACTAACTATACACAGAACCACACAGTCTGGCATCAACATTTTGTGTTTGAAAATGAGACCTGTGTTGGTGTTGAGCAATGCACCATCCTTGGGCATGCTCAGGCAAATCTGGGGCGCCTGTCCTTCCCCTCGCCTCTCTGTAAGAAGATTACTTGCCACCCAGTATCACCCAGGATGGTGTACTAGCCCCATGCAGAGGAGCCTGGTCTCCAGTCGTCTTAGAAACATAGAAAATAGGTGCAGGAGTAGGCCATTGGGCCCTTTGAGCCTGCACCACCATTCAATGAGTTCATGGCTGAACATGCAACTTCAGTACCCCATTCCTGCTTTCTCGCCATAACCCTTGATCCCCCGAGTAGTAAGGACTACATCTAACTTCTTTTTGAATATATTTAGTGAATTGGCCTCAACAACTTTCTGTGGTAGAGAATTCCACAGGTTCACCACTCTCTGGGTGAAGAAGTTTCTCCTCATCTCAGTCCTAAATGGCTTACCCCTTATCCTTAGACTGTGACCCCTGGTTCTGGACTTCCCCAACATTAATAAGAACATAAGAATTAGGAACAGGAGTAGGCCATCTAGCCCCTCGAGCCTGCTCCGCCACTCAACAAGATCACGGTTGATCTGGCCGTGGACTCAGCTCCACTTACCCGCCCGCTCCCCATAACCCTTAATTCCCTTATTGGTTAAAAATCTATCTATCTGTGATTTGAATATATTCCATGAGCTAGCCTCAACTGCTTCCTTGGGCAAAGAATTCCACAGATTCACAACCCTCTGGGAGAAGAAATTCCTTCTCAACTCGGTTTTAAATTGGCTCCCCCGTATTTTGAGACTGTGCCCCCCTAGTTCTAATCTCCCCGACCAGTGGAAACAACCTCTCTGCCTCTATCCTGTCTATCCCCTTCATTATTTTAAATGTTTCTATAAGATCACCCCTCATCCTTCTGAACTCCAACGAGTAAAGACCCAGTCTACTCAATCTATCATCATAAGGTAACCCCCTCATCTCCGGAATCAGCCTAGTGAATCGTCTTTGTACCCCTTCCAAAGCTAGTATATCCTTCCTTAAGTAAGGTGACCAAAACTGCACGCAGTACTCCAGGTGCGGTCTCACCAATACCCTGTACAGTTGCAGCAGGACCTCCCTGCTTTTGTACTCCATCCCTCTCGCAATGAAGGCCAACATTCCATTCACCTACCTGATTACCTGCTGTACCTGCAAACTAACTTTTTGGGATTCATGCACAAGGACCCCCAGGTACCTCTGCACCGCAGCATGTTGTAATTTTTCCCCATTCAAATAATATCCCCTTTTACTGTTTTTTTTTCCCAAGGTGGATGACCTCACATTTTCCGACATTGTATTCCATCTGCCAAACCTTAGCCCATTCGCTTAACCTATCTAAATCTCTTTGCAGCCTCTCTGTGTCCTCTACACAACCCGCTTTCCCACTAATCTTTGTGTCATCTGCAAATTTTGTTGCACTACATTCTGTCCCCTCTTCCAGGTCATCTATGTATATTGTAAACACTTGTGGTCCCAGCACTAACCACTGATTTCCAACCCGAAAAGGACCCATTTATCCCGACTCTCTGCTTTCTGTTAGCCAGCCAATTCTCGATCCATGCGTTCTCTGACTCCGCATACCTTTATCTTCTGCAGTAACCTTTTGTGTGGCACCTTATCGAATGCCTTTTGGAAATCTAAATACACCACATCCATCGGTACACCTCTATCCACCATGCTCGTTATATCCTCAAAGAATTCCAGTAAATTAGTTACACATGATTTCCCCTTCATGAATCCATGTTGCGTCTGCTTGATTGCACTATTCCTATCTAGATGTCCCGCTATTTCTTCCTTAATGATAGCTTCAAGCATTTTCCCCACTACAGATGTTAAACTAACCGGCCTATAGTTACCTGCCTTTTGTCTGCCCCCTTTTTTAAACAGGCGTACATTAGCTGCTTTCCAATCAGATGGTACCTCCCCAGAGTCCAGAGAATTTTGGTAGATTATAACGAATGCATCTGTTATAACTTCCGCCATCTCTTTTAATACCCTGGGATGCATTTCATCAGGACCAGGGGACTTGTCTACCTTGAGTCCCATTAGCCTGTCCAGCACTACCCCCCAAGTGATCGTGATTGTCTCAAGGTCCTCCCTTCCCACATTCCCGTGACCAGCAATTTTTGGCATGGTTTTTGTGTCTTCCACTGTGAAGACCGAAGCAAAATAATTGTTTAAGGTCTCAGCCATTTCTACATTTCTCATTATTAAATCCCCTTTCTCATCTTCTAAGGGACCAACATTTACTTTTGTCACACTTTTCCGTTTTACTATCTGTTTTTATATTTTGCGCAAGTTTACATTCGTAATCTATCTTCCCCTTCTTTATTGCTATCTTAGTCATTCTTTGCTATCGTTTTAAATTTTCCCAATCTTCTAGTTTCCCACTAACCTTGGCCACCTTATACGCATTGATTTTTAATTTGATACTCTCCTTTATTTCCTTGGTTATCCACGGCTGGTTATCCCTTCTCTTACCGCCCTTTTTCACTGGAATATATTTTTGTTGAGCACTATGAAAGAGCTCCTTAAAAGTCCTCCACTGTTCCTCAATTGTGCCACCGTTTAGTTTGTGTTCCCAGTCTATTTTAGCCAACTCTGCCCTCATCCCACTGTAGTCCCCTTTGTTTAAGCATAGTACGCTCGTTTGAGACACTACTTCCTCACCCTCAATCTGTATTACAAATTCAACCATTCTGTGATCACTCATTCCGAGAGAATCTTTTACTAGGAGATCGTTTATTATTCCTGTCTCATTACACAGGACCAGATCTAAGATAGCTTTCTCCCTTGTAGGTTCTGTAACATACTGTAATAAGAAACAATCCCGTATGCATTCTATGAATTCCTCCTCAAGGCTACCCTGTGCGATTTGATTTGATCAATCGATATGTAGGTTAAAATCCCCCATGATTACTGCCATTCCTTTTTCACATGCCTCCATTATTCCCTTGATTATTGTCCGCCCCACCGTGAAGTTATTATTTGGGGGCCTATAAACTACGCCCACCAGTGGGTGGAGATCTCTAATCTCCACCCACAATGATTCAACATTTTGTTCATTAGAGCCAATATCATCTCTCACAACTGCCCTGATATCATCCTTTATTAACAGAGCTACCCCATCCTTTCCCTTCTTGTCTATCTTTCCGAATTGTCAGATACCCCTGTATGTTTAATTCCCAGTCTTGGCCACCCTGCAACCAAGTTTCTGTAATGGCCACCAAATCATACCCATTTGTAATGATTTGTGCTGTCAACTCATTTACTTTATTTCGAATGCTGCGTGCGTTTAGGTAGAGTGTTTTAATACTAGTTTTTAAACCATGATTTTTAGTTTTGACCCCTCCTGCAGCCCCTTTATATTCATACATATTGTCCCTTCCTATCACCTTGTGGTTTACACTTACCCCAGTGCTACTCTGCTCTGTTGCCTCCTGCCTTTTGCATTCTTTCTTGGGGTTCTGTTCATCTGAGCTCTCACCCACTCTAACTAGCTCAGAGCCCTCTCCTGGATTCCCATCCCCTGCCAAGCTAGTTTAAAGCCCTCCCAACCGTACTATCAAAACCACCCGCGAGAACATTGGTCCCGCCTCTGTTGAGGTGTAACCTGTCCGACTTGTACAGGTCTCACCTTCCCCAGAAGCGGTCCCAATTGTTCAGGAAACTAAAGCCCTCCCTCCTACACCAACGGGAGAGTGGAGAGCACCAGCTCCAACTGTCACAGGACGAGAGAGTGGAGAGCACCAGTTCCTACTGTCACAGGACGAGAGAGTGGAGAGCACCAGCTCGCACTGTCACAGGACGAGAGAGTGGAGAGCACCAGCTCCCACTGTCACAGGAGAGAGAGTGGAGAGCACCAGTTCTCACTGTCACAGGAAAGAGAGTGGAGAGCACCAGTTCCCACTGTCACAGGACAGAGAGTCTTGCATCCCCTTGCCACTGAACCAAGATCCCGTGTGGTTGCTGGTGTGCAACGGCCAACGCATGTTAAAAGAATTCACGCACGGGCATCTTACACCCTTTAAAATGAAGTTCGGGACCTGGCTCATCGGTCCCCTGCGAACTCATTTTAGTGTGGAAGCAAGTCATCCTCGACTCTGAGGGACTACCCGAGAAGAAGAGAAGATCACCCAGGATGGCAAAGCTGAAGTCAGGAACTCGCTATGCAGGGAATCGCTGGTGTAAACGCAAGCGTTCCACTCTATGATGTACAACACTGCACTGCCCCACATGACTCTTGTATATTTATGACAGGACAGAATGTTTTAAGCTCGGAGTCTCGATAAATTCTTCAGCAATTCGTGTATAATTGAGTATAGTGGTCACCCATCACATTTAGTACCGCCTGCTTTCCTCTTGTGTGTTACGAGGATAATTAATGGTAAGCTTTACCAATTCCTCGTTAGTAATTACTATTTAATAAAAACAGACCAAGCAACCCACTGAATCTTGTTCCTTTAAAAACATTCTGAAAGCCCTTAATGTTTTCATCTCTACTACTGCCAGATTATTAAATACCTTTGAAGAACTTCTTCCTAATATTTATAAACGTTTGCATGATTGAAGTAGAGTTTGAGGAGACTTCTGAAATGATGCCCCCTAGTTCTAGATTCCCCCATGAGGGGAAACATCCTCTCTGCATCTACCTTGTCGAGCCCCCTCAGAATCTTACATGTTTCAATAAACTCCAATGGGTACAAACCCAACCCCTCATTAGTCAACCCCTTCATCCCAGGAATTAATCTAGTGAACCTTCTCTGAACTGCCTTCAATGCAAGTATTATCCCTCCTTAAATATGGAGCTTTGAAATATAATTAGAGAAACTTCAGCTCTAAATGACTTAGTAATCCAATCTAATTTGCTAGTTTTTCCTGTGCACATCCAAGTATTTTTTAAATGTGATGAGTTAGATGTGGCCCTTATGGCTAAAAGGATCAAGGGGTATGGAGAGAAAGCACGACTGGGGTACTGAAGTTGCATGATCAGCCATGATCATATTGAATGGTGGTGCAGGCTCGAAGAGTCGAATGGCCTACTCCTGCACCTATTTTCTATGTTTCTGCCTCTACCACGCTTTCATGCAGTGGTGGGGTCTGGAACTTACTGCGTGAAAGAGTGGTAGAGGCAGAAACACACAGCACATTGAAAAAGTACTTGGATATGCACTTGAAATGTAACCTGCAGGGCTACGGACCAAGAGCTGGAAAGTGGGATTAGGCTGGACAGCTCTTTCAACTGGCACAGACACGATGGGCCGAAAGGCCTCCTTCTATGTCGTCAATTTCTATGATTCTATGAAAATGATACTGATAGCAGCGCCTCCATGACTCTCTGCATCTGTCCAGCGAGATCCTGAGCCATCCAGGAATAGGACAAGCCCAGGTTTGATCCCTGGCTCCTACTGATGTGGCTCACATGTTAAGGACGTTACAGGTGCTACAGTTGGCGTCACAGCCTCTCTGGGTCAGGGAGATCGGGCAGGGTTCCTGCCCCTGATAACGGCCCTGCAACTCCTGCTCGGAGGGGGGCGGGGGGGGTGGGGGGATGCATGTAGATGAACAGGCTTGTCTGAGACAGCCACCATCGTCAAGTGCCGTAACATACAAGGCTACGGACCAAGAGCTGGAAAGTGGGATTAGGCTGGATAGCTCTTTTTCAGCCAGCATGGACCCGATGGGCTCCTTCTATGCCTTAGATTTCTATGAACGTTTGCATGGTTGGAGCTTCGAAAGGACTTTTTTTTAAGCTTTGTTGCTTAATTAATTTGCTGAATCAATCCTAAACCTGAACACCGATATATTAGTATCAATAGCTTGTGAGATATGTAAACTAACGGGGACGCTGATTGTGCCCACCTACGTAGTCCTTGTAAGCTTGGGCTCACCTGCTGTAGATTGACAAAAAGGAAATTCAAATTGGATCTTGGAAACAAAAGTCTTTTCTCTGAGTGATTAACTGTTGATGCTTAGCTGGGTGAAGTGGATTATTAGTGCACTGACCCCGATGGGGCAAATGGCCTTTTCTCATCCGTGACTTTTTCTTGTGTTCATACTAACCCATACAGACTCATTCAGAGAGCGAATATGTCGACATCGAGATGGAAGATGGTGAAGTAGATGATGGAAACTCATCAGCTGAGAAATTATGTGCACCTCCCAGGTCAGGAACAGATTACTTCAACAAATTGTCATTTTGCATTCTAAAGAATGTTTTGTAATCAAGTTTATGCATTTCCTGCTCATCATCATCATCATAGACAGTCCCTCGGAATCGAGGAAGACTTGCTTCCACTCTTAACATGAGTTCTTAGATGGCTGAACAGTCCAATACGAGAACCATAGTCCCTGTCACAGGTGGGACCAGTCGTTGAGGGAAGGGGTGGGTGGGACAGATTTGCCACACGCTCTTTCCGCAGCCTTCACTTGATTTCTGCATGCTCTCGGCGATGAGACTCGAGGTGCTCAGCACCCTCCCGGGATGCACTTCCTCCACTTACGGCGGTCTTTGGCCAGGGACTCCCAGGTGTCGGTGGGAATGTTGCACTTTATCAGGGAGGCTTTGAGGGTGTCCTTGTAACGCTTGCCCACCTTTGGCTCGTTTGCCGTGAAGGAGTTCCAAGTAGAACGCTTGCTTTGGGAGTCTCGTGTCTGGCATGCGAACAGTGTGGCCTGCCCAGCGCCATGGTGGTCAGTGCTTCCTACCCAGAGCCATGGTGACTGTCTCTTTATCTCTTGCCTGTGCCAGTGAGCAGGCACCGATTCTCTGCTGAACCCCTCGCCGTAGGGGTTGAGGTGGGAAGTTACAGAAGGAGATAAAGGCTGCACAACCACATTTTGCCACACTAGTGCAGCATCACTATCTCTCCCTCTCTTAAATGTTATTAAAATGCTTATTTGTTGCCTGACTTTGCTAGTTTTGAAAGAGCACTTAAAATTTGTAGTTAGCAGCCGTTGGCATTTTATGATGATGACACGGTGCGATCTTACTGTGGCCGGATCTCTCGTGTGCTTTGTAGTTTCTTTAAAGTATTAAATCATACCACTAACATTCGGTGGAATATAAACTTCTCCCCTATTGCGACTTTCCTTCCAATCTCCCAGGGCCGTGCAGCTCTTGCAACTGGGGCAGCTACTCGGCTTCCAACTTCTGGAGCCGACCATGAGGAGATGTGGGGAGCACCCCATTGACAACTTTTGCTGATTTTTCCCTCCATGTAGAAAATGCAATCTCTACTTTGCTTCTCCCGATTATGGCATGAAGGGGAATGAGAACGTAGGCATCGAATCACTTGGCTTAATAGGTTCCTCTTTTCCACCCACCCCCCCCCCCCCCCCCCCCGGAGATGCTGACTCTTGCTAAGCTTTGGTTCCACAGATGGTGGTTTTCCATTATCATACCCAAATTGCTATTTGGCAGCTCCGAGCCCAGATACGGCTTGCAAGTGGTCTATTCGTCCATCATCATCATAGGCGGTCTCTCGAACGAGGATGACTTGCTTCCACATGAGTTCACAGATGGTTCAATGAAGGACCTGATATTCCAGTCCTGAACTCCAATTGAAGGGGTGGAAGATGCCTGTGCGTGGATTTTTTTTTTTAAACGGGTGGTGACCGTTGTACACCAGCTACCACATTGGCTTGACAGAGCTAGGCATTTGACAAGGTGCCACATAAAAGGTTACTGGACCAAGATAACATTTCACGGCGTTGGGGATCATATATTAGCATGGATAGAGGATTGGCTAATGAACAGAAAACAAAAGAATAGGGATAAATGGTTCATTCTCAGGTTGGCAATCAGTAACCAGTGGGGTGCTACAGGGATCAGTGCTGGGACCCCAACTATTTACAATCTATATTAACGATTTGGAGGAAGGGACTGAGTGTAACGTGGCCAAGTTTGCCGACGATACAAAGATGGGAGAAAAAGCTATGTGTGAGGAGGACACACAAAATCTGCAAAAGGACATAGACAGGCTAAGTGAGTAGGCAAAAATTTGGCAGATGGAGTACAATGTTGGAAAGTGTGAAGTCATGCACTTTTTCAGAAAAAAAATCAGAGCAAGTTATTATTTAAATGGAGAAAGATTGCAAAGTGCTGCAGTACAGCAGGACCTGGGGGTACTTGTGCATGAAACACAAAAGGTTAGTATGCAGGTACATCAAATGATCAGGAAGGCCAATGGAATCTTGGCCTTTATTGCAAAGGGGATGGAGTATAAAAGCAGGGAAGTTTTACTACAGGTATATAAGGTATTGGTGAGGCCACACCTGGAATACTGCGTGCAGTTTTGGTTTCCATATTTACGAAAGGATCTACTTGCTTTGGAGGCATTTCAGAAAAGGTTCACAAGGATGATTCCAGAGATGAGGGGGTTGACTTATGAGGAAAGGTTGAGTAGATTGAGCCTCTACTCATTGGAATTCAGAAGAATGAGAGATGATCTTATCGAAACGTATAAGATTATGCGGGGGCTTGACAAGGTGGATGCAGAGAGGATGTTTACACTGATAGGGGAGATTCGAACTCTAGGGCATAATCTTAGAATAAGGAGCCGCCCATTTAAAACTGAGATGAGGACAAATTTCTTCTCAGGGTTGTGGATCTGTGGAATTCGCTGCCTTAGAGAGCTGTGGAAGCTGGGACATTGACTCAATTTAAGACAGAAATAGATAGTTTCTTAAACAATAAGGGGTTATGGGGAGCGGGCAGGGAAGTGGACCTGAGTCCATGATCGGATCAGCCATGATCGTATTAAATGGCGGAACAGGCTCGAGGGGCCTTATGGCCTACCCCTGCTCCTATTTCTTGTGTTTATCCAGTGGCAAGGGTAAACCAGGATGAATGAAGATTTTTTTTAAACTATTCATCCAAGGCAGGTAACGTGGGCCGAATCATGTCTTCGCCTGCCATTCACATGGGTGGGGTCAAGGGACAGCAAAACTGAGGCAGTATTTTTTTTTTCTTCTTGCCCCAAACCAGGTGTGTTGAGGCAAACTGTTGCGAGCTGAACTAGCTAACTGCACATACCGAAAACTGGACTTTGAACCTTTTGGGATCTCGGGCCTGTATGGTTTACTACAGCAACAAATGCATTAATTTTTGCAAAAACTGACTTCCACCTGTTGTCTCCTGTCTCGTAATAATTGTCTCATTTTTTTAGGTGGCATTTTCACAATTATTCTCAATCTCGGAAGTTTTCACTCAAGAGAAAGGTAAGCCCTGATGTGCAGCATTGATTTAATGCGAGATGTGTATATTCTGATAGAGTAAGCTTTCTATTATAAAATGTGGCTTTAGAAGCAGAACTATAGAATCATAGAAATGTTAGAGCTTTAAAACAGGCTACATGGCTCATCAAGTCTCTGCTGTGGATTCTCTCCAGATCGTCTAATCCCAATTTCCTGCCTGCTCCCTGAGCCCTTGAATATTATTTTTCTGCAATGATTTATTGCAGAAAATTCCTCATTCTATAACTACCCAATGTGTAAAGGAGTTTTTTCCAACCTACCGATTTTTTTTTTTTAAAGTGAGTTTGTGCCCTCCTATTGTCTCACCGCTCATTGCAAATTATCTGTTGCTATTTGCTTTATAACCCCATAATATCAAGCACATCTATCGGGGCACCCATTAACTTATGTAAACATCTTCAAGATCTTGGAGTCCAACCACACCATATTGGATCTGATGGCTAATTCTTCTAAAGACGCTTCCTTTTTTGGGTTGGTCTTGTCTGATAGACCCAGCAGCCCCCTAATGTGCCCTGTACCTGGTAAGTTTGTGGTTTTGGTGCCATTAGCCTAGTCTCATCAGCCTTTAAATAGTGTTAGAATCCCAGAACCCACTACAACAAAAGGCTTGCCAGATTGTCCTGTAATCCCTTCATTTCGAAAGTAGGGCAGATCCAAGATAATTTATAAAAAGAAAGACTTGCATTTATATAGCACCTCTCACGACCACCAGATGCCTCAAAGCGCTTTACAGCCAATGAAGTACTTTTGAAGTGTAGTCACTGTTGTAATGTAGGAAATGCGGCAGCCAATTTACGCACGGCAAGCTCCCACAAACAGCAAAAGTAATACAGACCAGATAATCTGTTTTTGTTATGTTGGTTGAGGGATAAATATTGGCAGGACACCGGGGGAGAACTGCCATGTTCTATTTCGAAATAATATCATGAGATCTTTTACATCCATCCGAGAAGACAGGCGGGATCCTGGTTAACATCTCATCCGAAAGCCGGCACCTCCGACAGTGCAGCGCTCCCTCAGTACTGCACTGGAGTGCCAGCCTAGATTTTACGTGCTCAAATCCCTGGAGTGGGACTTGAACCCACAACCTTCTGACTCACAGGCGAGGGTGCTACCCACTGAGCCACAGCTGACACTCTTATAAGAACATAAGAAACAGGAGCAGGAGTAGGCCATAAGGCCCCTCGAGCCTGCTCCGCCATTTAATACGATCATGGCTGATCTGATCATGGACTCAGCTCCACTTCCCCGCCCGCTCCCCATAACCCCTCATCGCCCCCATCGCTCAAGGAACTGTCTATTTCGGTCTTAAATAAATTTATGTCCCAGCTTCCACAGCTCTCTGAGGCAGAGAATTCCACAGATTTATAAGCCTCTGTGAGAAGAAATTTCTCCTCATCTCAGTTCTAAAAGGGCAGCCTCTTATTCTAAGATCATGCCCTCTAGTTCTAGTCTCCCCCCTCAGTGGAAACATCCTCTCTGCATCCACCTTGTCAAGCCCCCTCATAATCTTATACGTTTCTATAAGATCACCTCTCATTCTTCTGAATTGCAATGAGTAGAGGCCCAACCTCCTCAACCTTTCTTCATAAGCCAACCCCCTCATCCCCGGGATCAACCTAGTGAACCTTCTCTGAACTGCCTCCAAAGCAAGTATGGGACATATTGAACTCGGGGCTTAAACCAATACTTCACTCTGTACTTTATATTTTTGTCGGTGCGCTTGTTTTACTTTCTCTCAGTTATTGATAGCTATATTTCTGTCGTCTTCCATACCAGAAAAAGTTTACTCTTTCCAGTTACCACTTTCCTGTTGGAAGCAGTGGCGGCCAGCTCCTACAGCCATAGGCTTGCATGTCAACCCAACAAATAATCTTTTTATTTTAAAGAACTACAGTATATCCGAGCTGAGGAGGAGTAGAAAGAATCCACTGTTGCATACCATAAGAGAACGAGAGTGGCGCAAACTGATGCAGAAACGCTTCAACGAGTTGAGGGAACTGCTGTTTGAAGATGAGCGGGTTTCTAAACGTGCCATCCTTGATGAGGTTTGTTAAAGAATTTCCCTACTGATTTGTTTCTCTTATTTGCTGAGAATCTTCCCAACATTTTTTACTATTTCCTTCGAGGACACATTCAACTCCCCCTAAATTAATATCAGAAATTCTGGAATACAAAATGGACACTCGGCCCACCAAGCTCACTCCTTGCACAGATCATGTGCAATGTGCCCCATCACAGAATCTGCCCCGCCTATTTAAACTTCCGAAGGAAGGTTCTGCATAAATTGTCACTGATCCCCAAAGGTAATGGAGTGAAGCACCAGTTTTTGTATCCATCTGTTTCCAGACCGACTACCGTTCACAAACAGTCCCCATCCCAGTCTTTCCCCCTTTCTTCCCTAAGCCCAACAACATAGCAGCCATCATGTCTCCTGAAGTATTTACTGTTGTACAATATGTACCATGATCGTACAACGTGTGCATTTGCTGCCATTACCGCTTTTGAAGATGATGGTTGATGCTAGTGTGTGTTTTCATAGGGGACTGTCTACCTTCCAGCACTCCACCAAGAACAGTTTTTCATGTACAAGCATGGATATCAACAGGCTACTTGACTTGGAGATGGGGTGAGAGAGGGAGAGACCATAGTGCTGAGATAGAAGCGTCGCCCTCCGATATTTACCCTGGTACTTCCAGCAGGAATTACTAGCTCACTCTGAGGAGTACGAACCCTGGATTGTGCAGTATGGAGGGATTTTTCTTTACTCTCCCATAGGCCAGAAATACTGAAGCTGATTGTCGTTCCTTCACCAGCGTCCTTGATGTATACAGAACTTAAAAGCCAATATTTCATTTTCGGACCATCTGTCCATTTTCTCCCCCCTCTCCTTCCCCCTGCCCCAGCTCTCTGTTGGGTTTGCTGCCTTGTGGTAGAGTACAATGCCATGAGGAGCGAGCAACTTTTCATACCTCGCCTAAGAGATTGTTATTCCTCTACAAGCCTCACCAGTGCAGATTGCTTGATCCTGGCCAGCATATAGTTTATCCATTCCTCCCCAACCTCCCATCTGGAAATACTTAGCCTGGTTAATTGAAAACCAAAATACTGTGGTTGCTGGAAATCTGAAACAAAAACAGGAAATGCTGGAAATACTCAGCAGGCCGGGCAGCATGTGTGGAGAGAGAAACCAAGTTAACGTTTGTGGTCGGTGACCCTTCGTCAATATGTATACAGTATAATTCTTACATAGGTCCATAAAAAAATGAAAGAAGTACATAGGGCAAATCTGCTTTGAATTAGGATTGTTGTCTTGTTTAGCTCTTCAAAACAATGTTCGTTTTAAAATGTAATCGTCTCAAATGTTTCAAATTACTTCTTTTGCCCAAATTATGAAACATTAGCAGCATGTTGGCTGAAGCGAGTCACTGGCTGTGTACAATAACACCAGCCGAGAATGACACTGCCAGAACAAATTGAAATGGGAGTCCTGCCAAGATGAACCAATTTAGAAATCAAAGGAATTATGATTTGATTTGAATGAATTTAAATGTGGTCGGGGAGGGATGGGGAGAGAAAACGTCAATTATTTTATATGACAGATAATTGCTGATAAACTTTATCAGGGTTACCAGCCAATGTTCCTTTGAACTTTTATTTTTGCGTGGGAGGGGTGGGGATGTCCGGCCCATTCGATATACCGCGCATGTGTGGTTTTTCCTATTTAAAAGCCAGTGAGCCGGCTTGGCTGGAGCTGCAGAATACTGCACGACCACACAGCTTAAAGGGAACGTTGGTACCAGCTAGGTAATTTGTACAGATGATCATTAAGCTGGAGTGCTTCAGAATCTACTATGCACTGATCCCTAGTTCTGTAATCTCCAACCCCACAACCCTCCGAGATGTCTGCGCTCCTCTAATTCTGCTCTCTTGAGCCCTGATTATAATTGCTCAACCATTTGTGGCCGTGCCTTCTGGTTGTCAAGGCCCTAAGCTCTGGAATTCCCTGTCTAAACCTCTCCGCCTCTCTTTCCTCCTTCAAGACGCCCCTTAAAACTGACCTCTTTGACCATTGGTCACCTGCGCTAATTTCTATTTATGCAGCTGGATGTCATTTTTTATCTCATAACACTCCTGTGAAGCGCCTTGGGACGTTTCACTATGTTAAAGGCGCTATATAAATACAAGTTGCTGTTGTAATTCAGCATACGCTCTCTGTGTAGAGTTTGGCAACCTGCACAAACCATTAATGACACACACTACTTTCTGTACGTCAGTGCTTAGTATTTGAACAAAAATAATAAAATGATGCAAAATCCCAGCAAAAGGGTATTAATCACAATGTTTTGTAACTTTTTTATTCTTTAAGTGGTCATGTAACCGTTGGCCGATTGCTGTATAACGTTATATAACATTACTCCATGCAGAGAGCTTTTCATTATTTAACTGTTTCTGTCCCCACAGGCCATCAGTGAAATCCAGAATTTGTGTCGCCAAGGCCAAAAGCTCTACACGGAGAAAAAGCTGCTGATGAAAAAGCACAAGGCATTGTTAAAAATAATCTCCGTCCTCTCTGGTGAGGCTCTTCTGCCTTTGCACTTGTGTAAATGCTAATGTTAGTGATTGCTTTGAGGTGGGTGAAAGCCAGCCGAGTTTGAATAGCCTTAACTTTTTGCAGCATTTTGTTTATATGTTAATCACTAGTCCAGTAAAGCTGTGCCTGTTGCACTGTGATGCACCGTTTTTCATTACCTCGCTACAGTATTTGTAGTTGCCAGCAACAGCCCTTGCGGTTCATGCCCAAAAGATTTGCCTTGAAAAGAAAAAGAAATAAAACCCCTCGATCTAAATCAGAAAATGCTGGAAATACTCAGCAAGCCTGTCGACATCTGCCTGAATTGGACAAAAGGACCAGTGAATGGGGGAATTGGGAGGGGGCACTGGTGTGGCGAATCATAGAATGATTGGCCTCCTTCTGTGCTCTTTTGGACCATCTTGCCTGTGCCGGCTCTTTATGCAATTAGTCCCACTTTTTCCCCCAGAGCCCTGTAAATGTTTTCCACTTCCAAGTATTTATCCACTTCTCTTTTTGAAAGTTATGCTTGAATGTACTTCCATCACTCTTTCAGGCAGTGCATTCCAGATCATCATAACTCACTGCGTTTAAAAAAAAATGTTGTCGCCTCTGGTTCTTTAGCCAATCACTTCTGATTGCCGACCCTTCTATCACTAGAAACAGTTTCTCTTGGTTTACTCTATTGAAGCTATTCATGATTTTGAACATCTGTCAAACCTCCTCTTAACTTTCTCTGCTCTAAGGTCAACGACCCTAGATTCTTCAGTCTCTCCATAGAACCGAAGCCCCTTGGTAGCATTTCAGTAAATCTCTTTTGCACTCTCTCTAAGCCTTGGCATCTTTCCTAATAACCCAGATTTCCATTTTGTAGGAGCTCACTGCATCTCTCAAGCAGCCTAAATCACTTCATCATCATAGATAGTCCCTCGAGATTGAGGAAGACGTGCTTCCACTCCTAAAGTGAGTTCTTTGGTGGCTGAACAATCCAACACGAGACCCTGTCACAGTTGGGACAGACATTCGTCGGGGGAAGGGGTGGGGGGGGGGTTGCTGGCACTGATTTGCCGCATGCTCCTTCCGTTGCCCGCCCCTGATTTCTTCATGCTCGCAGCGTTGAGATTCGAAGAGCTCAATGCCCTCCCAGATGCACTTTCTCCACCTCGGGCAGTCTTCGGCCAGGGTCTCCAGGCATCAGTGGTGATGTCGCACTTTACCAGGGAGGTTTTGAGGGTGTCCTTGTAACGTTTCCGCTGCCCACCTTTCGCTCGTTTGCCATGAAGGAGCTCCGCATATAGCAGTTTAGGGAGTCCCGTGTCTGGCTGGCATGCGAACTAAGTGGTCTGTCCAACGAAGCTGATCTAGCGTGGTCAGTGTTTCAATGCTGGGGATGTTAGCCTGAGCGAGGACACTGATGTTGGTGCGTCTGTCCTTTTGAATGCACATCATTGATAAACTCTTCAGAATTGTGGTTGATGCTTTGGGGAGGAAAGTGTTAAACTTTACTGTTTTTAAAAAGTAGTTAATTGCTTTTGTTTACATAGCATTCATCTTGGCAATAGCTTGATGTTTGATAGTCCAAGTGAGCCATTAAGGGCTTGCCTCGTGTAATGTTGGGTCTGTTACTAGTACAAGAGGAAGCTCCTTAAATACGATCTAATCTAGCAAGTGGTCCTTCATTTATTTGATGTGTATAACAAAAGTTTGGAGCTGCAGAAATTGTTCTCTTGCAGGGTGAACTGTCCCAATCTCCGGAATGTTGGTATTATTTTGTGGGGCGGGTGAGGGTGGAAGTGGAGGAGGAAAAGTTCAGTAAAGAAACTAGATGTAAGCAACTTCTCACCTAGAAAGAGGAATTTGTGTTTAAAACTAAAGAATGCTCCCAGTGTCCCAGTGTGGTGCTGTGCCACTGAGTACTGCAGGACAGAAAGTTGGCCTAAGATATTATAACCCTGTATCATCCCTCGGTCCCTGTGAACACAGCTTTTCTGCTAGGGATGCACGATTGAAGAATCGTCCCTTAATAAATATCTGAAGATTAAATAGCAATGAGTAGGTAATCGTACTTTTTGTGATGGTGATTGAGGGAGGATTGTTGGCCAGGACACCTGGAGCGCTCACTGTTCCTCTTCAAATACTGTCCCGGCATCTTTAATGAACTCCTAAATTACTGAAACAAGCTGCCAGCCTTGGTTTAACTTTCCACCAGAAGAGTGACACCTTCAATAATACAGCAGTCCTGGTCATTTAGGCTGAAATGTCAACCCAGCTTCTGTGCCCAAGTCCTGGAGTTAGGCTTGAACCCACAATCTTCTAAGGGCCAAGCTGACACTATATATGATAATGAGGCTAGTGAGTACCTTGCATTACATGACTGATTGAAGCTAAGAATATTCCTTTCGAATTATTTTTTGTACCTGGAGTGTTCTGTCTGTGTCTCTCACTGTCTCTGTCTCGTCCCAACACTCGCTCATTTACTGTCTGTCTCTCTCTCTCTCTCTCTCTCTCTCTCTCTCTCTCTCTCTCTCCACTCCCACTCACAATGTGTGTCTTGTCTCCACACATTCCACAAAAAGTCGCTGGTTAGCAATCTAAGAACATAAGAAATAGGAGCAGGAGTGGGCCATTTAATAAGATCATGGCTGATCTGATCATAGACTCAGCTCCACTTCCCTGCCCGTTCCCCATAACCCTTTATACCCTTATCGCTCAAAAATCTGTCTTATCTCTGCCTTAAATATATTCAATGACTCAGCCTCCACAGCTCTCTGTGGAAGAGAATTCCACAGATTTACAACCCTCAGAAATAAGAAATTCCTTCTCATCTCAGTTTTAAATGGGCGGCCCCTTATTCTGAGACTAGGCCCCCTAGTTTTAATTTCCCCTATGAGTGGAAATATCCTCTCTGCATCCACCTTGTCAAGCCCGCTCATCTTATGTTTCGATAAGATCACACCTTATTCTTCTGAACTCTAATAGAGTATAGGCCCAACCTACTCAACCTATCTTCATAAGTCAACCCCCTCATCTCTGGAATCAACCTGGTGAACCTTCTCTGAACAGCCTCCAATGCAAGTATATCCTTTCTTAAATTCGGAGACCAAAACTGTACGTAATACTCTCGGAGTGGCCTCACCAATACCCTGTACAGTTGTAGCAGGACTTCTCTGCTTCTATACTCTATCCCCCTTGCAATAAAGGCCACATTCCATTTTCCTTCCTGATTACTTGCTGTACCTGCATACTAACTTTTTGCAGTCCCTCTGTACTGCAGCACTTTGCAATTTTTCTCCATTTAAATTATAATTTGCTTTTCTATTTTTTCTGCCAAAGTAGATAACCTTACATTTTCCCACATTATACTCCCATCTGCCAAATTTTTGCCCACTCACTTTGCCTGTGTATATCCCTTTGCAGATTTTTTGTGTCGTCCTCACAATTTGCTTTCCCACCCATCTTTAGATCATCAGCAAACATGGCTACATTACACTCGGTCTCTTCATCGAAGTCATTAATATAGATTGTAAATAGTTGAGACCCCAGCACCGATCCCTGTAGCACCCACTAGTTACTGTTTGCCAATCGGAAAATTACCCATTTATCCCGACTCTCTGTTTTCTGTTCGTTAGCCAATACCCTATCCATGCTAATATATTACCCCCAACCAACCCTGTGAACTTTTATCTTGTGCAGTCACCTTTTATGTGGCACCCTATCGAATGCCTTATGGAAATCCAAATACACCGCATCCACTGGTTCCCCCGTATCCACCCTGCTCGTTACATCCTCAAAGAGCTCCAGCAAATTTGTCAAACATGATTTTCCTTTCATAAAACCATGCTGACTTGGTTTGATTGAATTATGCTTCTCCAAATGTGTTGCTACTGCTTCCTTGGACTCCAGCATTTTCCCAATGACAGATGTTAGGCTAACTGGTCTATAGTTTCCTGCTTTCTGTCTGCCTCCTTTTTTAAATAGGGGCCTTATATTAGCGGTTTTCCAATCCGCTGGGACCGCCCCAGAATCCAGGGAATTTTGGTAGATTACGACCAATGCATCCACTATCTCTGCAGCCACTTCTTTTAAGACCCTAGGATGTAAGCCATTATGTCCAGGGCACTTGTCCATTTTTAGTCCCGTTATTTTATTAAGTACTACATCTTTAGTGATAGTGATTGTATTAAGTTCTTCCCTCCCTATAGCCCCTTGATTATCCACTATTGGGATGTTTTTCATGTTTTCTACCGTGAAGACTGATACAATATAAAATTGGAGACCCTGACTGACTGTCTTTCAACTTCCCAGGAATACCGAGGGCTGAGATCAGCCAAGTCTGTACCGAGCAAGAGTCAAACCTGGAATCTTTTTGCTCATACTTAATATTACAATGTCTGGTGCCTATACTCCATGTTTTCAGATTAAATGTCAATTTTGTGTATGTTATTCAGCAGAGAAGAAACTTAAAAATCAGAAAAGTGGTGCTGGTGTTTGTGAGGACTATTCTACAGAGCAGGTCGTAAGTATGAAGTGTTTTACTTGCTTTTGAATTGATCCACAGACCAATTTAATGGGGTCCAGCAAAATATTTCCCCTCAACCTGACCCCAGATTGGGTTTGTAATGCTGTACTGCCATCTGACCGAACAGAGTGGTGTGGATATGGCATCTATCAGAGCAGAGTGATGTGGATATGGGGTGGGGGGAGATAAGGGAAGATTAACTGTAAAAATGAACAAAGACTGTCAAATTTGATGTATTAAATTTAAAATAAGTTGCCTTATATTTTGCGTTTTCAGCTATCGCCTGCTGTAAAGGGAAACAATGAAGACTCCACACTGGTGCCAATTGCTGGTAAGATTTCTTTTATCACTTCAGTGACGTAACAGTGCAGCTGTTTGTGATCTCACCACAACTGATGTCTGGGAAGCAACTAAAATCAAAGCGATAATTAATGGTCTGAAATAAGAAAAAAGTGATTTTATTCCATCTGTTATGAGTTGCATCACTTCCCTGACACAATTAAGTTGGTATATTCATACATTCGGATAAAAGTGCAACAAGAACCTCTTGCTTTGTGTGGTTTTCTGTGGTGATGTGTGTGAAGAAATGGTGCTCAGTTTAAGGTTGCAAGTTACAATAATAAAGCTTTCTGTATTTGGAATATTCAAACTTCTGATTGTAGTGGGAATTTATGCAACGAGTAGTTGGGATTTGGAATGCTGGGGTGGGGTGGTGGATACAGATTCAATAGTAGCTTTCAAAAGGAAATTGGATAAATATTTGAAGGTGAAAACATTGCAGGGATATGGGGAATGAGCGGGGGAGGTGGGACTAACTAAATTCTTTTTCGAAAGAACTGACGCATACTTGATGGGCTTAATGGCCTCCTTCTGTGCTGTAATGTAGCATTGAAGCACTGACCACGCTAGATCAGCTTCGTTGGGCAGCCCACTTAGTTCGCATGCCAGACACGAGACTCCCTAAACAACTGCTATATGCGGAGCTCCTTAATGGAAACGAGCCAAAGGTGGGCAGCGAAAGCGGTACAAGGACATCCTCAAAGCCTCCGTGGTAAAGTGCGATGTCACCACTGACGCCTGGGAGACTCTGGCCGAAGACCGCCCTAGGTGGAGAAAGTGCATCCAGGAGGGCGTTGAGCTCTTCGAATCTCAATGCTGCAAGCGTGAAGAGGTCAGGCACAGGCAGCGGAAGGAGCGTGCGGTAAATCAGTCCCACCCTTCCCCTTCCCCCGATGAATATCTGTGACAGAGACTGTGGCTCTCGTATTGGACTGTTCAGCCACCAAAGAACTCACTTTGGGAGTGGAAGCAAGTCTTCCTCGATTCCGAGGGACTGTCTATGAATGACTATATTATTTCAATTGAATAACTGGTCTGAGGTTGCAGGGTCATAGTCTGTCATCCACTTAGCATACTGGAGAATGGATAATATCCAGTTTATTGTATGAGTGGAGAGGAGGTGATTAAGTAATGCGTGACTGTGAGTTGTGAATGCCACCGAATTTGCCAGAAGCAGCCCCTGGAGATCATTATTGCTCTGGTCTCCAAAATAGGATCAGCAGCGTAAAGGCAACAACCTCCACCCATACTGTAACACCGTAATGACAACCTGCATCTATATAGCGCCTTTAACATAGTAAATCGGCCCATGGGGCTTCACAGGCTTGTTATCGGACAACATTTGGTACAGGTGATCAAAAACTTGGACAGAAATAACTTTTAGAGAGTGTCTTGAAGGAGAGAAGCGAAGAGGTTTAGGAAGGGAATTCCAGAACTTAGGGCCTAGGCAGCTGAAGGCACGGCCGGCAACAATGAGGCGATGGAAATCGGGAGTGCACAGGAAGCCAGAATTGGAGGAGTGCAGAGTTCTCGAGGGATGGAGGACATTAGATAATGGGAGGGGCTAGACCTTGAAGGGATTTGAACACAAAGGTGAGAATTTTAAATTGGAGGTGATGACAGACTAAGCCATTGTACACAATAACAGCGTATATTGTTATAGCGTGGTTAATGCAGCAAAATGTCCCAAAGCAGAGGATGGGCACGGAGCAGTGGTGGGAGATCAGCTCCTGGCTGCTTTTCCTATTGCTCGATGTCCATTTTTAGCTTTGACATGTTTTATTACATTATCACTAAAAAAGAAAGACTTGCAGTTATACAGCGCCTTGCATAACCTCAGTACATCTCAAAACACTTTGCGCCAATGCAGTACTTTTGAAGTGTAGTTACTGTAGAAACGCGGCTACAATTTGCGCACAGCATGCTCCCACAAACAGCAATATAATGACCAGATAATCTGTTTGTGATGTTGGTTGAGGGATAAATATTGGCCAGGACATCGGGGATAACGCCCCTGCTCCTCTCCCAAATAGTGCCGCGAGATCTTTTGCGCCCACCTGAGAGAGCCGACAGTGCCTCGGTTTAAAGCCTCATCCGAAAGATGATAACTCAGACAGTGCAGCATTCACTCAGTACAGCCTACATTTTTTTTGTTCAACTCTCTGGAGTGAGATTTAAACCCACAACCTTCTGACTCCGAGGCGAGAGTGCTACCAACTGAGCCACAGCTGACACGATAAAACTGGAAAGTAGTTTGTATGTTATGGTGGTATATTATGGCTGTGCTCAATTACTAGGTGCATTTCTATTTACAAAACTTATTGCCTCGCTCCTCCTTCCCTATCTCTGTTATCTCCTCCACCCCTACAGCCCTCATCTCTTTTTCTTTCCTCTATCTCTGGCTTTGTGCATCCCCACTCCCTTCACTCCACTAAGGATAAGGGCTAAGCCATTTAGGACCGAGATGAGGAGAAACTTCTTCACTCAAAGAATTGTGAACCTGTGGAATTCTCTACTACAGAAAGTTGTTTGAGGCCAGTTCGTTAGATATATTCGAAAGGGAGTTAGATGTGGTCCTTACGGCTAAAGGGATCAAGGGGTATGGAGAGAAAGCAGAAATGGGGTACTGAAGTTGCATGATCAGCCATGATCATATTGAATGATGGTGCAGGCTTGAAGGGCCGAATGGCCTACTCCTGCACCTATTTTCTATGTTTCCACCATTGGTCTCCTGCTGATGAGGAGGCCACCAGTGAATGGAGGGAAATTAGAGGATGGTATCAGTAAATGGGAGAATTGGAAGAGGGCACACGGAGTATTGTGTTCTGGTCTCCGTATTATGATATAGAGGGAATGGAAAAGGTGCAAAAAAGATTTACTAGGATGATACCAGAACAGTTAATAACTTATCTGGAAAGAATGAACAGCTGGGTCTCTTTGCTCTAGAAAAGAGAAGATTGAGGGGTGACCCAAAGGTCTAAGATTATAAAATGGTTTGATAAGATAGATGTAGAGAAGATGTCTCCACTTGAGGGTGCGAGCGGAACTAGGGGCGATAAATATGAGAGTCACTCACAAATCCCAAAAGGAATTCAAGAGAACTTCTTTACTCGGAGAGTGGTTAGAATGTGGAACTCGCGACAAGGAGTAGTTTGAGGCGATTAGCCTACGTGCCTACGTACGGGAAGCTAGATAAACACATGAGGGAGAAAGGAATAAAACTCTATGTTGATGGAGTTAGATGAAAAAGGGTGGGAGGAGGCTCTTGTGGAGCATAAACATCGGCATTGGGCCGAATGGCCTGTTCCTGTGCTGTAAATACTATGGAATACTCCCCAAGTTATTATCGTTAGCAACTTGGTGACAATGAATCTGGTGGTCGTTCACTAGACCCGTGAAAAAGTACAAATGACGGCAGGAAAATGGCACACTTGCTGTCTGGTGCACTGGTGAAATAAAAGTACTATTTATTCTTGCTACCCGTGCAACATAAACGGGACTGGACTTGGTCTGCTATATAGAATGGACATGCAGCACCTTATCAATGACTGCTGTACTTGGTGGTGTTGACTGAGGGAGGAATGTTGGTCATGACACCAGGAGGACTCCCTGCTCTTCAAGTAATGCCGTGTCCCATCCAAAAGACAATCCAGCACTGCACTCGAGTTGAACCTTCTGGCTCAGAGGTGGGTGCCCTGAGCCAAACTGACACTGCAAAAAAAAAAGTAGAATGAGAAGAGCAGCACATTACATCCAGCCCCAAAATCACTCTCGGTTTTTGATACAATACTTATTTTTTAAATGCCAGCGTTTGACATCTGACATTTTGGAAACTTTTAAATCAGTTTTTAAAAATGTATTTGCCACAGGAACTCCTTTTCACCTTCTCCTCGAGAAAATTGCAGTTTCCCCCCAGGGTGCGGAGTTTGGAAGATACAGTCCCGTTCTCCAGGCGACGGCAGGTGGCACAAAGGGAGTAAAGCCAGGGAGTGCTGTCAAACACCAGGGAGAGGAGTCCCGTCTAGCCTTTTCAGGTATGGTCGCTCCGAAAGATGGCGTTGAGATCGATTCTGATTGTTTCCAAGGTGAAGGATGTTGCGCGTGAGCAGGGCTGCCTCACCCTCAGATACAGCGAGGCTACTGGGAGAGGTATGGCTGCTACCCACCCTCCCTTTGTCCAGGAGAGAAGGTTAGCACTCGGCTGCTCCCGAGCACCTTCCTGAGGCCAGTTACTGACTGGAGGTTTGTTTGTAACCGAGACAGAAGAGAAATATTGAGCACAACTAAGATTTGGTGGTGCTCTGCAATTGTATCTGTCAAAAGTACAGTTTCTGTATATTCTACTGAAGGTTTTTATTTTAAGTCCTGTTTGACCTTATTTAATTGCTAAATTGAATGACCCATTGCAAACAAACCATGGAGGCAGGGGCCCCCACTCAGTTGTGCCAACAAACTGATTGGTGTCTGGCCTTGGGTTTCTGCCCTTCCTTGTATTGCCAACGACACGTCTTCTCTCCTTTTTGGTCCTACTTCATCGTTGGCAGGGGTCAAATTTGACTCGGTAACAAATGGGGATGGAAATGTTCTGTCATCATTGTCCACCAGCTTTCTCAGCTGCAGCCCCGGGAAGGCCACAATAAGGAGTCTGCTACTGCTGAAAGTAAAGCAGAACGCAAGCAAAGAACTTGCATTTGTATAGCACCTCGCACAAACAGCAGTGACGATAATCCCTCATCAAAATATCACGAAAACAGATTATCTGGTCATTACCTGGCCAAGACTCCCCTGCTCCCCTTTGAGTTCTGACAGAAAAGTACAGTATTGCTTTAGTTGGGGACTGGAAAGGAAAGTTGCTATAATTGGCTGTTACATGGGGTGAATCAATCTTTACAGCATTATACTATTTTGAAATTTTTATCCTATATATTAAAAAAAAAGATATGTTGATTTTGTCCGTCACCAGTGTAGGTTTTATAAAATCCTCCAACTTTTAGGAACAACTTTAAGGGTATTAATAAAGCTATAGCTTGTGGCTGTGACGGAACCTGACGTTCTGGTCAGATGGAGGCTATAGTTACTAAGTAACCAGCTGACTCTGCAAGCAGCTGCACTGGGAACGAGACTTGGCATCCTTGGGGTTCCTGGGTGTTGACGGAAGTTCCCTAAGGCAGTCGTAGCTGAGCGCTTCCGTGGAATCGGCCACATCTGAGTTTGTGAGCCGTTGTCCTATCGTATATGAAATACTGTGATACATTTGGAACTGGCCACCAGGCCTCAGCTGTGACTGAGCATGGTGTGGATTTTGTGTGGATTCACTACTTTTGTGTTGGCATGTTAATAAAATGTGTTTTTTGTGGGCACTTCTAAATGTGCTGAACAAATGTTAACTTGTGCTTTTAGAGTGTAGTAAAATTTCTATTTTTTTTTACATAGCGGGCTATTCACGTACATCATCATTTACACAGTCAAGAGAGGAAATGGTCATGCAGAAGCTTTCAGAAACATTGGGAAAAGTCCCTGGTACAGTATCAACAGCATCGAGGAACCTTAAGACTGTGCAGGATGGGGAACAGCATGTGAATGCAGTGGGCCTGAATTTCGAATCTACAAACTATCTACTGCCATCAAATGGAGGTCAACCTGTTGGTCTTGACAAGCCATCACAGGATGCTTTGTATTGGTCAAAGTCAGCAAGCAAGGACTCCACTGCAGAGTCTCTGGGAAAGGGTCAAATAGATTCCAGATCAGCAGCAAAAGGGAAACTGCAGGTTATCAGATCCACAAAAGGGCAGGACATTCTTCAAAAACTGGCTAAGAAGGTGCAGGAAGCTGGAATCAAACCATGGACATGGAAATCAAAGCGGGAAGATTCAGAAAATGTCCCGCACAACTTGTTTGACAGTGCAAGCAAGTCGCTGCAGTGCTTCCAAAAGGCTTCCGCCTCTGTTAGCGAGGCCCCCATCGCCCTGTGCGGGTATACAGAGACAACTGAGCTCCTTGCAAAGGGCAAAAGCTTGCATAGTCTTCTGCCAGACCAAACGTTGAAGCAGATCCCATCATTGAACAGAGGGGGAGTGGGGCAAATGGAGGCTGAGCTCGACGTGGATTCAGCCTCCTCGGACAGCTCTACAACCACAGCATGTGCTGCCAGAGAGCCCAAAATATTTATATCTTCCGTAGACATTCATTCCGCCAATGAAGCAAATGCAAACGGAGGCTACTTGCTGCTGGATTCCACACAGTAGCATGTGAAAGGTTCCTAGGCGGAGGAGCTCTGACTATCGCAGTTTACTGCCGTCTCTTCCTCTTCCACTCCTGCGCTGATATTCTCGTCATGCCTTAATGGAAAGACTGGCTGAGTAACAGAAGGCCAGGAAAGTTGGGCAGGTTTTTTTGAATAACTGGGATCCGGCTCAGCCCGAGGCAAGTTTCTGAAACGAATAGCAGGGACCGTACCCCGTGCTAAAGTCGAACTTGGATCGACTCAATGTTTACACACAACCTTTTTTATTTTAAGCAGTTGAAGAAAGTCTTGCTATGCTGCTTCCTCGGCTGAACTAAGGCCAAGTTCTCTCCTCCTCTCTCTCTCCTCGTCCTTCCTCCCATCGCGGTTACTGTCCTTCCAGCAGGAAGAGTATGAACAGAGAGGAGTAGCTCTATGAGCTACTAGAACTGCAAGTTGTACAACTCTTGACTTTGCTGCAATATTAGCACTTGCAAAAGATTGGGGGCGGGGGAGGGATGGAACCAGAGTGAAATGATTTATGTGAAGACATCCGAGAAAGTTAGAATATCTGTCGGAATGTTTGTATTTATGGAGCTATCAACAGTAATAAACTCACTACTCCGTCCTATCCCACGTAGGTCAGTACTTGAGGCAATCTGCTTCATCTGAAAAAATAAACCATGGTTTTTTTTAATGTGAGCAAGAGGACCCATATTCTGCCTTATTAGGACAGCAAACCATTATTACAGGTTTGTAGGGAATGAGTTCCCTACACACGTTGGAATCTGAATTTCTGAAGACTCAGTCCCCGCTGCAGTTGTTGTGCACAACCTGGCGAGGCAGTGGATGAATCTTTAATGGTAAAGCTTTTTATAAAGTGAATTTTATACGTCACAGCATAGGTTGGAATTTCAGTCCAGTTTTTTTTAACATGGTGGAATGAATACATTGTGCTCAAAAGCATGGGCACATGTGACATTCTTTCCTTGTGTAGCTGTTATTTTTCAAATGTGCAGCACTTGGTAATTATCTTTGACTCGTGTTTTTAACTCCAGATTTTCAGTCTGTATTTTTTTTTAAATCTTAACAATAATGTTAAAATGGCTGAGAGGAAGGAGAGAGTCTTGATAATTTTGGCCATTTATGGACTGTAATTAAGAACTAAAACTATTAGGGGCTTCAAAGATGTAATTCTTCAGGTACTATGCCATGCACCATTACTAACGTCATTGGCACTGCATCATGAAATACTTGCATCACTCTCTGAATAGCCCTCCGCAGGGCAATATATGAACACTTTGTTCAAATGTACTTGCACTTGATTGTGGGATGAGTAATTTTACTGTAATACTGAGTGCAATGATTTGAGAATAATTTCCTATTGGTGCCAGTGCTGGAGGTGTGCCGAGAGCTTCTGCACTACTGGTGGTATAAAACTGGCTGACCGTGGAATGGACAGATAGAGTAGTGAAGGTGAAAATCTGGGTTTCAGCAATGGGTGGACTTCAGGGTCATTCTGGATAAATGAACTAAGTTGGGGCCCCACAGTCTGCCTCATCCATAACCATCTTGTTACTGATCAGATGTGCCTGATGACTTTAGATGGTGCTCCGATTCTTTTTCCCCCATCCCAAGTAGCCAGCAGCGTCCTTGTGGCAACTGCGCTGATGGGATCGCTACTGTGCTCCAGATGTGAATGGCAGGTATAAAAACATGCTTTTTTTTCCACCGTGAGGTATTGGTGCATGGCCCACACATGCTTGGGTAGTTGGGGAAGTTTGCTAATATCCTTACACAAGTGTAGACACTTGGACCTTGTGCCCAGTTAATGTACAAACCTGTTCTAACTGCTACCCGGGCTGTGGCTGTGATGGCCCTCCTGGTAGTTCAACACTTGGAGCTCATACAGTTCAGTCCGATTTTGTACTACTACTTTGTTGGTTGAAGGGTTTGGGTCTGGGGCTTTGCAAAGGGCTGTTCTTAAACACTTACCTTGGTGATGGGCAAATCCTAAGTCAGAACAGCAAGACTGGCCATAAACAACGTCATATATGCAAATTAATGGGAACCAGGATTTAATCTTTATTTGTGTACCTGTTAGTATTTATACAGCCCAGAAAGACCCGCTGGGACATCACTGGGTTGTGACCATTTGGGCAGGAAGCTTGCTTAACTTAGGATATCCCCCTTGGTTTTTCAATTTCCCTCTGACTCGTCTCGCTGTGTGTACAGGTGGATATACTTCACTATATATTGTATGCACATTTCTCGTCCTGTATCTTTCACTGTGTATTCTAAATTGCTGCATGTGATGCACATTTTGTTATATAATGGATCTGAAGAGCCACTAATCAGTTCTACCTCCTCGTGATTGGCCTTGCACTGCCACGAGCAAAGTTCCTCAGACACTTTTCATTTTCTGTTCTCATTTTGAAATTCTGTGTGCACGGCTTTTTCTAGCTAGTGGTCCTTGTATTTTATGTTCTGTCCGTTTGAAATTGTCAACCTGACTTGACAGTGGTGGCTGGGACATTGGATTGGGAGATGGAGCAAAGTTGTGGAATATGTAAAACTTTAGATATCAGAGATCCATGCAGCGTTTCCTGCAGGCCTAGCGGCTGTCTGGACCACTCGCTCACCGGCTTTTAAATAGAAAAACATCGCCAGCCCGTTAAAGGAGCCGCACGGCCCAAAAATACCTTAACGGGAACATTGGCTCCATGTATCGCTTCTAAAGTTGTGTTGTACATAATCTGAGTGCTGCAGGAAAGCAAGTCTGGCGGAATTCAGCCATTCTGATGGGACCACTACAGTAGAGATGCTGCGTTAAATAGATTTACAGAACGACCCATAAGACTACTTTCTTCAAATCCTAGTCTCCCATGTTCTCTCTGGTCGAATGTGCATTACACTAAGGATTCGTGGTCTGTATGGTTTGAGCGTTTAGCAGTTGCTTCGTCTGTTTAAGCAAGATCTGAACCAGTGGCATTAGGGACTAGTATCGAAGGTTTTATTTTTAAGCAAGTTGGAAACTTTCTAAATTGTGTTGGTTTTCTTCATGTCAACTAACCATTTACTAACCATCCTCTGCCAAGTGATCTGAGCCATAATAAGTTAATGTTATATAATCCAGTTTGTAACTCTGTGTGTTGAAGGGGAGGAGAGACTCGCGTTGTTTTGTGCATCGTATTGTGGGGAGGATGGTGACTGATAACTGCTCTATTGAGGTGCTATGGGACTGCAGGGATTTCTGGTACACACACATTTCTGCAGAACAATTTTTTTTACATAAATATTTTCCTTCCTCCCCAAATTGAAAATACGCAGTAAGCTAGTTGCAGTTCCCATCCTTACCAGAATACGTTGCATGAAACAAGGAATGGTTCTTTCCTGATTTGGCTGGTTGGGGAGGGAGGGGTGCATTTGTTACAATAAAAATATAGAATGACCACCCCCCCCCCCCCCAATGAAATATGAAATGTGAATTGAAAACAGAACCTGTTGGAAATGCAAATCAGGATCTGAAAAGGGAATAAGACAGGTCAATGTGTTAGATGTGACTAAACTAAACTCTAATTGTTACTTGGTTTCTGTCCCATGAAGAAATCCTTGTTCGCCAGCACAACACTGTTCAGACACTCTATCCTGAAAATCCAGATCCAATAACTGTTTGTTATTGTTTTTTGTAAAAAGCCGGGGAAATTAGAATTACTGGCTGAAAATAATCTTTCTTGGTCACTACTATTTCATCACAACAAATTGAAACCGCTTCCATGTTATTAATGTGATGTTGTTTTGGAAAGATACTGTAAGTATGCACCGCAAAAGCTGTCTCCACTGCCCCATCCCTCCTGCATTATACCATGCCTCGATTCCCCCTTGAATTTATATATCTGCTGTTGGAAGAGCAGGTTGTATAGGATGAGGAGCAGCTATATGGGTCAACGCATGATTGGGTATTGTCTTTTACACCCTGCTTAAATTTGGGCTGCTTCTGGTGAAATATGGTGGCTTAATATTGCTGTACTGTTCAGAATGAGATCCTTGGTGTGCTGCCGTGCAGTGGGATACTGTGTTACTATACTCGTTTTCTGGAGCTGTAGGATTGGGACAGTTCCTGATCTTGTGGGCAAGCGGTCTCCAGCAGGGAAAGAAAATCACTGCACATCACCTCTGCACACCTACTCAACAGCTCAAATAACCATTCCCAACATTGGAAAGCTTTCATAAACTCATTTTATCATCCATCCCCTTGTGCATCCATTGGTCCTGTAGCATTCCCAGGTTTCCAACCCTTCCCAGTTGCTTATGCGCTCCCGGGCAGCCTGGATTTTTCTTCCTTCCATTTCCCTTTGGATAAAGTGTTGAGCCTCATTGCGACTGGTGGAATCGGCAGAGATTGGAACCTGGCAGCTTGAGAAAGCGGGTACCAAGCTTGTACCAAGCAGTAAAGCATAATGTCATTTTCTATGCACTGCGGCAGTCCAGCCCATCTTCGAGTAGTTATTTAAAAAAACGTTTTTAGTTTCTTATTTTTAAAGCCTGTCTTCACCATGTTGGGCTTCGCAGATTGCTTACTGTGTGCTGGCTGAGAGAATGAACACAGCTATAATGGAAGGTCTCGGGCATCCACACCAGTAATTAGCCAGTGGGGGAATTTGGGTTGGAATGCATTTTCAGACTGTTTTCTCTTGTGATCGGATGAGTGTGGTTGGGATTCAGCCTCCGGCTTGGTTCATAGAACAGCGCGCACTCCTATCTAACGCTCGGTTGGCCAGGCGCTAATATTTTTCAACTTTTAAATTCAGGATTTGCGCTCCAGGAAGGAAGTAGAGTGCTAAATCAAGCCCTCTATTCCCTTCGTGGAGCGCAGCAGACCACAGGCGGGGCGGTAGGTGTGTAGCTCTGCACAATGGACAATCCCTTCTTTAAAGGGAAGGGCTATTGCTGCAGGCTCTGCAAGGGAAAAACTTACCTGGTCCACGACAGGGCCTGATCGCGGCTGCCATCATCCCGTTGCACTGCAACAGAATGCCAGCCTGATCGATCGGGACACAAGAGCCTTGAAAAAAAAAATGGGGTTACAACATTGCACACATTTGTTTACTTACATCAGCCACCTCGCCTTAAGTTTCACCCCCGAAGCGCCCGGCCTAATGAATGTGTTTTTGCCCGGCGATGCTGCAGGAAGCGGAACTGAATGTTCAGGTGCGGGGTGTTGCACACGGTGATGATGTCGCGATCTCCAGGCGAAAGATCAAGGCACAACGTCCTACCGCTGCTGCAAACCTCCTTGCCGAATTTAGCGGGAGTCGATCTTTTCGCCGCACCCGCTTGGTAAGTGCTTAGTGCCCCATTATTGCCCTCGGGTGGCAATAACAGGAGGTGCTAAATAGGCCAATTTCTAGGCCTTTGTTTAATCCTGAGCGTATGTATGACTTTCAGGAAACGAAAGGCGTGATTGTGCTGGCTTGGCTCAGTTGCTAACACTCGTCTGAGTCAAAAAGTCATGGACTTGACCCCCACTTAAGACTTGAGCCCATAATTTAAACTAACCCTCCATTGCATTATGGAGTTGCCATTCTTTGGATAAGGTGTTAAGCGAGGTACCGTCTGCCTATTGAGGCAGGCATCAGAAACCTGTTCGACAGCGGAGCGATCTCGTGCTGTCCTGGTCAACATTCCTCCCGCAACTGGAAACGGTTTAACTGGCTATTCATCTCATTGTTTGTGGGATCTTGTTTGCCCAAAGTGGCTGCTTTTGTTTGCCTACATAAGAATCACTGCATTTCAACATAATGGAAAGTGTGAAGCGCTCTGAGACATTCAAGAGATGTGATAAGAGATGCTATAATGAATGCATTTTTTTAATAAATGTAACATACAAGGTATTTATCAGTGTAACTAATTTGTGTGTTGCAAGAATTCTGTGATAAGAAGTGGATATAATCTGGGCTGTGTGAAGGCTCCAGAGCATGACTGAATCATTTAATGAGGAAAAGCGGAAGTTGCTCCTTATTGTTACTTCATAAAAGCTGTAGAAGACACGACTTTCGTTACTTTTAAAACTCATGGTGTGTTAAAGTGCTCATCTGCATAATGGAAATTTTTCTTTCACATTGTCGTAGTTCATTGTGACAAAGGAATGAATATCTCTTGCTTTTTTTTAATAGCAAATATTGATTTGCTAATGAATTTCTGAACATGTTTGTAAAGTAAAACCAGTGTTACTTGTATTTTTAATATTTTTCAATGAAAGGTGCATCACCTAACAATTGGTGAGAATTATTTTTAGTACGAATACTCTGTAAATACAGCAAACTGTTGTAATTAAAAAGCATGTTTGCTGCAAGCTACAAAGCAAGTGTTTTTTTTTTGGCTAGACGTTGATCTTCACATCCAGGTGACGGTCATGATCAAGGCAAAGATGAAGCTTGGCATCTGATGGGAAATCTCCCTCACCTCAAGCCTCCAACTTCGCCTTGAACCCAATCCCCATCCTCCCCCCACCCCCATCACAGCTTTTTATATCTTTTACCACTACTACTAAACATTCCTGTTCGCTTTGAAGCCTCTAATATATTTTCCAAAATTCTCTTTCCAATTGCTACATTACCACTGTGTTGCCTTTTGTCCTGTGTGTGCTGAAGATGACCCGCCATGTGGTCCAGTCCCACAGTAGGTGACAGCCCTCTGGTGCCGTGTCCAAGTGGCCTTTCTTCATGGTGCCGGCCTTTGGTCCCAGTAGGCTGCAGAGAATATGCTTGTATTCCCCTGAATATAGAATATTAAGGGATGATCTAATTGAGGTGTTCTAAGACGATTAAAGAATTAGAAACTCTTTCCTCTGGTGGGGGCAGTCCAGAACAAGGGAGCCTATTTTAAAATCAGAACTAGGCCATTCAGGGGTGATGTCAGGAAGTATGTCATACAAAGGGTCATGGAAATCTGGAACTCTCCTGTTGAGGCTGGGGTTCCGTTGAACATTTCAGAACTGAGATTGATGATTCATTTTTGTTGGGTAAGGACATTGAGTTACTGAATTACAGGCTGGTACATGGAGTTGCGTGCAGATTAGCCACGATCTAATTGAATGGTGGTACCGACTTGAGGGACTAAATGGCCTCCTGTTCCAATCACAGTCCAGCCCAATCATGGCACTTTCTGCTTTTGATGCTGAATCTCCAATACTCCTGAGCCATTAACCCCACCCCTCTTCCCAAACTGCTGCACCTTCCAAGGATTAAGCATATATGCCTGAGCAAGCCATATAATATGCAGTGGAAGATCACCTGTGTTTGAGTATGAGGAGGAAGAATGCAAATGCGGTATCTTGGATAAAGTTGCATTTCACCTACCCTCAAATGGACATAAAAGATCCCGTGGTATGATTTGATAGAGGAGATAGGAACTATTTCCTCTGGTAGGTGAATCAGAACAAGAGGGGCATAATCTTCAAATTAGAGCTAGGCCACTCAAGAGTGAAATGAGAAAATACTTCATACACAGGGTAATGAAAATCTCTTTCCACTTCCCCTCCGAAAGGCTGTGGATGCTGGATCAATTGAAGCTTTGAAGACTGCGATTATCAAGGGATATGGAGCAACAACAGGTAAATGGGGTTGAGATACAGATCAGTTTTGGTCTCCGTAGGATATACTTGCATTGGAGGCTGTTCAGAGAAGTTTCACAAGGTTGATTCCAGAGATGAAGCGATTGACTTATGAAGATAGGTTGGGCCTATACTCATTGGAGTTCAGAAGGATGAGAGATGATCTTATCGAAACATATAATATAATGAGGGGTCTCTACAAGGTGGATGCAGAGAGTATATTTCCACTGACAGGGGAAACTAGAACTAGGGGACATAGTTCCAGAATAAGGGGCTGCCCATTTAAAACTGAGATAAGGAGGAATTTCTTCTCGGAGGGTTGTAAATCTGTGGAGTTCTCTGTCCCAGAGAGCTGTGGAGGCTGGGTCATTGAATATATTTAAGGTGGATATATAAATGGCCTACTGCTCCTATTTCTTATGAATAATGAAGTGGGCTTGAGGCACTGATAGACTTACTCCTGTTCATATATTTTTAAAAATCCATAGGGATTTTGAATTAAAAGCAAGGAACTGGAGTGAATTTGTATAAGACATAGGTTAGGCCCGGGCTCAAGTATCATAAGAAAGATATTAGTCATGGAAAAGGTACTGATGAAATGCATCCCAGGGTATTGAAAGAGATGGCGGAAGTTATAGCAGATGCATTCGTTATAATCTAAATTCTCTGGACTCTGGGGAGGTGCCATCGGATTGGAAAGCAGCTAATGTAACGCCTCTGTTTAAAAAAAGGGGGCAGACAAAAGGCAGGTAACTATAGGCCGGTTAGTTTAACATCTGTAGTGGGGAAAATGCTAGAAGCTATCATTAAGGAAGAAATAGCGGGACATCTAGATAGGAATAGTGCAATCAAGCAGACGCAACATGGATTCATGAAGGGGAAATCATGTGTAACTAATTTACTGGAATTCTTTGAGGATATAACGAGCATGGTGGATAGAGGTGTACCGATGGATGTGGTGTATTTAGATTTCCAAAAGGCATTCGATAAGGTGCCACACAAAAGGTTACTGCAGAAGATAAAGGTACACGGAGTCAGAGAACGCATGGATCGAGAATTAGCTGGCTAACAGAAAGCAGAGAGTCGGGATAAATGGGTCCTTTTCGGGTTGGAAATCAGTGGTTAGTGGTGTGCCACAGGGATCGGCGAATGGAATGTTGGCCTTCATTGCGAGAGGGAGGGAGGTCCTGCTGCAACTGTACAGGGTATTGGTGAGGCCGCACCTGCAGTACTGCGTGCAGTTTTGGTCACCTTACTTAAGGAAGGATATACTAGCTTTGGAGGGGGTACAGAGACGATTCACTAGGCTGATTCCGGAGATGAGGGGGTTACCTTATGATGATAGATTGAGTAGACTGGGTCTTTACTCGTTGGAGTTCAGAAGGATGAGGGGTGATCTTATAGAAACATTTAAAATAATGAAAGGGATAGACAAGATAGAGGCAGAGGTTATTTCCACTGGTTGGGGAGACTAGAACTAGGGGGCACAGCCTCAAAATACGGGGGAGCCAATTTAAAACCGAGTTGGGAAGGAATTTCTTCTCCCAGAGGGTTGTAAATCTGTGGAATTCTCTGCCCAAGGAAGCAGTTGAGGCTAGCTCATTGAATGTATTCAAATCACAGATAGATAGATTTTTAACCAATAAGGGAATTAAGGGTTATGGGGAGCAGGCGGCTAAGTGGAGCTGAGTCCACGGCCAGATCAGCTATGATCTTGTTGAATGGCGGAGCCGGCTCGAGGGGCTAGATGGCCTACTCCTGTTCTTAATTCTTATGTTCTTATGTTATATAAGATTCACTAAAATATCAGAAATGAGGTGTTATAGTTACGAAGAAAGGCTTGATAACATAGGTTTTCACTGCAACAAATTATGTTGGAGAGATTAGAGATTTTAAAGATTCTGAAAGATTTTTTTTTTTCAAAGTAAATTGTAAAGCATTATTTCCAATGGTTGGCAACTTGGTAACAAGGGCCATGGGTGCGAGATTAGCACTGGAAGAACACAGGGGCAAGTTAGATGAAAGGTTTTCACACAAGATGGTTACTAGGACATGGAATGCTTTGCCGCAAGTGGCTACTGAGGCAGGGACCAACATAATTGAAAAGGGGTGTGGATAGGTATTGGAAAAGGAAGATGAGAGGAATGGGCAGAGAAATGGAATTAGAGTAGCCAGTTTCAGTTGAAGAGTAATTCTTTTACTTGATTTGTTTGCGGGAAGAAATGTCAGGAGACTTTGTCTATAATTCTTTAACTTCCTCAGTAAACAAAGCAATCAAGAGATGGGGATGAGAGGCCATATCAGTGTAAATGATGCACAGAGCAGCAGAAAGAGTGGATTTGATGGGTCATATGGTCTTTTCGTTCCTCACTTTCTTATGTGATCGTGCGGTACATTCAATGTCTTGTCACTCGACGCAGCACCATATTCAAGACAGTGATTGGTAGATTTTTGGATATTAAGGGTGTCATGTATTCAACCAGCATTGTAACCCATGTATAATCTGACCTAAATTATACGCTGTGAGAACAATGACCACTAGGTGGTGAACTTGTCGGAGACACTCCTAACCTGGACCTTCAGATATAAAAGGGGAAGCTCCACCCACTTCCATCACTTGAGTGCTGTGAAATAAAGGATAGGTCACAGACTGACCTTCTGTCAAGCATGGGCCTCATGTGCATTTATACTGTATAGTAAGGACGTACCAAAGGGAAGCAAGGGCTAAGGGGATAGTGCAGGCAGGTGGAGTTGAGTTAAAAGATCAGCCATGATCTCATTGAATGGCGGTGAAGGCTCGAGGGTCCGTGTGGCCTACACCTGCTCCTATTTCTTATGTTCTCGAACATAATTTTTAGTCAATGTGAGTTGATCAGTTTGTGTTCTCTGTGTAAACTTTGTAAACTTAGAAATATCTTGGGTTGAACAGGATAATTTTAGGATCTGCAGTTCTATTTAAAGTGTTGCATATTTATTGATTTCTCCTGTTTGAGGCTTGTGGGCCTGGAGGTGTGCAAAGAATTGTTGCCTACATCCTATAGCAGACCACCCCGATGGGTTAGTATCATCAACTTTAAACTAGTGACCTCCAAATCTCCATAGTACTCACAGATATTCCCCAGGTAGGCAAACGATTGGACAACCCTGCACTAACCCATCGCACCATCCGGCCCCCTCTGCCATACAGCTGTAAAGGAAAATCTTGACCTCAATGAATGCAGCAACTGATGAACTGGTTTAAAAATAAAATGTCTGAGAGGTTTTTTTTTTAATGTGAATTTTGCACTCGATGAGGTGATACGATGTTAGGGCTGATTGTTTTTCTCTGTTCTCCTGTTTAAAGCAGATGGTCCTAACATTAGATGCTGTGCCACAGCAATTAGTGACTCACAAGCCTGAACTGGGAGGCCCAGCTTTCGTGCCAGTTAGACAGAAAGCCACAATCTTTCCCCACCACCATCCTGAATTCCACCATTTTCTGAGCAATGGAACACTTTCCTATTTCAGGCATCCGATGTCGTCATACACAGTCCCTGGTTACATTTTACAGTGTGAAGTTTCCTCTCTTTCCCGTCTTTTGGATGAGACATTAAACCATGATCCCGTCTCTCCTCGGCTCGATGTGAAAGATCCCATGGCACAATTTCAAAGGAGAGGTGGTACGTTCTGTCCAGTGTCTTGGCCAATATTGATCCCTCCTTATTAACCCCTAAAAACAGATTATCTAGACATTATCACATTGCTGTGTGTGGGAGCTTGCTGTGCACAAATTGACTGCCGTGGTTCCTACGTTACGACAGTGACTACACTTCAAAAAGTACTTTGTTGGTTGTAAAGCGCTTATGGGATGTCCTGAGGTCATGAAAGATGCTAAGAAATGCAAGTCCTTTCACCAACGTTAGAAAAGCTTCCCCTACTGCACCAATGTGACATTTCATTTCTCATTTCCTACAGCAGCCTGAGAATAATGAGTGCCAAATGAAGAGGCATTTTTGTACTGCAGCCCTTGCCCAATGGGGGACAGGGTTGGAACTATACAAAATGAGAGGTGATCTTATTGAAACGTATAAGATTCTGAGGGGGTTTGACAGGGTAGATGCAGAGAGGATGTTTCCCCTCGTGGGGGAATCTAGAACTCGAGGGCATAGTTTCAGAATAAGGGGTCGCCCATTTAAAACGGAAATGAGGAGCAATTTCTTCTCTTGAGGCTCGTGAATCTTCTACCCCAGAGAGCTGTGGAGGCTGGGTCACTGAATATATTTAAGGTGGAAATAGACAGATTTTTGAATGATAAGGGAGTCGAGGTTTATGGGGAGTGATCAGGGAAGTGGAGTTGAGGCCAGGATTGGATCTTCTTCAATGGGGAAGCAAACTTGAGGGACCAAATGACCTGCTCCTATTTCTTATATTCCACGTAGGATTCTTGCAGTGAAAGGAGACCATTAGTCAGGCTGGGCTGGAATTGAACCCATGTCCAATGGGTAAAGGGAAAAAGCGCTAACCCAGGGTTTTCAATGTGAGGCTCAGAAATGTAGCCCTCAAACCTCAGGCACCTTCATTTCGATCTGTACTTAGAATTCCTATTCATTGATCTAAATTTCATAGGTCTGGGGCTTTGCGAAGGCCTGTTATCTCATTGTTGGACAAATCAGATACCAAGATCTGTCGGTATCCGCACCATGAGACATAGTTTACTCTTAATTCAAATGATATAATTGATTTTGTTTGCACTAAATTCTTACATTGCAGTGCAACTTACATTGCTTAATTCAATGATTGGATAATTTGAATTTTTAGTTCAAATGAAATGACTGAACTATCAATAGACAGTATATGCAAATGAATGGGAATATGAGATGACAACAAAGCCTTCATTGTAGCAAAACATCTCGAGGCACTTCATAGGAGCAATTATCAAACAAAATTTGACATCGAGCCACATAAGGAGAAATTAGGGCATACGACCAAAAGCTGAGTCAAAGAGGAGGGTTTTAAGGAGCGTCTTAAAGGAGGAAAGAGGCGAGAGGTTCAGGGAGGGAATGCTAGAGCTTGGCGCCTTGGCACGGCCACCACTGGTTGAGCAATTAAAATCAGGGATGCTCAAGAGGCCAAAATTAGAGGAACGCAGACATCTCGGAGTGTTGTGGGGCTGGAGGAGGTTAGAGTCAAGACGTTTGCATTATCCCACTATGCCATACAGTTCCTCCTCCAGAAATAAAACCTGAGAGTTCAATGAATGCAGCAATCGACACTTAACACTTGTTCATTATGTGATTTCTCTTTCTCTCCCCCATCCCCCTCCCCCTAACACTGCAGGATGACTGAATGCAATATTGCATGGTGTCTGCGTTATTGTACAGTGGAGACTGCCTGCAGTCTGGGTTTCTATCAGTTAGCTTTTCTTGCTGAAGCAGAGTAACCCTCAGGCAACGAGATGACTTCCTGCCAGATATCCTCATCTTGCACAACTTCAGCCAAAGGAGTGATCAAATAACCACATGGGGTTTGTTTTAAAAATGAAGTCATGTGTTTTAAATAGGATAGTTGAACTCGGGCAGTGGCATCGCGATTCATCAGCACAAAGACGCCTTCCACCGGTCGTGTAAACAGTGCTAGTTCAGGAATTCACACACGAATCATTGCCACAGTCCAACACCATCTCTGTCACTTAAAGTACCTCGTTACCTTGCTACCAATTATGTATTTCTCAGTTCAACCCAGGAATTAAACAAATTGTGCGATCACGTGGCTTTTAAACATGTGATTTTTTTTTAGCAGCTTGTCAATTATAGACAAAAACAGCTTGTCTTCCATTTTATATTCAGAGGACTTTCACCTTCTGAGGGGGCAGGTATTAGTGCACTGAGGGGGGTATTAGTGCACTGAGGGGGGTATTAGTGCAATGAGGGGGTATTAGTGCACTGAGGGGGTATTAGTGCACTGAGGGGATATTAGTGCTCTGAGGGGGGTATTAGTGCACTGAGGGGTATTAGTGCACTGAGGGGGGTATTAGTGCACTTGGGGGGGTATTAGTGCACTCGGGGGGTGGTATTAGTGCATTGAGGGAGGTATTAGTGCACTGAGGGGGGTATTAGTGCACTGAGGGAGGTATTCGTGCACTGAGGGGTGTATTAGTGCACTGACTGGGGTATTAGTGCACAGGGGGGGCGGTATTAGTGCACTGAGGGGTATTAGTGCACTGAGGTAGGTATTAGTTCACTGAGGGGGGTATTAATGCACTGAGGGGGGTAGTAGTGCACTGAGAGGTATTAGTGCACTGAGGGGAGAGGGGGTATTAGTGCACTGAAGGGGGTATTAGTGCACTGAGGTGGGTATTAGTGCACTGAGGGGTATTAGTGCACTGAGGGGGGTATTAGTGCACAGAAGGGGGTATTAGTGCACTGAGGGCGGTATTAATGCACTGAGGGGGTATTAGTGCACTGAGGGGTATTCGTGCACTGAGGGGTATTAGTGCACTGAGGGGATATTAGTGCACTGAGGGGGGTATTAGTGCACTGATGGGGGTATTAGTGCGGTGAGGGGTATTAGTGCACTGAGGGGGGTATTAGTGAACTGACGGGCATTAGTGCACTGAGGGGGGTATTAGTGCACAGAAGGGGTATTAGTGCACTGAGGGGGATATTAGTGCACTGAGGGGGGTATTAGTTCACTGAGTGGGGTATTAATGCACTGAGGGGTATTAGTGCACTGAGAGGTATTAGTGCACTGAGGGGGCATTAGTGAACTGACGGGTATTAGTGCACTGAGGGAGATATTAGTGCACAGAAGGGTTATTAGTGCACTGGGGGGGGTATTGTTGCACTGAGGGGGGTATTAGTCCATTGAGGGGTTATGAGTGCACTGAGGGAGGTATTAGTGCACTGAGTGGGGTATTAGTGCACTGATGGGAATATTAGTGCACTGATGGGAATATTAGTGCACTGAGGGGAGTATTAGTGCACTGAGGGGGTATTAGTGCACTGAGAGGGGTATTAGTGCACTGAGGGTTATTAGTGCACTGAGGGGGGTATTAGTGCACTGAGGGGGGTATTAGTGCACTGACTGGGGTATTAGTGCACTGACTGGGGTATTTGTGCACTGAAGGGGATATTACTGCACTGAGGGTTATTAGTGCACTGAGGGTTATTAGTGCACTGAGGGGTATTAGTGCACTGAGGGGTATTAGTGCACTGGGGGGGTCGGTATTGGTGCACTGAGGAGTGTATTAATGCACTGAGGGAGGTATTAGTGCACTGAGGGGTATTAGTACACTGAGGGTGGTATTACTGCACTGTGGGGAATTAGTGCACCGAGATGTATTTGTGCACTGAGGAGTATTAGTGCACTGAGGAGTATTAGTGCACTGAGGGGGTATTAGTGCACTGAGGGGTATTAGTACACTGAGGGTGGTATTAGTGCACTGTGAGGAATTAGTGCACCGAGATGTATTTGTGCACTGAGGAGCATTAGTGCACTGAGGGGGTATTAGTGCACTGAGGGGTATTAGTACACTGAGGGGGATATTAGTGCACTGAGGGAGGTATTAGTGCACTGAGGGGTATTAGTGCACTGAGGAGGGTATTAGTGCACTGAGTGGGGTATTAGTGCACTGAGGGTTATTAGTGCACTGAGGGGGGTATTAGTGCACTGAGGCGGGTATTAGTGCACAGAAGGGGGTATTAGTGCACTGAGGGCGGTATTAATGCACTGAGGAGGGTATTAGTGCACTGACGGGTATTAGTGCACTGAGGCGGGTATTAGTGCACAGAAGGGGGTATTAGTTAACTGAGGGGGGGTATTAGTGCACTGACTGGGGTATTAGTGCACTGAAGGGGATATTACTGCACTGAGGGTTATTAGTGCACTGGGGGGGGGGCGGTATTAGTGCACTGAGGAGTTTATTAATGCACTGAGGGAGGTATTAGTGCACTGAGGGGTATTAGTACACTGAGGGTGGTATTAGTGCACTGTGGGGAATTAGTGCACCGAGATGTATTTGTGCACTGAGGAGTATTAGTGCACTGAGGAGTATTAGTGCACTGAGGGGGTATTAGTGCACTGAGGGGTATTGGTGCACTGAGGGCGGTATTAATGCACTGAGGAGGGTATTAGTGCACTGACGGGTATTAGTGCACAGAAGGGTTATTAGTGCACTGGGGGGGGCGGTATTGGTGCACTGAGCGGGGTATTAGTTCACTGAGGGGGGTATTAATGCACTGAGGAGGGTATTAGTGCACTGAGGCGGGTATTAGTGCACAGAAGGGGGTATTAGTGCACTGAGGGCGGTATTAATGCACTGAGGAGGGTATTAGTGCACTGACGGGTATTAGTGCACTGAGGTGGGTATTAGTGCACAGAAGGGGGTATTAGTTCACTGAGGGCGGTATTAATGCACTGAGGAGGGTATTAGTGCACTGACGGGTATTAGTGCACTGAGGCGTGTATTAGTGCACAGAAGGGTTATTAGTGCACTGGCGGGGGGGGGTATTGGTGCACTGAGGGTGGTATTAATGCACTGACATGGGTATTAGTGCACTGAGGGGTATTAGTGCACTGAGGGAGGTATTCGTGCACTGAGGGGGGTATTATTGCACTGATGGGAGTATTAGTGCACTGAGGGGAGTATTAGTGCACTGAGGGAGGTATTAGTGCACTGAGTGGGGTATTATTGCACTGATGGGAGTATTAGTGCACTGAGGGGAGTATTAGTGCACTGAGGGGTGTATTAGTGCACTGAAGGGGATATTACTGCACTGAGGGTTATTAGTGCACTGAGGGGTATTAGTGCACTGGGGGGTGGGGTATTGGTGCACTGAGGGGGGTATTAGTGCATTGAAGGGGTATTTATGCACTGAGGGAGGTATTAGTGCACTGAAAGGTATTAGTGCACTGAGGGTATTAGTGCACTGAGGGGGGTATAAGTGCACTGAGGGGTATTAGTGCACTGAAAGGTATTAGTGCACTGAGGGATATGAGTGCACTGAGGGGGGTATTAGTTCACTGAGGGGGGTATTAATGCACTGAGGGGCGTATTAGTGCACTGAGGGGTATTCGTGCACTGAGGGGTATTAGTGCAATGAGGGGGTATTAGTGCACTGAGGGGGGTATTAGTGCAATGAGGGGATATTAGTGCACTGAGGGGGGTATTAGTGCACTGAGGGGGGTATTAGTCCACTCGGGGGGTATTAGTGCACTCGGGGGGTGGTATCAGTGCATTGAGGGAGGTATTAGTGCACTGAGGGGGGTATTAGTGCACTGAGGGGTATTAGTGCACTGAGGGAGGTTTTCGTGCACTGAGGGGGTTATTAGTGCACTGACTGGGGTATTAGTGCACTGAGGGGGGTATTAGTGCACTCGGGGGGTAGTATTAGTGCACTGAAGGAGGTATTCGTGCACTGAGGGGGAATTAGTGCACTGACTGGGGTATTAGTGCACTGAGGGGGGTATTAGAGCACTGAGGGGTATTAGTGCACTGGAGGGGGTATTGGTGCACTGAGGGGGCTATTAGTGCATTGAGGGGGTATTAGTGCACTGAGGGGGGTATAAGTGCACTGAGGGGTATTAGTGCACTGAGGGGTATTAGTGCACTGAGGGGGGTATTAGTTCACTGAAGGGGGTATTAATGCACTCAGGGGTATTAGAGCACTGAGGGGTATTAGTGCATTGAGAGGTATTAGTGCACTGAGGCGGGTATTAGTGAACTGACGGGTATTCGTGCACTGAGGGAGGTATTGGTGCACTGATGGGAGTATTAGTGCACTGAGAGGGGTATTAGTGCACTGAGAGGCATTAGTGCGCTGAGGGGGGGTATTAGTGCACTGAGGGGCGTGTTAGTGCACAGAGAGGAGTATTAGTGCACTGAGGGGGGTATTAGTGCACTGAGGGGGGTATTAGAGCACTGAGGGGTATTAGTGCACTGAGGGGGGTATTAGTGCACTGAGGGGGCTATTATTGCACTGAGGGGTATTAATGCACTGATGGGTATTAGTGCACTGAGGGGTATTAGTGCACTGAGGGGGGTATTAGTGCGGTGAGGGGTAGTAGTGCACTGAGGGGGGTATTAATGAACTGACGGGTATTAGTGCACTGAGGGGGGTATTAGTGCACAGAAGGGTTATTAGTGCACTGGGGGGGTATTGGTGCACTGAGGGGGCTATTAGTGCATTGAGGAGGTATTAGTGCAATGAGTGAGGTATTAGTGCACTGAGTGGGGTATTAGTGCACTGATGGGAGTATTAGTGCACTGAGGGGAGTATTGGTGCACTGAGGGGGTATTAGTGCACTGAGAGGGGTATTAGTGCACTGAGGGTTATTAGTGCACCGACGGGGGTATTAGTGCACTGAGGGAGGTATTAGTGCACTGACTGGGATATTAGTGCACTGAAGGGGATATTACTGCACTGAGGGTTATTAGTGCACTGAGGGGTATCAGTGCACTGAGGGGTATTAGTGCACTTGGGTGGGCGGTATTGGTGCACTGAGGAGTGTATTAATGCACTGAGGGAGGTATTAGTGCACTGAGGGGTATTAGGACACTGAGGGTGGTATTAGTGCACTGTGGGGAATTAGTGCACCGAGATGTATTTGTGTACTGAGGAGTATTAGTGCACTGAGGAATATTAGTGCACTGAGGGGCTATTAGTGCACTGAGGGGTATTAGTGCACTGAGGGGTATTAGTGCACTGAGGTGGGTATTAGTGCACAGAAGTGGGTATTAGTGCACTGAGGGCGGTATTAATGCACTGAGGAGGGTATTAGTGCACAGAAAGGGGTATTAGTGCACTGAGGGGGGTATTAGTGCACTGAGAGGTATTAGTGCACTGAGGGGGGAGGGGGTATGAATGCACTGAGGGGGGTTATAGTGCACTGAGGGGGTATTAATGCACTGAGGGGGGTATTAGTGCACTGAGGCGGATATTAGAGCACTGAGGGGTATTAGTGCACTGAGGGGGGTATTAGTGCACTGAGGGGGCTATTATTGCACTGAGGGGTATTAATGCACTGAGGGGTATTAGTGCACTGATGGGTATTAGTGCTCTGAGGGGTATTAGTGCACTGAGGGGGGTATTAGTGCGGTGAGGGGTATTAGTGCACTGAGGGGGTATTAGTGAACTGACGGGTATTAGTGCACTGAAGGGTTATTAGTGCACTGGGGGGTATTGGTGCACTGAGGGGGTATTAGTGCACTGAGGTGGGTATTAGTGCACTGAGGGTTATTAGTGCACTGAGGGGGGTATTAGTGCACTGAGGGGGGTATTAGTGCACTGACTGGGGTATTAGTGCACTGAAGGGGATATTACTGTACTGAGGGGTATTAGTGCACTGATGGGTATTAGTGCACTGGGGGGGCGATATTGGTGCACTGAGGAGTGTATTAATGCACTGAGGGAGGTATTAGTGCACTGAGGGGTATTAGTACACTGAGGGTGGTATTAGTGCACTGTGGGGAATTAGTGCACCGAGATGTATTTGTGCATTGAGGAGTATTAGTGCACTGAGTAGTATTAGTGCACTGAGGGGGTATTAGTGCACTGAGGGGTATTAGTGCACTGAGGGGGGTATTAGTGCACTAAGGGGGGTATTAGTGCACTGAGGGGTATTAGTGCACTGAGATGGGTATTAGTGCACAGAAGGGGGTATTAGTGCACTGAGGGCGGTATTAATGCACTGAGGAGGGTATTAGTGCACTGAGGGGTATTCGTGCACTGAGGGGTATTAGTGCAATGAGGGGGTATTAGTGCAGTGAGGGGGGTATTAGTGCACAGAAGGGATAGTACTGCACTGGGGTGTATTACTGCACTCGGGGGGTGGTATTAGTGCACTGAGGGAGGTATTCGTGCACTGAGGGGGGTATTAGTGCACTGACTGGGGTATTAGTGCACTGAGGGAGGTATTAGTGCACTGAGTAGGGTATTATTGCACTGAGGGGTGTATTAGTGCACTGAAGGGGATATTACTGCACTGAGGGTTATTAGTGCACTGAGGGGTATTAGTGCACTGGGGGGGTATTAGTTCACTGATGGGAGTATTAGTGCACTGAGGGAAGTATTGGTGCACTGAGGGGGTATTAGTGCACTGAGACGGGTATTAGTGCACTGAGGGGCGTATTAGTGCACTGAGGGGGGTATTAGTGCACTGACTGGGGTATTAGTGCACTGAAGGGGATATTACTGCACTGAGGGTTATTAGTGCACTGAGGGGTATTAGTGCACTGAGGGGTATTAGTGCACTGGGGGGGCGGTATTGCTGCACTGAGGAGTGTATTAATGCACTGAGAGAGGTATTAGTGCACTAAGGAGTATTAGTGCACTGAGGGGGTATTAGTGCACTGAGGGGTATTAGTGCACTGAGGGGGGTATTAGTGCACTGAGGGGGGTATTAGTGCACTGAGGGGTATTAGTGCACTGAGGTGGGTATTAGTGCACAGAAGTGGGTATTAGTGCACTGAGGGCAGTATTAATGCACTGAGGAGGGTATTAGTGCACAGAAAGGGGTATTAGTGCACTGAGGGGGGTATTAGTGCACTGAGAGGTATTAGTGCACTGAGGGGGGAGGGGGTATGAGTGCACTGAGGGGGGTTATAGTGCACTGAGGGGGTATTAATGCACTGAGGGGGGTATTAGTGCACTGATGCGGGCATTAGAGCACTGAGGGGTATTAGTGCACTGAGGGGGGTATTAGTGCACTGAGGGGGCTATTATTGCACTGAGGGGTATTAATGCACTGAGGGGTATTGGTGCACTGAGGGGTATTGGTGCACTGAGGGCGGTATTAATGCACTGAGGAGGGTATTAGTGCACTGACGGGTATTAGTGCACAGAAGGGTTATTAGTGCACTGGGGGGGGCGGTATTGGTGCACTGAGCGGGGTATTAGTTCACTGAGGGGGGTATTAATGCACTGAGGAGGGTATTAGTGCACTGAGGCGGGTATTAGTGCACAGAAGTGGGTATTAGTGAACTGAGGGCGGTATTAATGCACTGAGGAGGGTATTAGTGCACTGACGGGTATTAGTGCACTGAGGTGGGTATTAGTGCACAGAAGCGGGTATTAGTTCACTGAGGGCGGTATTAATGCACTGAGGAGAGTATTAGTGCACTGACGGGTATTAGTGCACTGAGGCGGGTATTAGTGCACAGAAGGGTTATTAGTGCACTGGCGGGGGGGGTATTGGTGCACTGAGGGGGGTATTAATGCACTGACATGGGTATTAGTGCACTGAGGGGTATTAGTGCACTGAGGGAGGTATTCGTGCACTGAGGGGGGTATTATTGCACTGATGGGAGTATTAGTGCACTGAGGGGAGTATTAGCGCACTGAGGGAGGCATTAGTGCACTGAGTGGGGTATTATTGCACTGATGGGAGTATTAGTGCACTGAGGGGAGTATTAGTGCACTGAGGCGGGTATTAGAGCACTGAGGGGTATTAGTGCACTGAGGGGTATTGGTGCACTGAGGGAGGTATTCGTGCACTGAGGGGGGTATTATTGCACTGATGGGAGTATTAGTGCACTGAGGGGAGTATTAGCGCACTGAGGGAGGTATTAGTGCACTGAGTGGGGTATTATTGCACTGATGGGAGTATTAGTGCACTGAGGGGAGTATTAGTGCACTGAGGGGTGTATTAGTGCACTGAAGGGGATATTACTGCACTGAGGGTTATTAGTGCACTGAGGGGTATTAGTGCACTGGGGGGTGGGGTATTGGTGCACTGAGAGGTATTAGTGCACTGAGGGTATTAGTGCACTGAGGGGGTGTGTTAGTGCACTGAAGGGGATATTACTGCACTGAGGGTTATTAGTGCATTGAAGGGGTATTAGTGCACTGAGGGAGGTATTAGTGCACTGAAAGGTATTAGTGCACTGAGGGTATTAGTGCACTGAGGGGGGTATAAGTGCACTGAGGTGTATTAGTGCACTGAAAGGTATTAGTGCACTGAGGGATATGAGTGCACTGAGGGGGGTATTAGTTCACTGAGGGGGGTATTAATGCACTGAGGGGGGTATTAGTGCACTGAGGGGTATTCGTGCACTGAGGGGTATTAGTGCAATGAGGGGGTATTAGTGCACTGAGGGGGGTATTAGTGCACTGAGCGGATATTAGTGCACTGAGGGGGGTATTAGTGCACTGAGGGGGGTATTAGTGCACTCGGGGGGTATTAGTGCACTCGGGGGGTGGTATTAGTGCATTGAGGGAGGTATTAGTGCACTGAGGGGGGTATTAGTGCACTGAGGGGTATTAGTGCAATGAGGGAGGTATTCGTGCACTGAGGGGGTTATTAGTGCACTGACTGGGGTATTATTGCACTGAGGGGGGTATTAGTGCACTCGGGGGGTGGTATTAGTGCACTGAGGGAGGTATTCGTGCACTGAGGGGGGATTAGTGCACTGACTGGGGTATTAGTGCACTGAGGGGGGTATTAGAGCACTGAGGGGTATTAGTGCACTGAGGGGGGTATTAGTGCACTGAGGGGGCTATTATTGCACTGAGGGGTATTAGTGCACTGAGGGAGGTATTCGTGCACTGAGGGGGGTATTATTGCACTGATGGGAGTATTAGTGCACTGAGGGGAGTATTAGTGCACTGAGGGAGGTATTAGTGCACTGAGTGGGGTATTTTTGCACTGATGGGAGTATTAGTGCACTGAGGGGAGTATTAGTGCACTGAGGGGTGTATTAGTGCACTGAAGGGGATATTACTGCACTGAGGGTTATTAGTGCACTGAGGGGTATTAGTGCATTGGGGGGTGGGGTATTAATGCACTGAGGGGTATTAGTGCACTGATGGGTATTAGTGCACTGAGGGATATTAGTGCACTGAGGGGAGTATTAGTGCGGTGAGGGGTATTAGTGCACTGAGGGGGTTATTAGTGAACTGACGGGTATTAGTGCACTGAGGGGGGTATTAGTGCACAGAAGGGTTATTAGTGCACTGGAGGGGGTATTGTTGCACTCAGAGGGCTATTAGTGCATTGAGGAGGTATTAGTGCACTGAGGGAGGTATTAGTGCACTGAGGGGAGTATTGGTGCACTGAAGGGGTATTAGTGCACTGAGAGGGGTATTAGTGCACTGAGGGGGGTATAAGTGCACTGAGGGGTATTAGTGCACTGAGGGGTATTAGTGCACTGAGGGGGGTATTAGTTCACTGAGTGGGGTATTAATGCACTGAGGGGTATTAGAGCACTGAGGGGTATTAGTGCATTGAGAGGTATTAGTGCATTGAGGCGGGTATTAGTGAACTGACGGGTATTCGTGCACTGAGGGAGGTATTGGTGCACTGATGGGAGTATTAGTGCACTGAGAGGGGTATTAGTGCACTGAGAGGCATTAGTGCACTGAGGGGGGTATTAGTGCACTGAGGGGCGTATTAGTGCACAGAGAGGAGTATTAGTGCACTGAGGGGGGTATTAGTGCACTGAGGGGGGTATTTGTGCACTGAGGGGGGCATTAGTGCACTGAGGGGGTATTAGTGCTCTGAGAGGTATTAGTACACTGAGGGGGGAGGGGGTATTAGTGCACTGAGGGGGGTATTAGTGTACTGAGGTGGGTATTAGAGCACTGAGGGGTATTAGTGCACTGAGGGGGGTATTAGTGCACTGAGGGGGCTATTATTGCACTGAGGGGTATTAATGCACTGATGGATATTAGTGCACTGAGGGGTATTAGTGCACTGAGGGGGGTATTAGTGCGGTGAGGGGTATTAGTGCACTGAGGGGGGTATTAGTGAACTGACGGGTATTAGTGCACTGAGGGGGGTATTAGTGCACAGAAGGGTTATTAGTGCACTGGGGGGGGTATTGGTGCACTGAGGGGGCTATTAGTGCATTGAGGGGGTATTAGTGCACTGAGGGAGGTATTAGTGCACTGAGTGGGGTATTAGTGCACTGATGGGAGTATTAGTGCACTGAGGGGAGTATTGGTGCACTGAGGGGGTATTAGTGCACTGAGAGGGGTATTAGTGCACTGACTGGGGTATTAGTGCACTGAAGGGGATATTACTGCACTGAGGGTTATTAGTGCACTGAGGGGTATTCGTGCACTGAGGGGTATTAGTGCACTTGGGGGGGCGGTATTGGTGCACTGAGGAGTGTATTAATGCACTGAGGGAGGTATTAGTGCACTGAGGGGTATTAGGACACTGAGGGTGGTATTAGTGCACTGTGGGGAATTAGTGCACCGAGATGTATTTGTGCACTGAGGAGTATTAGTGCACTGAGGAGTATTAGTGCACTGAGGGGGGTATTAGTGCACTGAAGGGGATATTACTGCACTGAGGGTTATTAGTGCACTGAGGGTTATTAGTGCACTGGGGGGGCTATTGGTGCACTGAGGGGGCTATTAGTGCATTGAGGGGGTATTAGTGCACTGAGGGAGGTATTAGTGCACTGAGGGGGGTATTAATGCACTGAAGGGGATATTACTGTACTGAGGGTTATTAGTGCACTGAGGGGTATTAGTGCACTGAGGGGTATTAGTGCACTGAGGGGGGGCGGTATTGGTGCACTGAGGAGTGTATTAATGCACTGAGGGAGGTATTAGTGCACTGAGGGGTATTAGTACACTGAGGGTGGTATTAGTGCACTGTGGGGAATTAGTGCACCGAGATGTATTTGTGCATTGAGGAGTATTAGTGCACTGAGTAGTATTAGTGCACTGAGAGGGTATTAGTGCACTGAGGGGGGTATTAGTGCACTGAGGGGTATTAGTGCACTGAGGGGTATTAGTGCACTGAGGTGGGTATTAGTGCACAGAAGGGGGTATTAGTGCACTGAGGGCGGTATTAATGCACTGAGGAGGGTATTAGTGCACTGAGGGGTATTCGTGCACTGAGGGGTATTAGTGCAATGAGGGGGTATTAGTGCACTGAGGGGGGTATTAGTGCACTGAAGGGATAGTAGTGCACTGAGGGGTGTATTAGTGCACTCGGGGGGTATTAGTGCACTCGGCGGGTGGTATTAGTGCACTGAGGGAGGTATTCGTGCACTGAGGGGGGTATTAGTGCACTGACTGGGGTATTAGTGCAATGAGGGAGGTATTAGTGCACTGAGTAGGGTATTATTGCACTGAGGGGTGTATTAGTGCACTGAAGGGGATATTACTGCACTGAGGGTTATTAGTGCACTGAGGGCTATTAGTGCACTGGGGTGGTAATGGTGCACTGAGGGGGGTATTAGTGCACTGAGGGGTATTCGTGCACTGAGGGGTATTAGTGCACTGAGGTGGGTATTAGTTCACTGATGGGAGTATTAGTGCACTGAGGGGGTAGTAGTGCACTGAGGGGTATTCGTGCACTGAGGGGGGTATTAGTGCACTGAGGGGGGTATTAGTGCACTGAGGGGTATTAGTGCACTGAGGTGGGTATTAGTGCACAGAAGGGGGTATTAGTGCACTGAGGGCGGTATTAATGCACTGAGCAGGGTATTAGTGCACAGAAAGGGGTATTAGTGCACTGAGGGGGTAAGTGCACTGAGAGGTATTAGTGCACTGAGGGGGGAGGGGGTATGAGTGCACTGAGGGGTGTTATAGTGCACTGAGGGGGTATTAATGCACTGAGGGGGGTATTAGGGCACTGAGGCGGGTATTAGAGCACTGAGGGGTATTAGTGCACTGAGGGGGGTATTAGTGCACTGACTGGGGTATTAGTGCAATGAGAGAGGTATTAGTGCACTGAGTAGGGTATTATTGCACTGAGGGGTGTATTAGTGCACTGAAGGGGATATTACTGCACTGAGGGTTATTAGTGCACTGGGGTGGTAATGGTGCACTGAGGGGGGTATTAGTGCACTGAGGGGTATTCGTGCACTGAGGGGTATTAGTGCACTGAGGGGGGTATTAGTTCACTGATGGGAGTATTAGTGCACTGAGGGGGTAGTAGTGCACTGAGGGGTATTCGTGCACTGAGGGGGGTATTAGTGCACTGAGGGGGGTATTAGTGCACTGAGGGGTATTAGTGCACTGAGGTGGGAATTAGTGCACAGAAGGGGGTATTAGTGCACTGAGGGCGGTATTAATGCACTGAGCAGGGTATTAGTGCACAGAAAGGGGTATTAGTGCACTGAGGGGGTAAGTGCACTGAGAGGTATTAGTGCACTGAGGGGGGAGGGGGTATGAGTGCACTGAGGGGTGTTATAGTGCACTGAGGGGGTATTAATGCACTGAGGGGGGTATTAGGGCACTGAGGCGGGTATTAGAGCACTGAGGGGTATTATTGCACTGAGGGCGTTATTAGTGCACTGAGGGGGCTATTATTGCACTGAGGGGTATTAATGCACTGAGAGGTATTAGTGCACTGATGGGTATTAGTGCACTGAGGGGGGTATTAGTGCACTGAGGGGGGTATTAGTGCGGTGAGGGGTATTAGTGCACTGAGGTGGGTATTAGTGCGCAGAAGGGGGTATTAGTGCACTGAGAGCGGTATTAATGCACTGAGTGGGGAGTGGGTGTTAGTGCACTGAGGCGGGTATTAGTGCACAGAGAAGGGTATTAGTGCACTGATGGGGGGGTATGAGTGCACTGAGGGGGGTTTTAGTGCACTGAGGGGGTATTAATGCACTTAGTGGGGTATTAGTGCACTGAGGTGGGTATTAGAGCACTGAGGGGTATTAGTGCACTGAGGGGGGTATTAGTGCACTGAGAGGGCTATTATTGCACTGAGGGGTATTAATGCACTGAGGGGTATTAGTGCACTGATGGGTATTAGTGCACTGAGGGGTATTAGTGCACTGAGGGGGGTATTAGTGCACTGAGGGGGGTATTAGTGCACTGACTGGGGTATTAGTGCACTGATGGGAGTATTAGTGTACTGAGGGGAGTATTGGTGCACTGAGGGGGTATTAGTGCACTGAGGGGTATTAGTGCACTGAGGGGGGTATTAGTGAACTGACGGGTATTAGTGCACTGAGGGGGGTATTAGTGCGCAGAAGGGTTATTAGTGCACTGGGGGGGTATTGGTGCACTGAGGGGGGTATTAGTGCACTGAGTGGGGTATTAGTGCACTGATGGGAGTATTAGTGTACTGAGGGGAGTATTGGTGCACTGAGGGGGTATTAGTGCACTGAGAGGGGTATTAGTGCACTGAGGGTTATTAGTGCACCGACGGGGGTATTAGTGCACTGAGGGGGGTATTAGTGCACTGACTGGGGTATTCGTGCACTGAAGGGTATATTACTGCACTGAGGGTTATTAGTGCACTGAGGGGTATTAGTGCACTGAGGGGTATTAGTGCACTGAGGGGGGGCGGTATTGGTGCACTGAGGAGTGTATTAATGCACTGAGGGAGGTATTAGTGCACTGAGGGGTATTAGTACACTGAGGGTGGTATTAGTGCACTGTGGGGAATTAGTGCACCGAGATGTATTTGTGCATTGACGAGTATTAGTGCACTGAGGAGTATTAGTGCACTGAGGGGGTATTAGTGCACTGAGGGGTATTAGTGCACTGAGGGGGGTATTAGTGCACTGAGGGGGGTATTAGTGCACTGAGGGGTATTAGTGCACTGAGGTGGGTATTAGTGCACAGAAGGGGGTATTAGTGCACTGAGGGCGGTATTAATGCACTGAGGAGGGTATTAGTGCACAGAGAGGGGTATTAGTGCACTGAGGGGGGTATTAGTGCACTGAGAGGTATTAGTGCACTGAGGGGGGAGGGGGTATGAGTGCACTGAGGGGGTATTAGTGCACTGAGGGGGGTATTAGTGCACTGAGGGGGGTATTAGTGCACTGAGGGGTATTAGTGCACTGAGGTGGGTATTAGTGCACAGAAGGGGGTATTAGTGCACTGAGGGCGGTATTAATGCACTGAGGAGGGTATTAGTGCACAGAGAGGGGTATTAGTGCACTGAGGGGGGTATTAGTGCACTGAGAGGTATTAGTGCACTGTGGGGAATTAGTGCACCGAGATGTATTTGTGCATTGACGAGTATTAGTGCACTGAGGAGTATTAGTGCACTGAGGGGGTATTAGTGCACTGAGGGGTATTAGTGCACTGAGGGGGGTATTAGTGCACTGAGGGGGTTATTAGTGCACTGAGAGGTATTAGTGCACTGAGAGGGGAGGGGGTATTAGTGCACTGAGGGGGGTATTAGTGCACAGAGAAGGGTATTAGTGCACTGATGGGGGGGTATGAGTGCACTGAGGGGGTTTTTAGTGCACTGAGGGGTTTTTTAGTGCACTGAGGGGGTATTAATGCACTGAGGGGTATTAGTGCACTGAGGGGGGTATTAGTGCACTGAGGGGTATTAGTGCACTGAGGTGGGTATTAGTGCACAGAAGGGGGTATTAGTGCACTGAGGGCGGTATTAATGCACTGAGGAGGGTATTAGTGCACTGAGGGGTATTCGTGCACTGAGGGGTATTAGTACAATGAGGGGGTATTAGTGCACTGAGGGAGGTATTAGTGCACTGAAGGGATATTAGTGCACTGAGGGGTGTATTCGTGCACTCGGGGTTATTAGTGCACTCGGGGGGTGGTATTAGTGCACTGAGGGAGGTATTCGTGCAATGAGGGGGGTATTAGTGCACTGACTGGGGTATTAGTGCACTGAGGGAGGTATTAGTGCACTGAGTAGGGTATTATTACACTGAGGGGTGTATTCCTGCACTGAAGGGGATATTACTGCACTGAGGGTTATTAGTGCACTGAGGGGTATTAGTGCACAGGGGGGGTATTGGTGCAATGAGAGATATTAGTGCACTGAGGGGGGAGGGGGTATTAGTGCACTGAGGGGGGTATTAGTGCACAGAGAAGGGTATTAGTGCACTGATGGGGGGGTATGAGTGCACTGAGGGGTGTTTTAGTGCACTGAGGGGGTATTAATGCACTGAGGGGTATTAGTGCACTGAGGGGGGTATTAGTGCACTGAGGGGTATTAGTGCACTGAGGTGGGTATTAGTGCACAGAAGGGGGTATTAGTGCACTGAGGGCGGTATTAATGCACTGAGGAGGGTATTAGTGCACGGAGAGGGGTATTAGTGCACTGAGGGGGGTATTAGTGCACAGAGAAGGGTATTAGTGCACTGATGGGGGGGTATGAGTGCACTGAGGGGGGTTTTAGTGCACAGAAGGGGGTATTAGTGTACTGAGGGCGGTATTAATGCACTGAGGAGGGTATTAGTGCACTGAGGGGTATTCGTGCACTGAGGGGTATTAGTACAATGACGGGGTATTAGTGCACTGAGGGAGGTATTAGTGCACTGAAGGGATATTAGTGCACTGAGGGGTGTATTAGTGCACTCGGGGTTATTAGTGCACTCGGGGGGTGGTATTGGTGCACTGAGGGAGGTATTCGTGCAATGAGGGGGGTATTAGTGCACTGACTGGGGTATTAGTGCACTGAGGGAGGTATTAGTGCACTGAGTAGGGTATTATTGCACTGAGGGGTGTATTCCTGCACTGAAGGGGATATTACTGCACTGAGGGTTATTAGTGCACTGAGGGGTATTAGTGCACTGGGGGGGTATTGGTGCAATGAGGGGGTCTTAGTGCATTGAGGGGGTATTAGTACACTCGGGGTGTATTAGTGTACTCGGGGGATGGTATTAGTGCATTGAGGGAGGTATTGGTGCATTGATGTGGGTATTAGTGCACTGAAGGGTATTAGTGCACTGAGGGAGGTATTCGTGCACTGAGTGGGGTATTATTGCACTGAGGGTTATTAGTGCACTGAGGGGGGTGTTAGTGCACTGAGGGGGGTATTAGTGCACTGACTGGGGTATTAGTGCACTGAAGGAGGTATTAGTGCACTGAGTGGGGTATTATTGCACTGAGGGTTATTAGTGCACTGAGGGGTATTAGTGCACTGGGGGGTGGAGTATTGGTGCACTGAGGGGGGTATTAGTGCATTGAGGGGGTATTAGTGCACTGAAGGAGGTATTAGTGCACTGAAAGGTATTAGTGCACTGAGGGTATTAGTGCACTGAGGCGGTATAAGTGCACTGAGGGGTATTAGTGCACTGAGGGGTATTAGTGCACTGAGGGGGGTATTAGTTCACTGAGGTGGGTATTAATGCACTGAGGGGTATTAGAGCACTGAGGGGTATTAGTGCATTGAGAGGTATTAGTGCACTGAGTGGGGTATAAGTGAACTGACGGGTATTCGTGCACTGAGGGGGGTATTGGTGCACTGATGGGAGTATTAGTGCACTGAGGGGGGTATTAGAGCACTGAAGGGAGTAATAGTGCACTGAGGGATGTATTAGTGCACTGAGTGGGGTATTAGTGCACTGAGGGGGGTATTAATGCACAGAGAGGAGTATTAGTGCACTGAGGGGCAGTATTAGTGCACTGAGGGGAGTATTAGTGCACAGAGAGGGGTATTAGTGCACAGAGAGGGGTATTGGTGCACTGAGAGGTATTAGTGCACTGAGGGGGGGGTATTAGTGCACTGAGGGTTATTAGTGCACTGAGGGGGGTGTTAGTGCACTGAGGGGGGTATTAGTGCACTGACTGGGGTATTAGTGCACTGAAGGAGGTATTAGTGCACTGAGTGGGGTATTATTGCACTGAGGGTTATTAGTGCACTGAGGGGTATTAGTGCACTGGGGGGTGGAGTATTGGTGCACTGAGGGGGGTATTAGTGCATTGAGGGGGTATTAGTGCACTGAAGGAGGTATTAGTGCACTGAAAGGTATTAGTGCACTGAGGGTATAAGTGCACTGAGGCGGTATAAGTGCACTGAGGGGTATTAGTGCACTGAGGGGTATTAGTGCACTGAGGGGGGTATTAGTTCACTGAGTGGGGTATTAATGCACTGAGGGGTATTAGAGCACTGAGGGGTATTAGTGCATTGAGAGGTATTAGTGCACTGAGTGGGGTATAAGTGAACTGACGGGTATTCGTGCACTGAGGGGGGTATTGGTGCACTGATGGGAGTATTAGTGCACTGAGGGGGGTATTAGAGCACTGAAGGGAGTAATAGTGCACTGAGGGATGTATTAGTGCACTGAGTGGGGTATTAGTGCACTGAGGGGGGTATTAGTGCACTGAGGGGGGTATTAGTGCACAGACAGGGTTATTAGTGCACTGAGGTGGTTATTAGTGCACTGAAAGGTATTAGTGCACTGAGGGGGGAGGGGGTATTAGTGCACTGAGGTGGGTATTAGTGCACAGAGAAGGGTATTAGTGCACTGATGGGGGTGTATGAGTGCACTGAGGGGGCTATTATTGCACTGAGGGGTATTAGTGCACTGAGAGGTATTAGTGCACTGAGGGGGGTATTAGTGAACTGACGGGTATTAGTGCACTGAGGGGGGTATTAGTGCACAGAAGGGTTATTAGTGCACTGGGGGGGGGTATTGGTGCACTGAGGTGGATATTAGTGCATTGAGGGGGTATTAGTGCACTGAGGGGAGTATTAGTGCACTGAGGGGTTATTAGTGCACTGAGAGGGTTATTAGTGCACTGAGGGGGGTATTAGTGCACTGAGAGGTATTAGTGCACTGGGAGGCGATATTGCTGCACTGAGGAGTGTATTAATGCACTGAGGGAGGTATTAGTGCACTGAGGGGTATTAGTACACTGAGGGTAGTATTAGTGCACTGAGGGGAATTAGTGCACCGAGATGTATTTGTGCACTGAGGAGTATTAGTGCACTGAAGGGATATTAGTGCACTGAGGGGGGTATTAGTGCACTGAGGAGTATTAGTGCACTGAGTGGGGTATTAGTGCACTCGGGGTGTATTAGTGTACTCGGGGGTGGTATTAGTGCATTGAGGGAGGTATTAGTGCACTGACGTGGGTATTAGTGCACTGAGGGGTATTAGTGCACTGAGGGAGGTATTCGTGCACTGAGGGGGGTATTAGTGCACTGACTGGGGTATTAGTGCACTGAGGGAGGTATTAGTGCACTGAGGGGAGTATTACTGCACTGAGGGGTGTATTAGTGCACTGAAGGGGATATTACTGCACTGAGGGTTATTAGTGCACTGAGGGGTATTAGTGCACTGGGGGGTGGGGTATTGGTGCACCGAGGGGGGTATTAGTGCATTGAGGGAATATTAGTGCACTGAGGGAGGTATTAGTGCACTGAAAGGTATTAGTGCACTGAGGGTATTAGTGCACTGAGGGGGGTATAAGTGCACTGAGGGGTATTAGTGCACTGAGGGGTATTAATGCACTGAGGGGGGTATTAGTGCACTGAGGGGGGTATTATTGCACTGAGGGGTATTCGTGCACTGAGGGGGGTATTAGTGCACTGAGGGGGGTATTAGTGCACTGAGGGGGGTATTAGTACACCGATGGGGGTATTAGTGCACTGAGGGGAGTATTAGTGCACTGAGGGGGTATTAGTGCACTGATAGGGGTATTAGTGCACTGAGGGGGGTATTAGTGCACTGACTGGGGTATTAGTGCACTGAAGGGGATATTACTGCACTGAGGGTTATTCGTGCACTGAGGGGTATTCGTGCACTGAGGGGTATTAGTGCACTGGGGGGGGCGGTATTGGTGCACTGAGGAGTGTATTAATGCACTGAGGGATATTAGTACACTGAGGGTGGTATTAGTGCACAGAGGGGAATTAGTGCACCGAGATGTATTTGTGCACTGAGGAGTATTAGTGTACTGAGGGGGTATTAGTGCACTGAGGGGGGTATTAGTGCACTAAGGGGGGTATTAGTGCACTGAGGGGTATTAGTGCACTGAGGTAGGTATTAGTGCACAGAAGGGGGTATTAGTGCATTGAGGGCGGTATTAATGCACTGAGGAGGGTATTAGTGCACCGAGATGTATTTGTGCACTGAGGAGTATTAGTACACTGAAGGGATATTAGTGCACTGAGGGGGGTATTAGTGCACTGAGGGGTATTAGTGCACTGAGGGGGTTATTAGTGCACTCGGGGTGTATTAGTGCACTGAGGGGGAGGGGGTATTAGTGCACTGAGGTGGGTATTAGTGCACAGAGAAGGGTATTAGTGCACTGATGGGGGTGTATGAGTGCACTGAGGGGGCTATTATTGCACTGAGGGGTATAAGTGCACTGAGAGGTATTAGTGCACTGAGGGGGGTATTAGTGCGGTGAGGGGTATTAGTGCACTGAGGGGGTATTAGTGAACTGACGGGTATTAGTGCACTGAGGGGGGTATTAGTGCACAGAAGGGTTATTAGTGCACTGGGGGGGGGGTATTGGTGCACTGAGGGGGATATTAGTGCATTGAGGGGGTATTAGTGCACTGAGGGGAGTATTAGTGCACTGAGGGGTTATTAGTGCACTGAGAGGGTTATTAGTGCACTGAGGGGGGTATTAGTGCACTGAGGGGTATTAGTGCACTGGGAGGCGATATTGCTGCACTGAGGAGTGTATTAATGCACTGAGGGAGGTATTAGTGCACTGAGGGGTATTAGTACACTGAGGGTGGTATTAGTGCACTGAGGGGAATTAGTGCACCGAGATGTATTTGTGCACTGAGGAGTATTAGTGCACTGAAGGGATATTAGTGCACTGAGGGGGGTATTAGTGCACTGAGGAGTATTAGTGCACTGAGTGGGGTATTAGTGCACTCGGAGTGTATTAGTGTACTCGGGGGTGGTATTAGTGCATTGAGGGAGGTATTAGTGCACTGACGTGGGTATTAGTGCACTGAGGGGTATTAGTGCACTGAGGGAGGTATTCGTGCACTGAGGGGGGTATTAGTGCACTGACTGGGGTATTAGTGCACTGAGGGAGGTATTAGTGCACTGAGGGGAGTATTACTGCACTGAGGGGTGTATTAGTGCACTGAAGGGGATATTACTGCACTGAGGGTTATTAGTGCACTGAGGGGTATTAGTGCACTGGGGGGTGGGGTATTGGTGCACCGAGGGGGGTATTAGTGCATTGAGGGAATATTAGTGCACTGAGGGAGGTATTAGTGCACTGAAAGGTATTAGTGCACTGAGGGTATTAGTGCACTGAGGGGGGTATAAGTGCACTGAGGGGTATTAGTGCACTGAGGGGTATTAATGCACTGAGGGGGGTATTAGTGCACTGAGGGGGTATTAGTACACAGATGGGGGTATTAGTGCACTGAGGGGAGTATTAGTGCACTGAGGGGGTATTAGTGCACTGATAGGGGTATTAGTGCACTGAGGGGGGTATTAGTGCACTGACTGGGGTATTAGTGCACTGAAGGGGATATTACTGCACTGAGGGTTATTCGTGCACTGAGGGGTATTCGTGCACTGAGGGGTATTAGTGCACTGGGGGGGCGGTATTGGTGCACTGAGGAGTGTATTAATGCACTGAGGGATATTAGTACACTGAGGGTGGTATTAGTGCACAGAGGGGAATTAGTGCACCGAGATGTATTTGTGCACTGAGGAGTATTAGTGTACTGAGGGGGTATTAGTGCACTGAGGGGGGTATTAGTGCACTAAGGGGGGTATTAGTGCACTGAGGGGTATTAGTGCACTGAGGTAGGTATTAGTGCACAGAAGGGGGTATTAGTGCACTGAGGGCGGTATTAATGCACTGAGGAGGGTATTAGTGCACCGAGATGTATTTGTGCACTGAGGAGTATTAGTACACTGAAGGGATATTAGTGCACTGAGGGGGGTATTAGTGCACTGAGGGGTATTAGTGCACTGAGGGGGGTATTAGTGCACTCGGGGTGTATTAGTGTACTCGGGGGGTGGTATTAGTGCATTGAGGGAGGTATTAGTGCATTGACGTGGGTATTAGTGCACTGAGGGAGGTATTCGTGCACTGAGGGGTGTATTAGTGCACTGACTGGGGTATTAGTGCACTGAGGGAGGTATTAGTGCACTGAGTGGGGTATTATTGCACTGATGGGAGTATTAGTGCACTGAGGGGAGTATTGTGCACTGAGGGGTGTATTAGTGCACTGAAGGGGACATTACTGCACTGAGGGTTATTAGTGCACTGAGGGGTATTAGTGCACTGGGGGGTGGGGTATTGGTGCACTGAGGGGGGTATTAGTGCATTGAGGGGGTATTAGTGCACTGAGGGAGGTATTAGTGCACTGAAAGGTATTAGTGCACTGAGGGTATTAGTGCACTGAGGGGGGTATAATTGCACTGAGGGGTATTAGTGCACTGAGGGGTATTAGTGCACTGAGGGGGGTTTTAGTTCATTGAGGGGGGTATTAATGCACTGAGGGGTATTAGTGTTATGAGGGTTATTAGTGCACTGAGAGGTATAGGTGCACTGAGGTGGGTATTATTGCACTGAGGGTGGTATTAGTGCACAGAGGGGAATTAGTGCACCGAGATGTATTTGTGCACTGAGGAGTATTAGTGTACTGAGGGGGTATTAGTGCACTGAGGGGGGTATTAGTGCACTAAGGGGGGTATTAGTGCACTGAGGGGTATTAGTGCACTGAGGTAGGTATTAGTGCACAGAAGGGGGTATTAGTGCACTGAGGGCGGTATTAATGCACTGAGGAGGGTATTAGTGCACCGAGATGTATTTGTGCACTGAGGAGTATTAGTACACTGAAGGGATATTAGTGCACTGAGGGGGGTATTAGTGCACTGAGGGGTATTAGTGCACTGAGGGGGGTATTAGTGCACTCGGGGTGTATTAGTGTACTCGGGGGGTGGTATTAGTGCATTGAGGGAGGTATTAGTGCATTGACGTGGGTATTAGTGCACTGAAGGGTATTAGTGCACTGAGGGAAGTATTCGTGCACTGAGGGGTGTATTAGTGCACTGACTGGGGTATTAGTGCACTGAGGGAGGTATTAGTGCACTGAGTGGGGTATTATTGCACTGATGGGAGTATTAGTGCACTGAGGGGAGTATTAGTGCACTGAGGGGTGTATTAGTGCACTGAAGGGGACATTACTGCACTGAGGGTTATTAGTGCACTGAGGGGTATTAGTGCACTGGGGGGTGGGGTATTGGTGCACTGAGGGGGGTATTAGTGCATTGAGTGGGTATTAGTGCACTGAGGGAGGTATTAGTGCACTGAAAGGTATTAGTGCACTGAGGGTATTAGTGCACTGAGGGGGGTATAATTGCACTGAGGGGTATTAGTGTACTGAGGGGTATTAGTGCACTGAGGGGGGTTTTAGTTCACTGAGGGGGGTATTAATGCACTGAGGGGTATTAGTGTTATGAGGGTTATTAGTGCACTGAGAGGTATAGGTGCACTGAGGTGGGTATTATTGCACTGAGGGGTATTAGTGCACTGAGGGGGGTATTAGTGCACTGAGGGGTATTAGTGCACTGAGGGGGGTATTAGTGCACTGATGGGAGTATTAGTGCACTGAAGGGGGTATTAGTGCACTGAGGGGGGTATTAGTGCACTGAGTTGGGTATTAGTGCACAGAAAGGGTATTAGTGCACTGGGGGGGAGGGGTATTGGTGCACTTATGGGGGTATTAGTGCATTGAGTGGGTATTAGTGCACTGAGGGAGGTATTAGTGCACTGAGTGGGGTATTAGTGAACTGATGGGAGTATTAGTGCACTGAGGGGGTATTAGTGCACTGAGAGGGGTATTAGTGCACTGAGGGGTATTAGTGCACTGAGGGGGGTATTAATGCACTGAGGGGTATTAGTGCACTGAGGGGTATTAGTGCACTGAGGTGCGTATTAGTTCACTGAGGGGTATTAGTGCACTGAGGGGTATTAGTGCACTGAGGGGGGTATAAGTGCACTGAGGGGTATTATTGCACTGAGGGGTATTAGTGCACTGAGGTGGGTATTAGTTCACTGAGGGGGGTATTAATGCACTGAGGGGTATTAGTGCACTGAGGGGTATTAGTGCACTGAGAGGTATTAGTGCACCGAGGGGGGTATTAGTGCACTGAGGGGGCTATTAGTGCACTGAGTTGGGTATTAGTGCACAGAAAGGGTATTAGTGCAGTGGGGGGGAGGGGTATTGGTGCACTTAGGGGGGTATTAGTGCATTGAGTGGGTATTAGTGCACTGAGGGAGGTATTAGTGCACTGAGTGGGGTATTAGTGCACTGATGGGAGTATTAGTGCACTGAGGGGGTATTAGTGCACTGAGAGGGGTATTAGTGCACTGAGGGGATATTAGTGCACTGAGTAGGGTATTAGTGCACTGAGGGGTATTAGTGCACGGAGGAGGGTATTAGTGTACTGAGGGGGGTATTAGTGCACCGAGGGGGGTATTAGTGCACTGAGGGGGGTATTAGTGCACTGAGTTGGGTATTAGTGCACAGAAAGGGTATTAGTGCACTGGGGGGGAGGGGTATTGGTGCACTTAGGGGGGTATTAGTGCATTGAGTGGGTATTAGTGCACTGAGGGAGGTATTAGTGCACTGAGTGGGGTATTAGTGCACTGATGGGAGTATTAGTGCACTGAGGGTGTATTAGTGCACTGAGAGGTATTAGTGCACTGAGGGGGGTATAAATGCACTGAGGGGGAGTATTAGTGCACTGAGGGGGGTATTAGATCACTGAGGGGTATTAGTGCACTGAGGGGGGTATTAGTGAACTGATGGGAGTATTAGTGCACTGAGGGGGTATTAGTGCACTGAGAGGGGTATTAGTACACTGAGGGGTATTAGTGCACTGAGGGGGGTATTAATGCACTGAGGGGTATTAGTGCACTGAGGGGTATTAGTGCACTGAGGTGCGTATTAGTTCACTGAGGGGTATTAGTGCACTGAGGGGTATTAGTGCACTGAGGGGGATATAAGTGCACTGAGGGGTATTATTGCACTGAGGGGTATTAGTGCACTGAGGTGGGTATTAGTTCACTGAGGGGGGTATTAATGCACTGAGGGGTATTAGTGCACTGAGGGGTATTAGTGCACTGAGAGGTATTAGTGCACCGAGGGGGGTATTAGTGCACTGAGGGGGCTATTAGTGCACTGAGTTGGGTATTAGTGCACAGAAAGGGTATTAGTGCAGTGGGGGGGAGGGGTATTGGTGCACTTAGGGGGGTATTAGTGCATTGAGTGGGTATTAGTGCACTGAGGGAGGTATTAGTGCACTGAGTGGGGTATTAGTGCACTGATGGGAGTATTAGTGCACTGAGGGGGTATTAGTGCACTGAGAGGGGTATTAGTGCACTGAGGGGATATTAGTGCACTGAGTAGGGTATTAGTGCACTGAGGGGTATTCGTGCACGGAGGAGGGTATTAGTGTACTGAGGGGGGTATTAGTGCACCGAGGGGGGTATTAGTGCACTGAGGGGGGTATTAGTGCACTGAGTTGGGTATTAGTGCACAGAAAGGGTATTAGTGCACTGGGGGGGAGGGGTATTGGTGCACTTAGGGGGGTATTAGTGCATTGAGTGCGTATTAGTGCACTGAGGGAGGTATTAGTGCACTGAGTGGGGTATTAGTGCACTGATGGGAGTATTAGTGCACTGAGGGTGTATTAGTGCACTGAGAGGTATTAGTGCACTGAGGGGGGTATAAATGCACTGAGGGGGAGTATTAGTGCACTGAGGGGGGTATTAGATCACTGAGGGGTATTAGTGCACTGAGGGGCGTATTAGTGCACTGAGTGGGGTATCAATGCACTGAGTAGGGTATTAGTGCACTGAGGGGTTATAAGTCCACTGAGCAGGGTATTAATGCACTGAGGTGGGTATTAGTGCACCAAGGGGGGTATTAGTGCACTGAGGGGTATTAGTGCACTGAGGGTGGTATTAGTGCACTGAGGGGTATTAGTGCACTGATGGGAGTATTAGTGCACTGAGGGGCGTATTAGTGCACTGAGGGGGATATTAGTGCACTGAGGGGGGTATTAGTGCACTGAGGAGGGTATTAGTGCACTGAGGGGTATTAGTGCACTGAGGGGAGTATTAGTGCACTGAGGGGTATTGGTGCACCTTGGGGGTATTAGTGCACTGAGGGGGTATTATTGCACTGAGGGGGGTATTAGTGCACTGAGGGGGGTATAAGAGCACTGAGGGGTATTAGTGCACTGAGTGGGTATTAATGCACTGAGGGGTATTAGTGCACTGAGGGAGGTATTAGTGCACTGAGGCGTATTAGTGCACTGAGGGGGTATTAGTTCACGGAGGGGAGTATTAGTGAACTGAGAGGTATTAGTGCACTCAGGGGGGTATTAGTGCACTGAGGGGGATATTAGTGCACTGAAGGGTATTCATGCACCGAGATGTATTAGTGCACTGAGGGGGGTTTTAAGGCACTGAGAGGGTATTAATGCACTGAGGGGGGTTTTAGAGCACGTAGGGGTATTAGTGCACTGAGGGAGGTATTAGTGCACTGATGGGAGTATTAGTGCACTGAGGGGTATTAGTGCACTGAGGGGGGTATTCGTGCACTGTGTGTATTAGTGCATTGATGGGGGTATTAGTGCACTGAGGGGTGGTATTAGTGCACCGAGGCGGGTATTAGTGCACTGAGGGGGGCATTATTGCACTGAGGGGTATTAGAGCACTGAGGAGTTTAGTGCACTGAGGATTATTAGTGCAATGAGTAGGGTATTAGTGCACTGAGGGGTATTAGTGCACGGAGGAGGGTATTAGTGCACAGGGAGGTATTAGTGCACTGAGGGGGGTATTAGTGCACTGAGAGGTATTAGTGCACTGAGGGGGGTATAAGTGCACTGAGGGGGGTATTAATGAACTGAGGGGGGTATTAGTGCACCGAGGGGGGTATTAGTGCACTGAGGGGGGTATTAGTGCACTGAGTTGGGTATTAGTGCACAGAAAGGGTATTAGTGCACTGGGGGGGAGGGGTATTGGTGCACTTAGGGTGGTATTAGTGCATTGAGTGGGTATTAGTGCACTGAGGGAGGTATTAGTGCACTGAGTGGGGTATTAGTGCACTGATGGGAGTATTAGTGCACTGAGGGGGTATTAGTGCACTGAGAGGGGTATTAGTGCACTGAGGGGATATTAGTGCACTGAGGGGGGTATTAGTGCACTGAGGGCGTATTAATGCACTGAGGGGGGTATTAGTGCACTGAGAGGTATTAGTGCACTGAGGGGGGTATAAATGCACTGAGGGGGAGTATTAGTGCACTGAGGGGGGTATTAGAGCACTGAGGGGTATTGGTGCACTGAGGGGGGTATTAGTGCACTGATGGGAGTATTAGTGCACTGAGTGGGGTATCAATGCACTGAGTAGGGTATTCGTGCACTGAGGGGTATTAGTGCACTGAGGAGGGTATCAGTACACTGAGGGAGGTATTAGTGCACTGAGGGGGTTATAAGTCCACTGAGCAGGGTATTAATGCACTGAGGTGGGTATGAGTGCACCAAGGGGGGTATTAGTGCACTGAGGGGTATTAGTGCACTGAGGGTGGTATCAGTGCACTGAGGGGCATTAGTGCACTGAGGGAGGTATTAGTGCACTGAGGGAGGTATTAGTACACTGAGGGGTATTAGTGCACTGAGGAAGGTATTCGTGCACTGAGGGGGATATTAGTGCATTGAGGGCGTATTTGTGCACTGAGGGAGGTATTAGTGCACTGAGTGGGGTATTAGTGCACTGAGGAGGGTATTAGTGCACTGAGGGGTATTAGTGCACTGAGGGGAGTATTAGTGCACTGAGGGGTATTGGTGCACCTTGGGGGTATTAGTGCACTGAGGAGTTATTAGTGCACTGAGGGGGGTATTAGTGCACTGAGGGGGGTATAAGAGCACTGAGGGGTATTAGTGCACTGAGTGGGTATTAATGCACTGAGGGGTATTAGTGCACTGAGGGAGGTATTAGTGCACTGAGGGGTATTAGTGCACTGAGGGGGTATTAGTTCACGGAGGGGAGTATTAGTGAACTGAGAGGTATTGGTGCACTCAGGGGGGTATTAGTGCACTGAGGGGGATATTAGTGCACTGAAGGGTATTCGTGCACTGAGATGTATTAGTGCACTGAGGGGGGGTTTTAAGGCACTGAGAGGGTATTAATGCACTGAGGGGGGTTTTAGAGCACATAGGGGTATTAGTGCACTGAGTGGGATATTAATGAACTGAGGGGCATTAGTGCACTGAGGGGTATTAGTGTACTGAGGGGGGTATTCGTGCACTGAGGTGTATTAGTGCATTGATGGGGGTATTAGTGCACTGAGGGGTGGTATTAGTGCACCGAGGCAGGTATTAGTGCACTGAGGGGGTATTATTGCACTGAGGGGTATTAGAGCACTGAGGAGTTTAGTGCACTGAGGATTATTACTGCACTGAAGGGGATATTACTGCACTGAAGGTTATTAGTGCACTGAGGGGTATTAGTGCACTGAGGGGTATTAGTGCACTGAGGGGAGTATAAGTGCACTGAGGGGCATTAGTGCACTGAGGGGTATTAGTGCACTGAGGTGGGTATTAGTTCACTGAGGGGGGTATTAATGCACTGAGGGGTATTAGTGCACTGAGGGGTATTAGTGCACTGAGGTGGGTATTAGTTCACTGAGGGGTATTAGTGCACTGAGTGGTATTAGTGCACTGAGGGGGGTATTCGTGCACTGATGTGTATTAGTGCATTGATGGGGGTATTAGTGCACTGAGGGGTGGTATTAGTGCACCGAGGCGGGTATTAGTGCACTGAGGGGGGTATTATTGCACTGAGGGGTATTAGAGCACTGAGGAGTTTAGTGCACTGAGGATTATTAGTGCACTGAGTAGGGTATTAGTGCACTGAGAGGTATTAGTGCACGGAGGAGGGTATTAGTGCACAGGGAGGTATTAGTGCACTGAGGGGGGTATTAGTGCACTGAGAGGTATTAGTGCACTGAGGGGGGTATAAGTGCACTGAGGGGGGTATTAATGCACTGAGGGGGGTATTAGTGCACCGAGGGGGGTATTAGTGCACTGAGGGGGGTATTAGTGCACTGAGTTGGGTATTAGTGCACAGAAAGGGTATTAGTGCACTGGGGGGGAGGGGTATTGGTGCACTTAGGGGGGTATTAGTGCATTGAGTGGGTATTAGTGCACTGCGGGAGGTATTAGTGCACTGAGTGGGGTATTAGTGCACTGATGGGAGTATTAGTGCACTGAGGGGGTATTAGTGCACTGAGAGGGGTATTAGTGCACTGAGGGGATATTAGTGAACTGAGGGGGTATTAGTGCACTGAGGCCGTATTAATGCACTGAGGGGGGTATTAGTGCACTGAGAGGTATTAGTGCACTGAGGGGGGTATAAATGCACTGAGGGGGATATTAGTGCACTGAGGGGGGTATTAGTGCACTGAGGAGGGTATTAGTGCACTGAGGGGTATTAGTGCACTGAGGGGAGTATTAGTGCACTGAGGGGTATTGGTGCACCTTGGGGGTATTAGTGCACTGAGGAGTTATTAGTGCACTGAGGGGGGTATAAGAGCACTGAGGGGGGTATAAGAGCACTGAGGGGTATTAGTGCACTGAGTGGGTATTAATGCACTGAGGGGTATTAGTGCACTGAGGGAGGTATTAGTGCACTGAGGGGTATTAGTGCACTGAGGGGGTATTAGTTCACGGAGGGGAGTATTAGTGAACTGAGAGGTATTGGTGCACTCAGGGGGGTATTAGTGCACTGAGGGGGATATTAGTGCACTGAAGGGTATTCGTGCACCGAGATGTATTAGTGCACTGAGGGGGGTTTTAAGGCACTGAGAGGGTATTAATGCACTGAGGGGGGTTTTAGAGCACATAGGGGTATTAGTGCACTGAGTGGGATATTAATGAACTGAGGGGCATTAGTGCACTGAGGGGTATTAGTGTACTGAGGGGGGTATTCGTGCACTGAGGTGTATTACTGCATTGATGGGGGTATTAGTGCACTGAGGGGTGGTATTAGTGCACCGAGGCAGGTATTAGTGCACTGAGGGGGTATTATTGCACTGAGGGGTATTAGAGCACTGAGGAGTTTAGTGCACTGAGGATTATTAGTGCACTGAAGGGGATATTACTGCACTGAAGGTTATTAGTGCACTGAGGGGTATTAGTGCACTGAGGGGTATTAGTGCACTGAGGGGAGTATAAGTGCACTGAGGGGCATTAGTGCACTGAGGGGTATTAGTGCACTGAGGTGGGTATTAGTTCACTGAGGGGGGTATTAATGCACTGAGGGGTATTAGTGCACTGAGGGGTATTAGTGCACTGAGGTGGGTATTAGTTCACTGAGGGGTATTAGTGCACTGAGTGGTATTAGTGCACTGAGGGGGGTATTCGTGCACTGATGTGTATTAGTGCATTGATGGGGGTATTAGTGCACTGAGGGGTGGTATTAGTGCACCGAGGCGGGTATTAGTGCACTGAGGGGGGTATTATTGCACTGAGGGGTATTAGAGCACTGAGGAGTTTAGTGCACTGAGGATTATTAGTGCACTGAGTAGGGTATTAGTGCACTGAGAGGTATTAGTGCACGGAGGAGGGTATTAGTGCACAGGGAGGTATTAGTGCACTGAGGGGGGTATTAGTGCACTGAGAGGTATTAGTGCACTGAGGGGGGTATAAGTGCACTGAGGGGGGTATTAATGCACTGAGGGGGGTATTAGTGCACCGAGGGGGGTATTAGTGCACTGAGGGGGGTATTAGTGCACTGAGTTGGGTATTAGTGCACAGAAAGGGTATTAGTGCACTGGGGGGGAGGGGTAATGGTGCACTTAGGAGGGTATTAGTGCATTGAGTGGGTATTAGTGCACTGCGGGAGGTATTAGTGCACTGAGTGGGGTATTAGTGCACTGATGGGAGTATTAGTGCACTGAGGGGGTATTAGTGCACTGAGAGGGGTATTAGTGCACTGAGGGGATATTAGTGAACTGAGGGGGTATTAGTGCACTGAGGCCGTATTAATGCACTGAGGGGGGTATTAGTGCACTGAGAGGTATTAGTGCACTGAGGGGGGTATAAATGCACTGAGGGGGATATTAGTGCACTGAGGGGGGTATTAGTGCACTGAGGAGGGTATTAGTGCACTGAGGGGTATTAGTGCACTGAGGGGAGTATTAGTGCACTGAGGGGTATTGGTGCACCTTGGGGGTATTAGTGCACTGAGGAGTTATTAGTGCACTGAGGGGGGTATAAGAGCACTGAGGGGGGTATAAGAGCACTGAGGGGTATTAGTGCACTGAGTGGGTATTAATGCACTGAGGGGTATTAGTGCACTGAGGGAGGTATTAGTGCACTGAGGGGTATTAGTGCACTGAGGGGGTATTAGTTCACGGAGGGGAGTATTAGTGAACTGAGAGGTATTGGTGCACTCAGGGGGGTATTAGTGCACTGAGGGGGATATTAGTGCACTGAAGGGTATTCGTGCACCGAGATGTATTAGTGCACTGAGGGGGGTTTTAAGGCACTGAGAGGGTATTAATGCACTGAGGGGGGTTTTAGAGCACATAGGGGTATTAGTGCACTGAGTGGGATATTAATGAACTGAGGGGCATTAGTGCACTGAGGGGTATTAGTGTACTGAGGGGGGTATTCGTGCACTGAGGTGTATTACTGCATTGATGGGGGTATTAGTGCACTGAGGGGTGGTATTAGTGCACCGAGGCAGGTATTAGTGCACTGAGGGGGTATTATTGCACTGAGGGGTATTAGAGCACTGAGGAGTTTAGTGCACTGAGGATTATTAGTGCACTGAAGGGGATATTACTGCACTGAAGGTTATTAGTGCACTGAGGGGTATTAGTGCACTGAGGGGTATTAGTGCACTGAGGGGAGTATAAGTGCACTGAGGGGCATTAGTGCACTGAGGGGTATTAGTGCACTGAGGTGGGTATTAGTTCACTGAGGGGGGTATTAATGCACTGAGGGGTATTAGTGCACTGAGGGGTATTAGTGCACTGAGGTGGGTATTAGTCCACTGAGGGGTATTAGTGCACTGAGGGGTATTAGTGCACTGAGGGGGGTATTCGTGCACTGATGTGTATTAGTGCATTGATGGGGGTATTAGTGCACTGAGGGGTGGTATTAGTGCACCGAGGCGGGTATTAGTGCACTGAGGGGGGTATTATTGCACTGAGGGGTATTAGAGCACTGAGGAGTTTAGTGCACTGAGGATTATTAGTGCACTGAGTAGGGTATTAGTGCACTGAGGGGTATTAGTGCACGGAGGAGGGTATTAGTGCACAGGGAGGTATTAGTGCACTGAGGGGGGTATTAGTGCACTGAGAGGTATTAGTGCACTGAGGGGGGTATAAGTGCACTGAGGGGGGTATTAATGCACTGAGGGGGGTATTAGTGCACCGAGGGGGGTATTAGTGCACTGAGGGGGGTATTAGTGCACTGAGTTGGGTATTAGTGCACAGAAAGGGTATTAGTGCACTGGGGGGGAGGGGTATTGGTGCACTTAGGGGGGTATTAGTGTATTGAGTGGGTGTTAGTGCACTGAGGGAGGTATTAGTGCACTGAGTGGGGTATAAATGCACTGAGGGGGAGTATTAGTGCACCGAGGGGGGGTATAAATGCACTGAGGGGGAGTATTAGTGCACTGAGGGGGTATTAGTGCACTGAGAGGTATTAGTGCACTGAGGGGGGTATAAGTGCACTGAGGGGGGTATTAATGCACTGAGGGGGGTATTAGTGCACCGAGGGGGGTATTAGTGCACTGAGGGGGGTATTAGTGCACTGAGTTGGGTATTAGTGCACAGAAAGGGTATTAGTGCACTGGGGGGGAGGGGTATTGGTGCACTTAGGGGGGTATTAGTGCATTGAGTGGGTATTAGTGCACTGCGGGAGGTATTAGTGCACTGAGTGGGGTATTAGTGCACTGATGGGAGTATTAGTGCACTGAGGGGGTATTAGTGCACTGAGAGGGGTATTAGTGCACTGAGGGGATATTAGTGAACTGAGGGGGTATTAGTGCACTGAGGCCGTATTAATGCACTGAGGGGGGTATTAGTGCACTGAGAGGTATTAGTGCACTGAGGGGGGTATAAATGCACTGAGGGGGATATTAGTGCACTGAGGGGGGTATTAGTGCACTGAGGAGGGTATTAGTGCACTGAGGGGTATTAGTGCACTGAGGGGAGTATTAGTGCACTGAGGGGTATTGGTGCACCTTGGGGGTATTAGTGCACTGAGGAGTTATTAGTGCACTGAGGGGGGTATAAGAGCACTGAGGGGGGTATAAGAGCACTGAGGGGTATTAGTGCACTGAGTGGGTATTAATGCACTGAGGGGTATTAGTGCACTGAGGGAGGTATTAGTGCACTGAGGGGTATTAGTGCACTGAGGGGGTATTAGTTCACGGAGGGGAGTATTAGTGAACTGAGAGGTATTGGTGCACTCAGGGGGGTATTAGTGCACTGAGGGGGATATTAGTGCACTGAAGGGTATTCGTGCACCGAGATGTATTAGTGCACTGAGGGGGGTTTTAAGGCACTGAGAGGGTATTAATGCACTGAGGGGGGTTTTAGAGCACGTAGGGGTATTAGTGCACTGAGTGGGATATTAATGAACTGAGGGGCATTAGTGCACTGAGGGGTATTAGTGTACTGAGGGGGGTATTCGTGCACTGAGGTGTATTACTGCATTGATGGGGGTATTAGTGCACTGAGGGGTGGTATTAGTGCACCGAGGCAGGTATTAGTGCACTGAGGGGGTATTATTGCACTGAGGGGTATTAGAGCACTGAGGAGTTTAGTGCACTGAGGATTATTAGTGCACTGAAGGGGATATTACTGCACTGAAGGTTATTAGTGCACTGAGGGGTATTAGTGCACTGAGGGGTATTAGTGCACTGAGGGGAGTATAAGTGCACTGAGGGGCATTAGTGCACTGAGGGGTATTAGTGCACTGAGGTGGGTATTAGTTCACTGAGGGGGGTATTAATGCACTGAGGGGTATTAGTGCACTGAGGGGTATTAGTGCACTGAGGTGGGTATTAGTTCACTGAGGGGTATTAGTGCACTGAGGGGTATTAGTGCACTGAGGGGGTATTCGTGCACTGATGTGTATTAGTGCATTGATGGGGGTATTAGTGCACTGAGGGGTGGTATTAGTGCACCGAGGCGGGTATTAGTGCACTGAGGGGGGTATTATTGCACTGAGGGGTATTAGAGCACTGAGGAGTTTAGTGCACTGAGGATTATTAGTGCACTGAGTAGGGTATTAGTGCACTGAGGGGTATTAGTGCACGGAGGAGGGTATTAGTGCACAGGGAGGTATTAGTGCACTGAGGGGGGTATTAGTGCACTGAGAGGTATTAGTGCACTGAGGGTTGTATAAGTGCACTGAGGGGGGTATTAATGCACTGAGGGGGGTATTAGTGCACCGAGGGGGGTATTAGTGCACTGAGGGGGGTATTAGTGCACTGAGTTGGGTATTAGTGCACAGAAAGGGTATTAGTGCACTGGGGGGGAGGGGTATTGGTGCACTTAGGGGGGTATTAGTGTATTGAGTGGGTGTTAGTGCACTGAGGGAGGTATTAGTGCACTGAGTGGGGTATAAATGCACTGAGGGGGAGTATTAGTGCACCGAGGGGGGTATAAATGCACTGAGGGGGAGTATTAGTGCACTGAGGGGGTACTAGTGCACTGAGAGGGGTATTAGTGCACTGAGGGGATATTAGTGAACTGAGGGGGTATTAGTGCACTGAGGCCGTATTAATGCACTGAGGGGGGTATTAGTGCACTGAGAGGTATTAGTGCACTGAGGGGGGTATAAATGCACTGAGGGGGAGTATTAGTGCACCGAGGGGGGTATAAATGCACTGAGGGGGAGTATTAGTGCACCGAGGGGGGTATTAGTGCACTGAGGTGGAGTATTAGTGCACCGAGGGGGGTATTAATGCACTGAGGGGGTTATTAGTGCACTGAGGGGTATTAGTGCACTGAGGGGGTTATTTGTGCACTGAGGGGGGTATTAGTGCACTGGGGGGGGTTTGTGCACTCGGGAATGGTATTAGTGCACTGAGGGGGTATTAGTGCACTGAGGTGGAGTATTAGTGCACCGAGGGTGGTATTAGTGCACTGAGGTGGAGTATTAGTGCACCGAGGGTGGTATTAGTGCACTGAGGGGGGTATAAGTGCACCGAGGGGTATTAGTGCACTGAGGTGGAGTATTAGTGCACCGAGGGTGGTATTAGTGCACTGAAGGGGGTATTAGTGCACTGAGGGGTATTAATGCACCGAGGGTAGTATTAGTGCACTGAGGGGTGTATTAGTGCACTGAGGGGTATTAGTGCACTGAGGGGGTATTCGTGCACTGAGGGGGGCATTAGTGCACTGAGGGGGTATTAGTGCACTGAGGGGGGTATTAGCGCACTGAAAGGTATTAGTGCACTGAGCGGGGTATTAGTGCACTGGGGGGGGTATTTGTGCATTCGGGGATGGTATTAGTGCATTGAGGGAGGTATTAGTGCACTGAGGGGGTATTAGAGAACTGAGGGGTATTAGTGCACTGAAGGGGGTATAAGTGCACTGAGGGGGTTATTAATGCACTGAGGGGGGTATTAGTGCACCGAGGTGGGTATTAGTGCACTGAGGGGGGTATTAGTGCACTGAGTTGGATATTAGTGCACAGAAAGGGTATTAGTGCACTGGGGGCGGTATTGGTTCACTGAGGGGGGTATTAGTGCACTGAGGGGGATATTAGTGCACTGAAGGGTATTCGTGCACCGAGATGTATTAGTGCACTGAGGGGGGTTTTAAGGCACTGAGAGGGTATTAATGCACTGAGGGGGGTTTTAGAGCACGTCGGGGTATTAGTGCACTGAGTGGGATATTAATGAACTGAGGGGCATTAGTGCACTGAGGGGTATTAGTGTACTGAGGGGGGTATTCGTGCACTGAGGTGTATTAGTGCATTGATGGGGGTATTAGTGCACTGAGGGGTGGTATTAGTGCACCGAGGCGGGTATTAGTGCACTGAGGGGGGTATTATTGCACTGAGGGGTATTAGAGCACTGAGGAGTTTAGTGCACTGAGGATTATTAGTGCACTGAAGGGGATATTACTGCACTGAAGGTTATTAGTGCACTGAGGGGTATTAGTGCACTGAGGGGTATTAGTGCACTGAGGGGAGTATAAGTGCACTGAGGGGCATTAGTGCACTGAGGGGTATTAGTGCACTGAGGTGGGTATTAGTTCACTGAGGGGGGTATTAATGCACTGAGGGGTATTAGTGCACTGAGGGGTATTAGTGCACTGAGGTGGGTATTAGTTCACTGAGGGGTATTAGTGCACTGAGGGGTATTAGTGCACTGAGGGGGGTATTCGTGCACTGATCTGTATTAGTGCTTTGATGGGGGTATTAGTGCACTGAGGGGTGGTATTAGTGCACCGAGGCGGGTATTAGTGCACTGAGGGGGGGTATTATTGCACTGAGGGGTATTAGAGCACTGAGGAGTTTAGTGCACTGAGGATTATTAGTGCACTGAGTAGGGTATTAGTGCACTGAGGGGTATTAGTGCACGGAGGAGGGTATTAGTGCACAGGGAGGTATTAGTGCACTGAGGTGGAGTATTAGTGCACTGAGAGGTATTAGTGCACTGAGGGGGGTATAAGTGCACTGAGGGGGGTATTAATGCACTGAGGGGGGTATTAGTGCACCGAGGGGGGTATTAGTGCACTGAGGGGGGTATTAGTGCACTGCGTTGGGTATTAGTGCACAGAAAGGGTATTAGTGCACTGGGGGGGAGGGGTATTGGTGCACTTAGGGGGGTATTAGTGCATTGAGTGGGTATTAGTGCACTGAGGGAGGTATTAGTGCACTGAGTGGGGTATTAGTGCACTGATGGGAGTATTAGTGCACTGAGGGGGTATTAGTGCACTGAGAGGGGTATTAGTGCACTGAGGGGATATTAGTGAACTGAGGGGGGTATTAGTGCACTGAGGCCGTATTAATGCACTGAGGGGGGTATTAGTGCACTGAGAGGTATTAGTGCACTGAGGGGGGTATAAATGCACTGAGGGGGAGTATTAGTGCACCGAGGGGGGTATAAATGCACTGAGGGGGAGTATTAGTGCACCGAGGGGGGTATTAGTGCACTGAGGTGGAGTATTAGTGCACCGAGGGGGGTATTAGTGCACTGAGGGGGTTATTAGTGCACTGATGGGTATTAGTGCACTGAGGGGGGTATTCGTGCACTGAGGGGGGTATTTGTGCACTGAGGGGGGTATTAGTGCACTGCGTTGGGTATTAGTGCACAGAAAGGGTATTAGTGCACTGGGGGGGAGGGGTATTGGTGCACTTAGGGGGGTATTAGTGCATTGAGTGGGTATTAGTGCACTGAGGGAGGTATTAGTGCACTGAGTGGGGTATTAGTGCACTGATGGGAGTATTAGTGCACTGAGGGGGTATTAGTGCACTGAGAGGGGTATTAGTGCACTGAGGGGATATTAGTGAACTGAGGGGGGTATTAGTGCACTGAGGCCGTATTAATGCACTGAGGGGGGTATTAGTGCACTGAGAGGTATTAGTGCACTGAGGGGGGTATAAATGCACTGAGGGGGAGTATTAGTGCACCGAGGGGGGTATAAATGCACTGAGGGGGAGTATTAGTGCACCGAGGGGGGTATTAGTGCACTGAGGTGGAGTATTAGTGCACCGAGGGGGGTATTAGTGCACTGAGGGGGTTATTAGTGCACTGATGGGTATTAGTGCACTGAGGGGGGTATTCGTGCACTGAGGGGGGTATTTGTGCACTGAGGGGGGTATTAGTGCACTGGGGGGGGTTTGTGCACTCGGGAATGGTATTAGTGCACTGAGGGGGTATTAGTGCACTGAGGTGGAGTATTAGTGCACCGAGGGTGGTATTAGTGCACTGAGGTGGAGTATTAGTGCACCGAGGGTGGTATTAGTGCACTGAGGGGGGTATAAGTGCACCGAGGGGTATTAGTGCACTGAGGTGGAGTATTAGTGCACCGAGGGTGGTATTAGTGCACTGAAGGGGGTATTAGTGCACTGAGGGGTATTAGTGCACCGAGGGTGGTATTAGTGCACTGAGGGGTGTATTAGTGCACTGAGGGGTATTAGTGCACTGAGGGGGTATTAGTGCACTGAGGGGGGTATTAGTGCACTGAGGGGTATTAGTGCACTGAGGGGAGTATAAGTGCACTGAGGGGCATTAGTGCACTGAGGGGTATTAGTGCACTGAGGTGGGTATTAGTTCACTGAGGGGGGTATTAATGCACTGAGGGGTATTAGTGCACTGAGGGGTATTAGTGCACTGAGGTGGGTATTAGTTCACTGAGGGGTATTAGTGCACTGAGGGGGGTATTCGTGCACTGATGTGTATTAGTGCATTGATGGGGGTATTAGTGCACTGAGGGGTGGTATTCGTGCACCGAGGCGGGTATTAGTGCACTGAGGGGGGTATTAGTGCACTGAGGGGGGTATTATTGCACTGAGGGGTATTAGAGCACTGAGGAGTTTAGTGCACTGAGGATTATTAGTGCACTGAGTAGGGTATTAGTGCACTGAGGGGTATTAGTGCACGGAGGAGGGTATTAGTGCACAGGGAGGTATTAGTGCACTGAGGGGGGTATTAGTGCACTGAGAGGTATTAGTGCACTGAGGGGGGTATAAGTGCACTGAGGGGGGTATTAATGCACTGAGGGGGGTATTAGTGCACCGAGGGGGGTATTAGTGCACTGAGGGGGGTATTAGTGCACTGAGAGGGGTATTAGTGCACTGAGGGGATATTAGTGAACTGAGGGTGGTATTAGTGCACTGAGGCCGTATTAATGCACTGAGGGGGGTATTAGTGCACTGAGAGGTATTAGTGCACTGAGGGGGGTATAAATGCACTGAGGGGGAGTATTAGTGCACCGAGGGGGGTATAAATGCACTGAGGGGGAGTATTAGTGCACCGAGGGGGGTATTAGTGCACTGAGGTGGAGTATTAGTGCACCGAGGGGGGTATTAGTGCACTGAGGGGGTTATTAGTGCACTGAGGGGTATTAGTGCACTGAGGGGGGTATTCGTGCACTGAGGGGGGTATTTGTGCACTGAGGGGGGTATTAGTGCACTGGGGGGGGTTTGTGCACTCGGGAATGGTATTAGTGCACTGAGGGGGTATTAGTGCACTGAGGTGGAGTATTAGTGCACCGAGGGTGGTATTAGTGCACTGAGGTGGAGTATTAGTGCACCGAGGGTGGTATTAGTGCACTGAGGGGGGTATAAGTGCACCGAGGGGTATTAGTGCACTGAGGTGGAGTATTAGTGCACCGAGGGTGGTATTAGTGCACTGAAGGGGGTATTAGTGCACTGAGTGGTATTAGTGCACCGAAAATGGTATTAGTGCACTGAGGGGTGTATTAGTGCACTGAGGGGTATTAGTGCACTGAGGGGGTATTAGTGCACTGAGGGGGGCATTAGTGCACTGAGGGGGTATTAGTGCACTGAGGGGGGTATTAGCGCACTGAAAGGTATTAGTGCACTGAGCGGGGTATTAGTGCACTGGGGGGGTGGTATTTGTGCATTCGGGGATGGTATTAGTGCATTGAGGGAGGTATTAGTGCACTGAGGGGGTATTAGAGAACTGAGGGGTATTAGTGCACTGAAGGGGGTATAAGTGCACTGAGGGGGTTATTAATGCACTGAGGGGGGTATTAGTGCACCGAGGTGGGTATTAGTGCACTGAGGGGGGTATTAGTGCACTGAGTTTGATATTAGTGCACAGAAAGGGTATTAGTGCACTGGGGGCGGTATTGGTTCACTGAGGTGGGTATTAGTTCACTGAGGGGGATATTAGTGCACTGAAGGGTATTCGTGCACCGAGATGTATTAGTGCACTGAGGGGGGGTTTTAAGGCACTGAGAGGGTATTAGTGCACTGAGGGGGGTATTCGTGCACTGAGGGGGGTATTTGTGCACTGAGGGGGGTATTAGTGCACTGGGTGGGGTTTGTGCACTCATGGATGGTATTAGTGCACTGAGGGGGTATTAGTGCACTGAGGTGGAGTATTAGTGCACCGAGGGTGGTATTAGTGCACTGAGGGGGGTATTAGTGCACTGAGGTGGAGTATTAGTGCACCGAGGGGAGTATTAGTGCACTGAGGGGGGTATTAGTGCACTGAGGGGTATTAGTGCACTGAGGGGGGTATTCGTGCACTGAGGGGGGTATTTGTGCACTGAGGGGGGTATTAGTGCACTGGGTGGGGTTTGTGCACTCAGGGATGGTATTAGTGCACTGAGGGGGGTATTAGTGCACTGAGGTGGAGTATTAGTGCACCGAGGGGGGTATTAGTGCACTGAGGGGGTTATTAGTGCACTGAGGGGTATTAGTGCACTGAGGGGGGTATTCGTGCACTGAGGGGGGTATTTGTGCACTGAGGGGGGTATTAGTGCACTGGGGGGGGTTTGTGCACTCGGGAATGGTATTAGTGCACTGAGGGGGTATTAGTGCACTGAGGTGGAGTATTAGTGCACCGAGGGTGGTATTAGTGCACTGAGGTGGAGTATTAGTGCACCGAGGGTGGTATTAGTGCACTGAGGGGGGTATAAGTGCACCGAGGGGTATTAGTGCACTGAGGTGGAGTATTAGTGCACCGAGGGTGGTATTAGTGCACTGAAGGGGGTATTAGTGCACTGAGTGGTATTAGTGCACCGAAAATGGTATTAGTGCACTGAGGGGTGTATTAGTGCACTGAGGGGTATTAGTGCACTGAGGGGGTATTAGTGCACTGAGGGGGGCATTAGTGCACTGAGGGGGTATTAGTGCACTGAGGGGGGTATTAGCGCACTGAAAGGTATTAGTGCACTGAGCGGGGTATTAGTGCACTGGGGGGGTGGTATTTGTGCATTCGGGGATGGTATTAGTGCATTGAGGGAGGTATTAGTGCACTGAGGGGGTATTAGAGAACTGAGGGGTATTAGTGCACTGAAGGGGGTATAAGTGCACTGAGGGGGTTATTAATGCACTGAGGGGGGTATTAGTGCACCGAGGTGGGTATTAGTGCACTGAGGGGGGTATTAGTGCACTGAGTTTGATATTAGTGCACAGAAAGGGTATTAGTGCACTGGGGGCGGTATTGGTTCACTGAGGTGGGTATTAGTTCACTGAGGGGGATATTAGTGCACTGAAGGGTATTCGTGCACCGAGATGTATTAGTGCACTGAGGGGGGGTTTTAAGGCACTGAGAGGGTATTAGTGCACTGAGGGGGGTATTCGTGCACTGAGGGGGGTATTTGTGCACTGAGGGGGGTATTAGTGCACTGGGTGGGGTTTGTGCACTCATGGATGGTATTAGTGCACTGAGGGGGTATTAGTGCACTGAGGTGGAGTATTAGTGCACCGAGGGTGGTATTAGTGCACTGAGGGGGGTATTAGTGCACTGAGGTGGAGTATTAGTGCACCGAGGGGAGTATTAGTGCACTGAGGGGGGTATTAGTGCACTGAGGGGTATTAGTGCACTGAGGGGGGTATTCGTGCACTGAGGGGGGTATTTGTGCACTGAGGGGGGTATTAGTGCACTGGGTGGGGTTTGTGCACTCAGGGATGGTATTAGTGCACTGAGGGGGTATTAGTGCACTGAGGTGGAGTATTAGTGCACCGAGGGTGGTATTAGTGCACTGAGGGGGGTATTAGTGCACTAAGAGTATTGGTGCACTGAGGAGGGTATTAGTGCACTGAGGGGGTATTAGTGCACTGAGGGGGTATTAGTGCACTGAGGGGGTATTAGTGCACTGAGGTGGAGTATTAGTGCACCGAGGGTGGTATTAGTGCACTGAGGTGGAGTATTAGTGCACCGAGGGTGGTATTAGTGCACTGAGGGGGGTATTAGTGCACCGAGGGGTATTAGTGCACTGAGGTGGAGTATTAGTGCACCAAGGGTGGTATTAGTGCACTGAAGGGGGTATTAGTGCACTGAGGGGTATTAGTTCACCGAGGGTGGTATTAGTGCACTGAGGGGGTATTAGTGCACTGAGGGGGGTATTAGCGCACTGAAAGGTATTATTGCACTGAGCGGGGTATTAGTGCACTGAGGGGGGGGGGTATTTGTGCACTCGGGGATGGTATTAGTGCATTGAGGGAGGTATTAGTGCACTGAGGGGGTATTAGAGAACTGAGGGGTATTAGTGCACTGAAGGGGGTATAAGTGCACTGAGGGGGTTATTAATGCACTGAGGGGGGTATTCGTGCACCGAGGGGGGTATTAGTGCAATGAGTTGGATATTAGTGCACAGAAAGGGTATTAGTGCACTGGGGGCGGTATTGGTTCACTGAGGGGGGTATTAGTGCACTGAGGGGGGTATTAGTGCACAGAAGGGGTATTAATGCACTGGGGGGTATCAGTGCACTGTGTGGGGTATTAGTGCACTGATGGGAGTATTAGTGCACTGAGGGGGTATTAGTGCACTGAGGGGGGTATTAGTGCACTGAAGGGGAAAGTAATGCACTGAGGCGGGTATTAGTGCACTGAGAGGTATTAGTGCACTGATGGGGGTAAAAGTGCACTGAGGGGGGTATTAATGCACTGAGGGGGAGTATTAGTGCACCGAGGAGGGTATTGGTGCACTGAGGTGGAGTATTAGTGCACCGAGGCGGGTATTAGTGCATTGAGAGGGGTATTAGTGCACTGAGGGTTATTAGTGCACTGAGGGGGTTATTAGTGCACTGAGGGGGGTATTAGTGCACTGAGGGGAAGTAGTGCATTGAGCGGGGTATTAGTGCACTGGGGTGTATTAGTGCATTGAGGGGGGTATTATTGCACTGAGGGGTATTAGTGCACTGAGGGGTATTAGTGCTCTGAGGAGGGTATTAGTGCGCTGAGGGGTATTAGTGCACTGAGGTGAGGGGGTTTGTGCACTCGGTGATGGTATTAGTGCATTGAGGGAGGTATTAGTGCACTGAGGGGTATTAGTGCACTGAGGGGTATTAATGCACTGAGGGAGGTATTAATGCACTGACGGGGCTATTAGTGCACTGAGGGGTATTAGTGCACTGAGGGGGGTATAAATGCACTGAGGGCGGTATTAGTGCACTGAGGGGTATTAGTGCACTGAGGGGTATTAGTGCACTGAGGTGAGGGGGTTTGTGCACTCGGGGATGGTATTAGTGCATTGAGGGAGGTATTAGTGCACTGAGGGGATATTAGTGCACTCAAGGGGGGTATTAGTGCACTGAGGGGGTATTAATTCACTGAGGGGTGTATTAGTGCACTGAGAGGTATTAGTGCACTGAGGGGGGGTATAAATGCACTGAGGGGGAGTATTAGTGCACCGAGGGGGGGAATAAATGCACTGAGGGGGAGTATTAGTGCACCGAGGTGGGTATTAGTGCACTGAGGTGGAGTATTAGTGCACCGAGGGGGGTATTAGTGCACTGAGGGGGGTATTAGTGCACTGAGGGGTATTAGTGCACTGAGGGGGGTATTCGTGCACTGAGGGGGGTATTTGTGCACTGAGGGGGGTATTAGTGCACGGGGGGGTTTGTGCACTCGGGGATGGTATTAGTGCACTGAGGGGGTATTAGTGCACTGAGGTGGAGTATTAGTGCACCGAGGGTGGTATTAGTGCACTGAGGGGGGTATTAGAGCACTAAGGGTATTCGTGCACTGAGGGGGGTATTAGTGCACTGAGGGGGGTATTAGTGCACTGAGGGGGTATTAGTGCACTGAGGGGGTATTAGTGCACTGAGGGGGTATTAGTGCACTGAGGGGGGTATTTGTGCACCGAGGGGGGTATTAGTGCACTGAGGTGGAGTATTAGTGCACCGAGGGTGGTATTAGTGCACTGAAGGGGGTATTAGTGCACTGAGGGGTATTAGTGCACCGAGGGTGGTATTAATGCACTGGGGGTGGTATTGGTGCACTGAGGGGTGTATTAGTGCATTGAGGGGGTATTAGTGCACTGAGGGGTGTATTAGTGCATTGAGGGGGTATTAGTGCACTGAGGGAGGTATTAGTGCACTGAGTGGGGTATTAGTGCACTGATGGGAGTATTAGTGAACTGAGGGGGTATTAGTGCAATGAGGGGGGTATTAGTGCACTGAAGGGGAAATTAATGAACTGAGGCGGGTATTAGTGCACTGAGAGGTATTAGTGCACTGATGGGGGTAAAAGTGCACTGAGGGGGGTATTAATGCACTGAGGGGGAGTATTAGTGCACCGAGGAGGGTATTGGTGCACTGAGGTGGAGTATTAGTGCACCGAGGGGGGCATTAGTGCACTGAGAGGTGGGTATTGGTGCACTGAGGGTTATTAGTGCACTGAGGGGGTTATTAGTGCACTGAGGGGGGTATTAGTGCACTGAGGGGTATTAGTGCACTGAGGGGGGTATTACTGCATTGAGGGAGGTATTAGTGCACTGAGGGGGGTATTAGTGCGCTGAGGGGTATTAGTGCACTGAGGTGAGGGGGTTTGTGCACTCGGGGATGGTGTTAGTGCATTGAGGGAGGTATTAGTGCACTGAGGGGGGTTTTAAGGCACTGAGGGGTATTCGTGCACTGAGCGGGGTATTAGTGCACTGGGGGGTATTAGTGCATTGAGGGGGGTATTATTGTACTGAGGGGTATTAGTGCACTGAGGGGGGATTTAAGGCACTGAGAGGGTATTAATGCACTGAGGTGGGTTTTAGAGCACGTAGGGGTATTAGTGCACTGAGTGGGGTATTAATGAACTGAGGGGCATTAGTGCACTGAGGGGTATTAGTGTACTGAGGGGGTTATTCGTGCACTGAGGTGTATTAGTGCATTGATGGGGGTATTAGTGCACTGAGGGGTGGTATTAGTGCACCGAGGCGGGTATTAGTGCACTGAGGGGGGTATTATTGCACTGAGGGGTATTAGAGCACTGAGGAGTTTAGTGCACTGAGGATTATTAGTGCACTGAAGGGGATATTACTGCACTGAAGGTTATTAGTGCACTGAGGGGTATTAGTGCACTGAGGGGTATTAGTGCACTGAGGGGAGTATAAGTGCACTGAGGGTCATTAGTGCACTGAGGGGTATTAGTGCACTGAGGTGGGTATTAGTTCACTGAGGGGGGTATTAATGCACTGAGGGGTATTAGTGCACTGAGGGGCATTAGTGCACTGAGGTGGGTATTAGTTCACTGAGGGGTATTAGTGCACTGAGGGGTATTAGTGCACTGAGGGGGGTATTCGTGCACTGATGTGTATTAGTGCATTGATGGGGGTATTAGTGCACTGAGGGGTGGTATTAGTGCACCGAGGCGGGTATTAGTGCACTGAGGGGGGTATTATTGCACTGAGGGGTATTAGAGCACTGTGGAGTTTAGTGCACTGAGGATTATTAGTGCACTGAGTAGGGTATTAGTGCACTGAGGGGTATTAGTGCACGGAGGAGGGTATTAGTGCACAGGGAGGTATTAGTGCACTGAGGGGGGTATTAGTGCACTGAGAGGTATTAGTGCACTGAGGGGGGTATAAGTGCACTGAGGGGGGTATTAATGCACTGAGGGGGGTATTAGTGCACCGAGGGGGGTATTAGTGCACTGAGGGGGGTATTAGTGCACTGGGGGGGCTATTAGTGCACTGAGGGGGTATTAATGCACTGAGGGGGGTATTAGTGCACTGAGAGGTATTAGTGCACCGAGGGGGGTATAAATGCACTGAGGGGGAGTATTAGTGCACCGAGGGGGGTATAAATGCACTGAGGGGGAGTATTAGTGCACCGAGGGGGGTATTAGTGCACTGAGGTGGAGTATTAGTGCACCGAGGGGAGTATTAATGCACTGAGGGGGGTATTAGTGCACTGAGGGGTATTAGTGCACTGAGGGGGGTATTCGTGCACTGAGGGGGGTATTTGTGCACTGAGGGGGGGTATTAGTGCACTGGGTGGGGTTTGTGCACTCAGGGATGGTATTAGTGCACTGAGGGGGTATTAGTGCACTGAGGTGGAGTATTAGTGCACCGAGGGTGGTATTAGTGCACTGAGGGGGGTATTAGTGCACTAAGGGTATTGGTGCACTGAGGGGGGTATTAGTGCACTGAGGGGGTATTAGTGCACTGAGGGGGTATTAGTGCACTGAGGGGGTATTAGTGCACTGAGGTGGAGTATTAGTGCACCGAGGGTGGTATTAGTGCACTGAGGTGGAGTATTAGTGCACCGAGGGTGGTATTAGTGCACTGAGGGGGGTATTAGTGCACCGAGGGGTATTAGTGCACTGAGGTGGAGTATTAGTGCACCAAGGGTGGTATTAGTGCACTGAAGGGGGTATTAGTGCACTGAGGGGTATTAGTTCACCGAGGGTGGTATTAGTGCACTGAGGGGGTATTAGTGCACTGAGGGGGGTATTAGCGCACTGAAAGGTATTATTGCACTGAGCGGGGTATTAGTGCACTGGGGGTGGGGGGTATTTGTGCACTCGGGGATGGTATTAGTGCATTGAGGGAGGTATTAGTGCACTGAGGGGGTATTAGAGAACTGAGGGGTATTAGTGCACTGAAGGGGGTATAAGTGCACTGAGGGGGTTATTAATGCACTGAGGGGGGTATTCGTGCACCGAGGGGGGTATTAGTGCAATGAGTTGGATATTAGTGCACAGAAAGGGTATTAGTGCACTGGGGGCGGTATTGGTTCACTGAGGGGGGTATTAGTGCACTGAGGGGGGTATTAGTGCACAGAAGGGGTATTAATGCACTGGGGGGGTATCAGTGCACTGAGTGGGGTATTAGTGCACTGATGGGAGTATTAGTGCACTGAGGGGGTATTAGTGCACTGAGGGGGGTATTAGTGCACTGAAGGGGAAAGTAATGCACTGAGGCGGGTATTAGTGCACTGAGAGGTATTAGTGCACTGATGGGGGTAAAAGTGCACTGAGGGGGGTATTAATGCACTGAGGGGGAGTATTAGTGCACCGAGGGGGGTATTGGTGCACTGAGGTGGAGTATTAGTGCACCGAGGCGGGTATTAGTGCATTGAGAGGGGTATTAGTGCACTGAGGGTTATTAGTGCACTGAGGGGGTTATTAGTGCACTGAGGGGGGTATTAGTGCACTGAGGGGAAGTAGTGCACTGAGCGGGGTATTAGTGCACTGGGGTGTATTAGTGCATTGAGGGGGGTATTATTGCACTGAGGGGTATTAGTGCACTGAGGGGTATTAGTGCTCTGAGGAGGGTATTAGTGCGCTGAGGGGTATTAGTGCACTGAGGTGAGGGGGTTTGTGCACTCGGTGATGGTATTAGTGCATTGAGGGAGGTATTAGTGCACTGAGGGGTATTAGTGCACTGAGGGGTATTAATGCACTGAGGGAGGTATTAATGCACTGACGGGGCTATTAGTGCACTGAGGGGTATTAGTGCACTGAGGGGGGTATAAATGCACTGAGGGCGGTATTAGTGCACTGAGGGGTATTAGTGCACTGAGGGGTATTAGTGCACTGAGGTGAGGGGATTTGTGCACTCGGGGATGGTATTAGTGCACTGAGGGGGGTATTAGTGCACTGAGGGGGTATTAATTCACTGAGGGGGGTATTAGTGCATTGAGAGGTATTAGTGCACTGAGGGGGGTATAAATGCACTGAGGGGGAGTATTAGTGCACCGAGGGGGGGAATAAATGCACTGAGGGGGAGTATTAGTGCACCGAGGTGGGTATTAGTGCACTGAGGTGGAGTATTAGTGCACCGAGGGGGGTATTAGTGCACTGAGGGGGGTATTAGTGCACTGAGGGGTATTAGTGCACTGAGGGGGGTATTCGTGCACTGAGGGGGGTATTTGTGCACTGAGGGGGGTATTAGTGCACTGGGGGGGGTTTGTGCACTCGGGGATGGTATTAGTGCACTGAGGGGGTATTAGTGCACTGAGCTGGAGTATTAGTGCACCGAGGGTGGTATTAGTGCACTGAGGGGGGTATTAGAGCACTAAGGGTATTCGTGCACTGAGGGGGGTATTAGTGCACTGAGGGGGGTATTAGTGCACTGAGGGGGTATTAGTGCACTGAGGGGGGGTATTAGTGCACTGAGGGGGTATTAGTGCACTGAGGGGGGTATTTGTGCACCGAGGGGGGTATTAGTGCACTGAGGTGGAGTATTAGTGCACCGAGAGTGGTATTAGTGCACTGAAGGGGGTATTAGTGCACTGAGGGGTATTAGTGCACCAAGGGTGGTATTAATGCACTGGGGGTGGTATTGGTGCACTGAGGGGTGTATTAGTGCATTGAGGGGGTATTAGTGCACTGAGGGAGGTATTAGTGCACTGAGTGGGGTATTAGTGCACTGATGGGAGTATTAGTGAACTGAGGGGGTATTAGTGCAATGAGGGGGGTATTAGTGCACTGAAGGGGAAATTAATGAACTGAGGCGGGTATTAGTGCACTGAGAGGTATTAGTGCACTGATGGGGGTAAAAGTGCACTGAGGGGGGTATTAATGCACTGAGGGGGAGTATTAGTGCACCGAGGAGGGTATTGGTGCACTGAGGTGGAGTATTAGTGCACCGAGGGGGGCATTAGTGCACTGAGAGGTGGGTATTGGTGCACTGAGGGTTATTAGTGCACTGAGGGGGTTATTAGTGCACTGAGGGGGGTATTAGTGCACTGAGGGGTATTAGTGCACTGAGGGGGGTATTACTGCATTGAGGGAGGTATTAGTGCACTGAGGGGGGTATTAGTGCGCTGAGGGGTATTAGTGCACTGAGGTGAGGGGGTTTGTGCACTCGGGGATGGTGTTAGTGCATTGAGGGAGGTATTAGTGCACTGAGGGGGGTTTTAAGGCACTGAGGGGTATTCGTGCACTGAGCGGGGTATTAGTGCACTGGGGGGTATTAGTGCATTGAGGGGGGTATTATTGTACTGAGGGGTATTAGTGCACTGAGGGGGGATTTAAGGCACTGAGAGGGTATTAATGCACTGAGGTGGGTTTTAGAGCACGTAGGGGTATTAGTGCACTGAGTGGGGTATTAATGAACTGAGGGGCATTAGTGCACTGAGGGGTATTAGTGTACTGAGGGGGTTATTCGTGCACTGAGGTGTATTAGTGCATTGATGGGGGTATTAGTGCACTGAGGGATGGTATTAGTGCACCGAGGCGGGTATTAGTGCACTGAGGGGGGTATTATTGCACTGAGGGGTATTAGAGCACTGAGGAGTTTAGTGCACTGAGGATTATTAATGCACTGAAGGGGATATTACTGCACTGAAGGTTATTAGTGCACTGAGGGGTATTAGTGCACTGAGGGGTATTAGTGCACTGAGGGGAGTATAAGTGCACTGAGGGGCATTAGTGCACTGAGGGGTATTAGTGCACTGAGGTGGGTATTTGTTCACTGAGGGGGGTATTAATGCACTGAGGGGTATTAGTGCACTGAGGGGTATTAGTGCACTGAGGGGGGTATTAGTTCACTGAGGGGTATTAGTGCACTGAGGGGTATTAGTGCACTGAGGGGGGTATTCGTGCACTGAGGTGTATTAGTGCATTGATGGGGGTATTAGTGCACTGAGGGGTGGTATTAGTGCACCGAGGTAGGTATTAGTGCACTGAGGGGGGTATTATTGCACTGAGGGGTATTAGAGCACTGAGGAGTTTAGTGCACTGAGGATTATTAGTGCACTGAGTAGGGTATTAGTGCACTGAGGGGTATTAGTGCACGGAGGAGGGTATTAGTGCACAGGGAGGTATTAGTGCACTGAGGGGGGTATTAGTGCACTGAGAGGTATTAGTGCACTGAGGGGGGTATAAGTGCACTGAGGGGGGTATTAATGCACTGAGGGGGGTATTAGTGCACCGAGGGGGGTATTAGTGCACTGAGGGGGGTATTAGTGCACTGAGGGGTATTAGTGCTCTGAGGAGGGTATTAGTGCGCTGAGGGGTATTAGTGCACTGAGGTGAGGGGGTTTGTGCACTCGGTGATGGTATTAGTGCATTGAGGGAGGTATTAGTGCACTGAGGGGTATTAGTGCACTGAGGGGTATTAATGCACTGAGGGAGGTATTAATGCACTGACGGGGCTATTAGTGCACTGAGGGGTATTAGTGCACTGAGGGGGGTATAAATGCACTGAGGGCGGTATTAGTGCACTGAGGGGTATTAGTGCACTGAGGGGTATTAGTGCACTGAGGTGAGGGGGTTTGTGCACTCGGGGATGGTATTAGTGCACTGAGGGGGGTATTAGTGCACTGAGGGGGTATTAATTCACTGAGGGGGGTATTAGTGCACTGAGAGGTATTAGTGCACTGAGGGGGGGTATAAATGCACTGAGGGGGAGTATTAGTGCACCGAGGGGGGGAATAAATGCACTGAGGGGGAGTATTAGTGCACCGAGGTGGGTATTAGTGCACTGAGGTGGAGTATTAGTGCACCGAGGGGGGTATTAGTGCACTGAGGGGGGTATTAGTGCACTGAGGGGTATTAGTGCACTGAGGGGGGTATTCGTGCACTGAGGGGGGTATTTGTGCACTGAGGGGGGTATTAGTGCACTGGGGGGGGGGGTTTGTGCACGGGGATGGTATTAGTGCACTGAGGGGTATTAGTGCACTGAGGTGGAGTATTAGTGCACCGAGGGTGGTATTAGTGCACTGAGGGGGGTATTAGAGCACTAAGGGTATTCGTGCACTGAGGGGGGTATTAGTGCACTGAGGGGGGTATTAGTGCACTGAGGGGGTATTAGTGCACTGAGGGGGTATTAGTGCACTGAGGGGGTATTAGTGCACTGAGGGGGGTATTTGTGCACCGAGGGGGGTATTAGTGCACTGAGGTGGAGTATTAATGCACCGACGGTGGTATTAGTGCACTGAAGGGGGTATTAGTGCACTGAGGGGTATTAGTGCACCGAGGGTGGTATTAATGCACTGGGGGTGGTATTGGTGCACTGAGGGGTGTATTAGTGCATTGAGGGGGTATTAGTGCACTGAGGGAGGTATTAGTGCACTGAGTGGGGTATTAGTGCACTGATGGGAGTATTAGTGAACTGAGGGGGTATTAGTGCAATGAGGGGGGTATTAGTGCACTGAAGGGGAAATTAATGAACTGAGGCGGGTATTAGTGCACTGAGAGGTATTAGTGCACTGATGGGGGTAAAAGTGCACTGAGGGGGGTATTAATGCACTGAGGGGGAGTATTAGTGCACCGAGGAGGGTATTGGTGCACTGAGGTGGAGTATTAGTGCACCGAGGGGGGCATTAGTGCACTGAGAGGTGGGTATTGGTGCACTGAGGGTTATTAGTGCACTGAGGGGGTTATTAGTGCACTGAGGGGGGTATTAGTGCACTGAGGGGTATTAGTGCACTGAGGGGGGTATTACTGCATTGAGGGAGGTATTAGTGCACTGAGGGGGGTATTAGTGCGCTGAGGGGTATTAGTGCACTGAGGTGAGGGGGTTTGTGCACTCGGGGATGGTGTTAGTGCATTGAGGGAGGTATTAGTGCACTGAGGGGGGTTTTAAGGCACTGAGGGGTATTCGTGCACTGAGCGGGGTATTAGTGCACTGGGGGGTATTAGTGCATTGAGGGGGGTATTATTGTACTGAGGGGTATTAGTGCACTGAGGGGGGATTTAAGGCACTGAGAGGGTATTAATGCACTGAGGTGGGTTTTAGAGCACGTAGGGGTATTAGTGCACTGAGTGGGGTATTAATGAACTGAGGGGCATTAGTGCACTGAGGGGTATTAGTGTACTGAGGGGGTTATTCGTGCACTGAGGTGTATTAGTGCATTGATGGGGGTATTAGTGCACTGAGGGATGGTATTAGTGCACCGAGGCGGGTATTAGTGCACTGAGGGGGGTATTATTGCACTGAGGGGTATTAGAGCACTGAGGAGTTTAGTGCACTGAGGATTATTAATGCACTGAAGGGGATATTACTGCACTGAAGGTTATTAGTGCACTGAGGGGTATTAGTGCACTGAGGGGTATTAGTGCACTGAGGGGAGTATAAGTGCACTGAGGGGCATTAGTGCACTGAGGGGTATTAGTGCACTGAGGTGGGTATTAGTTCACTGAGGGGGGTATTAATGCACTGAGGGGTATTAGTGCACTGAGGGGTATTAGTGCACTGAGGGGGGTATTAGTTCACTGAGGGGTATTAGTGCACTGAGGGGTATTAGTGCACTGAGGGGGGTATTCGTGCACTGAGGTGTATTAGTGCATTGATGGGGGTATTAGTGCACTGAGGGGTGGTATTAGTGCACCGAGGTAGGTATTAGTGCACTGAGGGGGGTATTATTGCACTGAGGGGTATTAGAGCACTGAGGAGTTTAGTGCACTGAGGATTATTAGTGCACTGAGTAGGGTATTAGTGCAATGAGGGGTATTAGTGCACGGAGGAGGGTATTAGTGCACAGGGAGGTATTAGTGCACTGAGGGGGGTATTAGTGCACTGAGAGGTATTAGTGCACTGAGGGGGGTATAAGTGCACTGAGGGGGGTATTAATGCACTGAGGGGGGTATTAGTGCACCGAGGGGGGTATTAGTGCACTGAGGGGGGTATTAGTGCACTGAGGGGTATTAGTGCTCTGAGGAGGGTATTAGTGCGCTGAGGGGTATTAGTGCACTGAGGTGAGGGGGTTTGTGCACTCGGTGATGGTATTAGTGCATTGAGGGAGGTATTAGTGCACTGAGGGGTATTAGTGCACTGAGGGGTATTAATGCACTGAGGGAGGTATTAATGCACTGACGGGGCTATTAGTGCACTGAGGGGTATTAGTGCACTGAGGGGGGTATAAATGCACTGAGGGCGGTATTAGTGCACTGAGGGGTATTAGTGCACTGAGGGGTATTAGTGCACTGAGGTGAGGGGGTTTGTGCACTCGGGGATGGTATTAGTGCACTGAGGGGGGTATTAGTGCACTGAGGGGGTATTAATTCACTGAGGGGGGTATTAGTGCACTGAGAGGTATTAGTGCACTGAGGGGGGGTATAAATGCACTGAGGGGGAGTATTAGTGCACCGAGGGGGGGAATAAATGCACTGAGGGGGAGTATTAGTGCACCGAGGTGGGTATTAGTGCACTGAGGTGGAGTATTAGTGCACCGAGGGGGGTATTAGTGCACTGAGGGGGGTATTAGAGCACTAAGGGTATTCGTGCACTGAGGGGGGTATTAGTGCACTGAGGGGGGTATTTGTGCACTGAGGGGGGTATTAGTGCACTGAGGGGTATTAGTGCACCGAGGGTGGTATTAGTGCACTGTGGGGTGTATTAGTGCACTGAGGGGTATTAGTGCACTGAGGGGGGTATTAGTGCACTGAGGGGTATTAGTTCACCGAGGGTGGTATTAGTGCACTGAGGGGGTATTAGTGCACTGAGGGGGGTATTAGCGCACTGAAAGGTATTATTGCACTGAGCGGGGTATTAGTGCACTGGGGGTGGGGGGTATTTGTGCACTCGGGGATGGTATTAGTGCATTGAGGGAGGTATTAGTGCACTGAGGGGGTATTAGAGAACTGAGGGGTATTAGTGCACTGAAGGGGGTATAAGTGCACTGAGGGGGTTATTAATGCACTGAGGGGGGTATTCGTGCACCGAGGGGGGTATTAGTGCAATGAGTTGGATATTAGTGCACAGAAAGGGTATTAGTGCACTGGGGGCGGTATTGGTTCACTGAGGGGGGTATTAGTGCACTGAGGGGGGTATTAGTGCACAGAAGGGGTATTAATGCACTGGGGGGGTATCAGTGCACTGAGTGGGGTATTAGTGCACTGATGGGAGTATTAGTGCACTGAGGGGGTATTAGTGCACTGAGGGGGGTATTAGTGCACTGAAGGGGAAAGTAATGCACTGAGGCGGGTATTAGTGCACTGAGAGGTATTAGTGCACTGATGGGGGTAAAAGTGCACTGAGGGGGGTATTAATGCACTGAGGGGGAGTATTAGTGCACCGAGGGGGGTATTGGTGCACTGAGGTGGAGTATTAGTGCACCGAGGCGGGTATTAGTGCATTGAGAGGGGTATTAGTGCACTGAGGGTTATTAGTGCACTGAGGGGGTTATTAGTGCACTGAGGGGGGTATTAGTGCACTGAGGGGAAGTAGTGCACTGAGCGGGGTATTAGTGCACTGGGGTGTATTAGTGCATTGAGGGGGGTATTATTGCACTGAGGGGTATTAGTGCACTGAGGGGTATTAGTGCTCTGAGGAGGGTATTAGTGCGCTGAGGGGTATTAGTGCACTGAGGTGAGGGGGTTTGTGCACTCGGTGATGGTATTAGTGCATTGAGGGAGGTATTAGTGCACTGAGGGGTATTAGTGCACTGAGGGGTATTAATGCACTGAGGGAGGTATTAATGCACTGACGGGGCTATTAGTGCACTGAGGGGTATTAGTGCACTGAGGGGGGTATAAATGCACTGAGGGCGGTATTAGTGCACTGAGGGGTATTAGTGCACTGAGGGGTATTAGTGCACTGAGGTGAGGGGATTTGTGCACTCGGGGATGGTATTAGTGCACTGAGGGGGGTATTAGTGCACTGAGGGGGTATTAATTCACTGAGGGGGGTATTAGTGCATTGAGAGGTATTAGTGCACTGAGGGGGGTATAAATGCACTGAGGGGGAGTATTAGTGCACCGAGGGGGGGAATAAATGCACTGAGGGGGAGTATTAGTGCACCGAGGTGGGTATTAGTGCACTGAGGTGGAGTATTAGTGCACCGAGGGGGGTATTAGTGCACTGAGGGGGGTATTAGTGCACTGAGGGGTATTAGTGCACTGAGGGGGGTATTCGTGCACTGAGGGGGGTATTTGTGCACTGAGGGGGGTATTAGTGCACTGGGGGGGGTTTGTGCACTCGGGGATGGTATTAGTGCACTGAGGGGGTATTAGTGCACTGAGCTGGAGTATTAGTGCACCGAGGGTGGTATTAGTGCACTGAGGGGGGTATTAGAGCACTAAGGGTATTCGTGCACTGAGGGGGGTATTAGTGCACTGAGGGGGGTATTAGTGCACTGAGGGGGTATTAGTGCACTGAGGGGGGGTATTAGTGCACTGAGGGGGTATTAGTGCACTGAGGGGGGTATTTGTGCACCGAGGGGGGTATTAGTGCACTGAGGTGGAGTATTAGTGCACCGAGAGTGGTATTAGTGCACTGAAGGGGGTATTAGTGCACTGAGGGGTATTAGTGCACCAAGGGTGGTATTAATGCACTGGGGGTGGTATTGGTGCACTGAGGGGTGTATTAGTGCATTGAGGGGGTATTAGTGCACTGAGGGAGGTATTAGTGCACTGAGTGGGGTATTAGTGCACTGATGGGAGTATTAGTGAACTGAGGGGGTATTAGTGCAATGAGGGGGGTATTAGTGCACTGAAGGGGAAATTAATGAACTGAGGCGGGTATTAGTGCACTGAGAGGTATTAGTGCACTGATGGGGGTAAAAGTGCACTGAGGGGGGTATTAATGCACTGAGGGGGAGTATTAGTGCACCGAGGAGGGTATTGGTGCACTGAGGTGGAGTATTAGTGCACCGAGGGGGGCATTAGTGCACTGAGAGGTGGGTATTGGTGCACTGAGGGTTATTAGTGCACTGAGGGGGTTATTAGTGCACTGAGGGGGGTATTAGTGCACTGAGGGGTATTAGTGCACTGAGGGGGGTATTACTGCATTGAGGGAGGTATTAGTGCACTGAGGGGGGTATTAGTGCGCTGAGGGGTATTAGTGCACTGAGGTGAGGGGGTTTGTGCACTCGGGGATGGTGTTAGTGCATTGAGGGAGGTATTAGTGCACTGAGGGGGGTTTTAAGGCACTGAGGGGTATTCGTGCACTGAGCGGGGTATTAGTGCACTGGGGGGTATTAGTGCATTGAGGGGGGTATTATTGTACTGAGGGGTATTAGTGCACTGAGGGGGGATTTAAGGCACTGAGAGGGTATTAATGCACTGAGGTGGGTTTTAGAGCACGTAGGGGTATTAGTGCACTGAGTGGGGTATTAATGAACTGAGGGGCATTAGTGCACTGAGGGGTATTAGTGTACTGAGGGGGTTATTCGTGCACTGAGGTGTATTAGTGCATTGATGGGGGTATTAGTGCACTGAGGGATGGTATTAGTGCACCGAGGCGGGTATTAGTGCACTGAGGGGGGTATTATTGCACTGAGGGGTATTAGAGCACTGAGGAGTTTAGTGCACTGAGGATTATTAATGCACTGAAGGGGATATTACTGCACTGAAGGTTATTAGTGCACTGAGGGGTATTAGTGCACTGAGGGGTATTAGTGCACTGAGGGGAGTATAAGTGCACTGAGGGGCATTAGTGCACTGAGGGGTATTAGTGCACTGAGGTGGGTATTTGTTCACTGAGGGGGGTATTAATGCACTGAGGGGTATTAGTGCACTGAGGGGTATTAGTGCACTGAGGGGGGTATTAGTTCACTGAGGGGTATTAGTGCACTGAGGGGTATTAGTGCACTGAGGGGGGTATTCGTGCACTGAGGTGTATTAGTGCATTGATGGGGGTATTAGTGCACTGAGGGGTGGTATTAGTGCACCGAGGTAGGTATTAGTGCACTGAGGGGGGTATTATTGCACTGAGGGGTATTAGAGCACTGAGGAGTTTAGTGCACTGAGGATTATTAGTGCACTGAGTAGGGTATTAGTGCACTGAGGGGTATTAGTGCACGGAGGAGGGTATTAGTGCACAGGGAGGTATTAGTGCACTGAGGGGGGTATTAGTGCACTGAGAGGTATTAGTGCACTGAGGGGGGTATAAGTGCACTGAGGGGGGTATTAATGCACTGAGGGGGGTATTAGTGCACCGAGGGGGGTATTAGTGCACTGAGGGGGGTATTAGTGCACTGAGGGGTATTAGTGCTCTGAGGAGGGTATTAGTGCGCTGAGGGGTATTAGTGCACTGAGGTGAGGGGGTTTGTGCACTCGGTGATGGTATTAGTGCATTGAGGGAGGTATTAGTGCACTGAGGGGTATTAGTGCACTGAGGGGTATTAATGCACTGAGGGAGGTATTAATGCACTGACGGGGCTATTAGTGCACTGAGGGGTATTAGTGCACTGAGGGGGGTATAAATGCACTGAGGGCGGTATTAGTGCACTGAGGGGTATTAGTGCACTGAGGGGTATTAGTGCACTGAGGTGAGGGGGTTTGTGCACTCGGGGATGGTATTAGTGCACTGAGGGGGGTATTAGTGCACTGAGGGGGTATTAATTCACTGAGGGGGGTATTAGTGCACTGAGAGGTATTAGTGCACTGAGGGGGGGTATAAATGCACTGAGGGGGAGTATTAGTGCACCGAGGGGGGGAATAAATGCACTGAGGGGGAGTATTAGTGCACCGAGGTGGGTATTAGTGCACTGAGGTGGAGTATTAGTGCACCGAGGGGGGTATTAGTGCACTGAGGGGGGTATTAGTGCACTGAGGGGTATTAGTGCACTGAGGGGGGTATTCGTGCACTGAGGGGGGTATTTGTGCACTGAGGGGGGTATTAGTGCACTGGGGGGGGGGGTTTGTGCACGGGGATGGTATTAGTGCACTGAGGGGTATTAGTGCACTGAGGTGGAGTATTAGTGCACCGAGGGTGGTATTAGTGCACTGAGGGGGGTATTAGAGCACTAAGGGTATTCGTGCACTGAGGGGGGTATTAGTGCACTGAGGGGGGTATTAGTGCACTGAGGGGGTATTAGTGCACTGAGGGGGTATTAGTGCACTGAGGGGGTATTAGTGCACTGAGGGGGGTATTTGTGCACCGAGGGGGGTATTAGTGCACTGAGGTGGAGTATTAATGCACCGACGGTGGTATTAGTGCACTGAAGGGGGTATTAGTGCACTGAGGGGTATTAGTGCACCGAGGGTGGTATTAATGCACTGGGGGTGGTATTGGTGCACTGAGGGGTGTATTAGTGCATTGAGGGGGTATTAGTGCACTGAGGGAGGTATTAGTGCACTGAGTGGGGTATTAGTGCACTGATGGGAGTATTAGTGAACTGAGGGGGTATTAGTGCAATGAGGGGGGTATTAGTGCACTGAAGGGGAAATTAATGAACTGAGGCGGGTATTAGTGCACTGAGAGGTATTAGTGCACTGATGGGGGTAAAAGTGCACTGAGGGGGGTATTAATGCACTGAGGGGGAGTATTAGTGCACCGAGGAGGGTATTGGTGCACTGAGGTGGAGTATTAGTGCACCGAGGGGGGCATTAGTGCACTGAGAGGTGGGTATTGGTGCACTGAGGGTTATTAGTGCACTGAGGGGGTTATTAGTGCACTGAGGGGGGTATTAGTGCACTGAGGGGTATTAGTGCACTGAGGGGGGTATTACTGCATTGAGGGAGGTATTAGTGCACTGAGGGGGGTATTAGTGCGCTGAGGGGTATTAGTGCACTGAGGTGAGGGGGTTTGTGCACTCGGGGATGGTGTTAGTGCATTGAGGGAGGTATTAGTGCACTGAGGGGGGTTTTAAGGCACTGAGGGGTATTCGTGCACTGAGCGGGGTATTAGTGCACTGGGGGGTATTAGTGCATTGAGGGGGGTATTATTGTACTGAGGGGTATTAGTGCACTGAGGGGGGATTTAAGGCACTGAGAGGGTATTAATGCACTGAGGTGGGTTTTAGAGCACGTAGGGGTATTAGTGCACTGAGTGGGGTATTAATGAACTGAGGGGCATTAGTGCACTGAGGGGTATTAGTGTACTGAGGGGGTTATTCGTGCACTGAGGTGTATTAGTGCATTGATGGGGGTATTAGTGCACTGAGGGATGGTATTAGTGCACCGAGGCGGGTATTAGTGCACTGAGGGGGGTATTATTGCACTGAGGGGTATTAGAGCACTGAGGAGTTTAGTGCACTGAGGATTATTAATGCACTGAAGGGGATATTACTGCACTGAAGGTTATTAGTGCACTGAGGGGTATTAGTGCACTGAGGGGTATTAGTGCACTGAGGGGAGTATAAGTGCACTGAGGGGCATTAGTGCACTGAGGGGTATTAGTGCACTGAGGTGGGTATTAGTTCACTGAGGGGGGTATTAATGCACTGAGGGGTATTAGTGCACTGAGGGGTATTAGTGCACTGAGGGGGGTATTAGTTCACTGAGGGGTATTAGTGCACTGAGGGGTATTAGTGCACTGAGGGGGGTATTCGTGCACTGAGGTGTATTAGTGCATTGATGGGGGTATTAGTGCACTGAGGGGTGGTATTAGTGCACCGAGGTAGGTATTAGTGCACTGAGGGGGGTATTATTGCACTGAGGGGTATTAGAGCACTGAGGAGTTTAGTGCACTGAGGATTATTAGTGCACTGAGTAGGGTATTAGTGCAATGAGGGGTATTAGTGCACGGAGGAGGGTATTAGTGCACAGGGAGGTATTAGTGCACTGAGGGGGGTATTAGTGCACTGAGAGGTATTAGTGCACTGAGGGGGGTATAAGTGCACTGAGGGGGGTATTAATGCACTGAGGGGGGTATTAGTGCACCGAGGGGGGTATTAGTGCACTGAGGGGGGTATTAGTGCACTGAGGGGTATTAGTGCTCTGAGGAGGGTATTAGTGCGCTGAGGGGTATTAGTGCACTGAGGTGAGGGGGTTTGTGCACTCGGTGATGGTATTAGTGCATTGAGGGAGGTATTAGTGCACTGAGGGGTATTAGTGCACTGAGGGGTATTAATGCACTGAGGGAGGTATTAATGCACTGACGGGGCTATTAGTGCACTGAGGGGTATTAGTGCACTGAGGGGGGTATAAATGCACTGAGGGCGGTATTAGTGCACTGAGGGGTATTAGTGCACTGAGGGGTATTAGTGCACTGAGGTGAGGGGGTTTGTGCACTCGGGGATGGTATTAGTGCACTGAGGGGGGTATTAGTGCACTGAGGGGGTATTAATTCACTGAGGGGGGTATTAGTGCACTGAGAGGTATTAGTGCACTGAGGGGGGGTATAAATGCACTGAGGGGGAGTATTAGTGCACCGAGGGGGGGAATAAATGCACTGAGGGGGAGTATTAGTGCACCGAGGTGGGTATTAGTGCACTGAGGTGGAGTATTAGTGCACCGAGGGGGGTATTAGTGCACTGAGGGGGGTATTAGAGCACTAAGGGTATTCGTGCACTGAGGGGGGTATTAGTGCACTGAGGGGGGTATTTGTGCACTGAGGGGGGTATTAGTGCACTGAGGGGTATTAGTGCACCGAGGGTGGTATTAGTGCACTGTGGGGTGTATTAGTGCACTGAGGGGTATTAGTGCACTGAGGGGGGTATTAGTGCACTGAGGGGGGCATTAGTGCACTGAGGGGGTATTAGTGCACTGAGGGGGGTATTAGCGCACTGAAAGGTATTAGTGCACTGAGCGGGGTATTAGTGCACTGGGGGGGGGGGTATTTGTGCATTCGGGAATGGTATTAGTGCATTGAGGGAGGTATTAGTGCACTGAGGGGGTATTAGTGCACTGAGTTGGATATTAGTGCACAGAAAGGGTATTAGTGCACTGGGCGCTTTTGGTTCACTGAGGGGGGTATTAGTGCACTGAGGGGGGTATTAGTGCACAGAAGGGGTATTAATGCACTGGGGGGGTATTGGTGCACTGAGGGGTGTATTAGTGCATTGAGGGGGTATTAGTGCACTGAGGGAGGTATTAGTGCACTGAGTGGGGTATTAGTGCACTGATGGGAGTATTAGTGCACTGAGGGGGTATTAGTGCACTGAGGGGGGTATTAGTGCACTGAAGGGGAAAGTAATGCACTGAGGCGGGTATTGGTGCACTGAGGTGGAGTATTAGTGCACCGAGGGGGGTATTAGTGCACTGAGAGGGGTATTAGTGCACTGAGGGTTATTAGTGCACTGAGGGGGTTATTAGTGCACTGAGGGGGGTATTAGTGCACTGAGGGATATTAGTGCACTGAGGGGGGTATTAGTGCATTGAGGGAGTTATTAGTGCACTGAGGGGTATTAGTGCTCTGAGGAGGATATTAGTGCGCTGAGGGGTATTAGTGCACTGAGGTGAGGGGGTTTGGCACTCGGGGATGGTATTCGTGCATTGAGGGAGGTATTAGTGCACTGAGGGGATATTCGTGCACTGAGGGGGGTATTCGTGCACTGAGAGGTATTAGTGCACTGAGGGGGTATAAATGCACTGAGGGGGAGTATTAGTGCACCGAGGGGGGTATTAGTGCACTGAGGTGGAATATTAGTGCACCGAGGGGTATTAGTGCACTGAGGGGTATTAGTGCACTGAGTTGGATATTAGTGCACAGAAAGGGTATTAGTGCACTGGGCGCTTTTGGTTCACTGAGGGGGGTATTAGTGCACTGAGGGGGGTATTAGTGCACAGAAGGGGTATTAATGCACTGGGGGGGTATTGGTGCACTGAGGGGTGTATTAGTGCATTGAGGGGGTATTAGTGCACTGAGGGAGGTATTAGTGCACTGAGTGGGGTATTAGTGCACTGATGGGAGTATTAGTGCACTGTGGGGGTATTAGTGCACTGAGGGGGGTATTAGTGCACTGAAGGGGAAAGTAATGCACTGAGGCGGGTATTGGTGCACTGAGGTGGAGTATTAGTGCACCGAGGGGGGTATTAGTGCACTGAGAGGGGTATTAGTGCACTGAGGGTTATTAGTGCACTGAGGGGGTTATTAGTGCACTGAGGGGGGTATTAGTGCACTGAGGGATATTAGTGCACTGAGGGGGGTATTAGTGCACTGAGGGGGTATTAATTCACTGAGGGGGGTATTAGTGCACTGAGAGGTATTAGTGCACTGAGGGGGGGTATAAATGCACTGAGGGGGAGTATTAGTGCACCGAGGGGGGGAATAAATGCACTGAGGGGGAGTATTAGTGCACCGAGGTGGGTATTAGTGCACTGAGGTGGAGTATTAGTGCACCGAGGGGGGTATTAGTGCACTGAGGGGGGTATTAGAGCACTAAGGGTATTCGTGCACTGAGGGGGGTATTAGTGCACTGAGGGGGGTATTTGTGCACTGAGGGGGGTATTAGTGCACTGAGGGGTATTAGTGCACCGAGGGTGGTATTAGTGCACTGTGGGGTGTATTAGTGCACTGAGGGGTATTAGTGCACTGAGGGGGGTATTAGTGCACTGAGGGGGGCATTAGTGCACTGAGGGGGTATTAGTGCACTGAGGGGGGTATTAGCGCACTGAAAGGTATTAGTGCACTGAGCGGGGTATTAGTGCACTGGGGGGGGGGTATTTGTGCATTCGGGAATGGTATTAGTGCATTGAGGGAGGTATTAGTGCACTGAGGGGGTATTAGTGCACTGAGTTGGATATTAGTGCACAGAAAGGGTATTAGTGCACTGGGCGCTTTTGGTTCACTGAGGGGGGTATTAGTGCACTGAGGGGGGTATTAGTGCACAGAAGGGGTATTAATGCACTGGGGGGGTATTGGTGCACTGAGGGGTGTATTAGTGCATTGAGGGGGTATTAGTGCACTGAGGGAGGTATTAGTGCACTGAGTGGGGTATTAGTGCACTGATGGGAGTATTAGTGCACTGAGGGGGTATTAGTGCACTGAGGGGGGTATTAGTGCACTGAGGTGGAGTATTAGTGCACCGAGGGGGGTATTAGTGCACTGAGGGGGTTATTAGTGCACTGATGGGTATTAGTGCACTGAGGGGGGTATTCGTGCACTGAGGGGGGTATTTGTGCACTGAGGGGGGTATTAGTGCACTGGGGGGGGTTTGTGCACTCGGGAATGGTATTAGTGCACTGAGGGGGTATTAGTGCACTGAGGTGGAGTATTAGTGCACCGAGGGTGGTATTAGTGCACTGAGGTGGAGTATTAGTGCACCGAGGGTGGTATTAGTGCACTGAGGGGGGTATAAGTGCACCGAGGGGTATTAGTGCACTGAGGTGGAGTATTAGTGCACCGAGGGTGGTATTAGTGCACTGAAGGGGGTATTAGTGCACTGAGGGGTATTAGTGCACCGAGGGTGGTATTAGTGCACTGAGGGGTGTATTAGTGCACTGAGGGGTATTAGTGCACTGAGGGGGTATTAGTGCACTGAGGGGGGTATTAGTGCACTGAGGGGTATTAGTGCACTGAGGGGAGTATAAGTGCACTGAGGGGCATTAGTGCACTGAGGGGTATTAGTGCACTGAGGTGGGTATTAGTTCACTGAGGGGGGTATTAATGCACTGAGGGGTATTAGTGCACTGAGGGGTATTAGTGCACTGAGGTGGGTATTAGTTCACTGAGGGGTATTAGTGCACTGAGGGGGGTATTCGTGCACTGATGTGTATTAGTGCATTGATGGGGGTATTAGTGCACTGAGGGGTGGTATTCGTGCACCGAGGCGGGTATTAGTGCACTGAGGGGGGTATTAGTGCACTGAGGGGGGTATTATTGCACTGAGGGGTATTAGAGCACTGAGGAGTTTAGTGCACTGAGGATTATTAGTGCACTGAGTAGGGTATTAGTGCACTGAGGGGTATTAGTGCACGGAGGAGGGTATTAGTGCACAGGGAGGTATTAGTGCACTGAGGGGGGTATTAGTGCACTGAGAGGTATTAGTGCACTGAGGGGGGTATAAGTGCACTGAGGGGGGTATTAATGCACTGAGGGGGGTATTAGTGCACCGAGGGGGGTATTAGTGCACTGAGGGGGGTATTAGTGCACTGAGAGGGGTATTAGTGCACTGAGGGGATATTAGTGAACTGAGGGTGGTATTAGTGCACTGAGGCCGTATTAATGCACTGAGGGGGGTATTAGTGCACTGAGAGGTATTAGTGCACTGAGGGGGGTATAAATGCACTGAGGGGGAGTATTAGTGCACCGAGGGGGGTATAAATGCACTGAGGGGGAGTATTAGTGCACCGAGGGGGGTATTAGTGCACTGAGGTGGAGTATTAGTGCACCGAGGGGGGTATTAGTGCACTGAGGGGGTTATTAGTGCACTGAGGGGTATTAGTGCACTGAGGGGGGTATTCGTGCACTGAGGGGGGTATTTGTGCACTGAGGGGGGTATTAGTGCACTGGGGGGGGTTTGTGCACTCGGGAATGGTATTAGTGCACTGAGGGGGTATTAGTGCACTGAGGTGGAGTATTAGTGCACCGAGGGTGGTATTAGTGCACTGAGGTGGAGTATTAGTGCACCGAGGGTGGTATTAGTGCACTGAGGGGGGTATAAGTGCACCGAGGGGTATTAGTGCACTGAGGTGGAGTATTAGTGCACCGAGGGTGGTATTAGTGCACTGAAGGGGGTATTAGTGCACTGAGTGGTATTAGTGCACCGAAAATGGTATTAGTGCACTGAGGGGTGTATTAGTGCACTGAGGGGTATTAGTGCACTGAGGGGGTATTAGTGCACTGAGGGGGGCATTAGTGCACTGAGGGGGTATTAGTGCACTGAGGGGGGTATTAGCGCACTGAAAGGTATTAGTGCACTGAGCGGGGTATTAGTGCACTGGGGGGGTGGTATTTGTGCATTCGGGGATGGTATTAGTGCATTGAGGGAGGTATTAGTGCACTGAGGGGGTATTAGAGAACTGAGGGGTATTAGTGCACTGAAGGGGGTATAAGTGCACTGAGGGGGTTATTAATGCACTGAGGGGGGTATTAGTGCACCGAGGTGGGTATTAGTGCACTGAGGGGGGTATTAGTGCACTGAGTTTGATATTAGTGCACAGAAAGGGTATTAGTGCACTGGGGGCGGTATTGGTTCACTGAGGTGGGTATTAGTTCACTGAGGGGGATATTAGTGCACTGAAGGGTATTCGTGCACCGAGATGTATTAGTGCACTGAGGGGGGGTTTTAAGGCACTGAGAGGGTATTAGTGCACTGAGGGGGGTATTCGTGCACTGAGGGGGGTATTTGTGCACTGAGGGGGGTATTAGTGCACTGGGTGGGGTTTGTGCACTCATGGATGGTATTAGTGCACTGAGGGGGTATTAGTGCACTGAGGTGGAGTATTAGTGCACCGAGGGTGGTATTAGTGCACTGAGGGGGGTATTAGTGCACTGAGGTGGAGTATTAGTGCACCGAGGGGAGTATTAGTGCACTGAGGGGGGTATTAGTGCACTGAGGGGTATTAGTGCACTGAGGGGGGTATTCGTGCACTGAGGGGGGTATTTGTGCACTGAGGGGGGTATTAGTGCACTGGGTGGGGTTTGTGCACTCAGGGATGGTATTAGTGCACTGAGGGGGTATTAGTGCACTGAGGTGGAGTATTAGTGCACCGAGGGTGGTATTAGTGCACTGAGGGGGGTATTAGTGCACTAAGAGTATTGGTGCACTGAGGAGGGTATTAGTGCACTGAGGGGGTATTAGTGCACTGAGGGGGTATTAGTGCACTGAGGGGGTATTAGTGCACTGAGGTGGAGTATTAGTGCACCGAGGGTGGTATTAGTGCACTGAGGTGGAGTATTAGTGCACCGAGGGTGGTATTAGTGCACTGAGGGGGGTATTAGTGCACCGAGGGGTATTAGTGCACTGAGGTGGAGTATTAGTGCACCAAGGGTGGTATTAGTGCACTGAAGGGGGTATTAGTGCACTGAGGGGTATTAGTTCACCGAGGGTGGTATTAGTGCACTGAGGGGGTATTAGTGCACTGAGGGGGGTATTAGCGCACTGAAAGGTATTATTGCACTGAGCGGGGTATTAGTGCACTGAGGGGGGGGGGGGTATTTGTGCACTCGGGGATGGTATTAGTGCATTGAGGGAGGTATTAGTGCACTGAGGGGGTATTAGAGAACTGAGGGGTATTAGTGCACTGAAGGGGGTATAAGTGCACTGAGGGGGTTATTAATGCACTGAGGGGGGTATTCGTGCACCGAGGGGGGTATTAGTGCAATGAGTTGGATATTAGTGCACAGAAAGGGTATTAGTGCACTGGGGGCGGTATTGGTTCACTGAGGGGGGTATTAGTGCACTGAGGGGGGTATTAGTGCACAGAAGGGGTATTAATGCACTGGGGGGTATCAGTGCACTGTGTGGGGTATTAGTGCACTGATGGGAGTATTAGTGCACTGAGGGGGTATTAGTGCACTGAGGGGGGTATTAGTGCACTGAAGGGGAAAGTAATGCACTGAGGCGGGTATTAGTGCACTGAGAGGTATTAGTGCACTGATGGGGGTAAAAGTGCACTGAGGGGGGTATTAATGCACTGAGGGGGAGTATTAGTGCACCGAGGAGGGTATTGGTGCACTGAGGTGGAGTATTAGTGCACCGAGGCGGGTATTAGTGCATTGAGAGGGGTATTAGTGCACTGAGGGTTATTAGTGCACTGAGGGGGTTATTAGTGCACTGAGGGGGGTATTAGTGCACTGAGGGGAAGTAGTGCACTGAGCGGGGTATTAGTGCACTGGGGTGTATTAGTGCATTGAGGGGGGTATTATTGCACTGAGGGGTATTAGTGCACTGAGGGGTATTAGTGCTCTGAGGAGGGTATTAGTGCGCTGAGGGGTATTAGTGCACTGAGGTGAGGGGGTTTGTGCACTCGGTGATGGTATTAGTGCATTGAGGGAGGTATTAGTGCACTGAGGGGTATTAGTGCACTGAGGGGTATTAATGCACTGAGGGAGGTATTAATGCACTGACGGGGCTATTAGTGCACTGAGGGGTATTAGTGCACTGAGGGGGGTATAAATGCACTGAGGGCGGTATTAGTGCACTGAGGGGTATTAGTGCACTGAGGGGTATTAGTGCACTGAGGTGAGGGGGTTTGTGCACTCGGGGATGGTATTAGTGCATTGAGGGAGGTATTAGTGCACTGAGGGGATATTAGTGCACTCAAGGGGGGTATTAGTGCACTGAGGGGGTATTAATTCACTGAGGGGTGTATTAGTGCACTGAGAGGTATTAGTGCACTGAGGGGGGGTATAAATGCACTGAGGGGGAGTATTAGTGCACCGAGGGGGGGAATAAATGCACTGAGGGGGAGTATTAGTGCACCGAGGTGGGTATTAGTGCACTGAGGTGGAGTATTAGTGCACCGAGGGGGGTATTAGTGCACTGAGGGGGGTATTAGTGCACTGAGGGGTATTAGTGCACTGAGGGGGGTATTCGTGCACTGAGGGGGGTATTTGTGCACTGAGGGGGGTATTAGTGCACGGGGGGGTTTGTGCACTCGGGGATGGTATTAGTGCACTGAGGGGGTATTAGTGCACTGAGGTGGAGTATTAGTGCACCGAGGGTGGTATTAGTGCACTGAGGGGGGTATTAGAGCACTAAGGGTATTCGTGCACTGAGGGGGGTATTAGTGCACTGAGGGGGGTATTAGTGCACTGAGGGGGTATTAGTGCACTGAGGGGGTATTAGTGCACTGAGGGGGTATTAGTGCACTGAGGGGGGTATTTGTGCACCGAGGGGGGTATTAGTGCACTGAGGTGGAGTATTAGTGCACCGAGGGTGGTATTAGTGCACTGAAGGGGGTATTAGTGCACTGAGGGGTATTAGTGCACCGAGGGTGGTATTAATGCACTGGGGGTGGTATTGGTGCACTGAGGGGTGTATTAGTGCATTGAGGGGGTATTAGTGCACTGAGGGGTGTATTAGTGCATTGAGGGGGTATTAGTGCACTGAGGGAGGTATTAGTGCACTGAGTGGGGTATTAGTGCACTGATGGGAGTATTAGTGAACTGAGGGGGTATTAGTGCAATGAGGGGGGTATTAGTGCACTGAAGGGGAAATTAATGAACTGAGGCGGGTATTAGTGCACTGAGAGGTATTAGTGCACTGATGGGGGTAAAAGTGCACTGAGGGGGGTATTAATGCACTGAGGGGGAGTATTAGTGCACCGAGGAGGGTATTGGTGCACTGAGGTGGAGTATTAGTGCACCGAGGGGGGCATTAGTGCACTGAGAGGTGGGTATTGGTGCACTGAGGGTTATTAGTGCACTGAGGGGGTTATTAGTGCACTGAGGGGGGTATTAGTGCACTGAGGGGTATTAGTGCACTGAGGGGGGTATTACTGCATTGAGGGAGGTATTAGTGCACTGAGGGGGGTATTAGTGCGCTGAGGGGTATTAGTGCACTGAGGTGAGGGGGTTTGTGCACTCGGGGATGGTGTTAGTGCATTGAGGGAGGTATTAGTGCACTGAGGGGGGTTTTAAGGCACTGAGGGGTATTCGTGCACTGAGCGGGGTATTAGTGCACTGGGGGGTATTAGTGCATTGAGGGGGGTATTATTGTACTGAGGGGTATTAGTGCACTGAGGGGGGATTTAAGGCACTGAGAGGGTATTAATGCACTGAGGTGGGTTTTAGAGCACGTAGGGGTATTAGTGCACTGAGTGGGGTATTAATGAACTGAGGGGCATTAGTGCACTGAGGGGTATTAGTGTACTGAGGGGGTTATTCGTGCACTGAGGTGTATTAGTGCATTGATGGGGGTATTAGTGCACTGAGGGGTGGTATTAGTGCACCGAGGCGGGTATTAGTGCACTGAGGGGGGTATTATTGCACTGAGGGGTATTAGAGCACTGAGGAGTTTAGTGCACTGAGGATTATTAGTGCACTGAAGGGGATATTACTGCACTGAAGGTTATTAGTGCACTGAGGGGTATTAGTGCACTGAGGGGTATTAGTGCACTGAGGGGAGTATAAGTGCACTGAGGGTCATTAGTGCACTGAGGGGTATTAGTGCACTGAGGTGGGTATTAGTTCACTGAGGGGGGTATTAATGCACTGAGGGGTATTAGTGCACTGAGGGGCATTAGTGCACTGAGGTGGGTATTAGTTCACTGAGGGGTATTAGTGCACTGAGGGGTATTAGTGCACTGAGGGGGGTATTCGTGCACTGATGTGTATTAGTGCATTGATGGGGGTATTAGTGCACTGAGGGGTGGTATTAGTGCACCGAGGCGGGTATTAGTGCACTGAGGGGGGTATTATTGCACTGAGGGGTATTAGAGCACTGTGGAGTTTAGTGCACTGAGGATTATTAGTGCACTGAGTAGGGTATTAGTGCACTGAGGGGTATTAGTGCACGGAGGAGGGTATTAGTGCACAGGGAGGTATTAGTGCACTGAGGGGGGTATTAGTGCACTGAGAGGTATTAGTGCACTGAGGGGGGTATAAGTGCACTGAGGGGGGTATTAATGCACTGAGGGGGGTATTAGTGCACCGAGGGGGGTATTAGTGCACTGAGGGGGGTATTAGTGCACTGGGGGGGCTATTAGTGCACTGAGGGGGTATTAATGCACTGAGGGGGGTATTAGTGCACTGAGAGGTATTAGTGCACCGAGGGGGGTATAAATGCACTGAGGGGGAGTATTAGTGCACCGAGGGGGGTATAAATGCACTGAGGGGGAGTATTAGTGCACCGAGGGGGGTATTAGTGCACTGAGGTGGAGTATTAGTGCACCGAGGGGAGTATTAATGCACTGAGGGGGGTATTAGTGCACTGAGGGGTATTAGTGCACTGAGGGGGGTATTCGTGCACTGAGGGGGGTATTTGTGCACTGAGGGGGGTATTAGTGCACTGGGTGGGGTTTGTGCACTCAGGTATGGTATTAGTGCACTGAGGGGGTATTAGTGCACTGAGGTGGAGTATTAGTGCACCGAGGGTGGTATTAGTGCACTGAGGGGGGTATTAGTGCACTAAGGGTATTGGTGCACTGAGGGGGGTATTAGTGCACTGAGGGGGTATTAGTGCACTGAGGGGGTATTAGTGCACTGAGGGGGTATTAGTGCACTGAGGTGGAGTATTAGTGCACCGAGGGTGGTATTAGTGCACTGAGGTGGAGTATTAGTGCACCGAGGGTGGTATTAGTGCACTGAGGGGGGTATTAGTGCACCGAGGGGTATTAGTGCACTGAGGTGGAGTATTAGTGCACCAAGGGTGGTATTAGTGCACTGAAGGGGGTATTAGTGCACTGAGGGGTATTAGTTCACCGAGGGTGGTATTAGTGCACTGAGGGGGTATTAGTGCACTGAGGGGGGTATTAGCGCACTGAAAGGTATTATTGCACTGAGCGGGGTATTAGTGCACTGGGGGTGGGGGGTATTTGTGCACTCGGGGATGGTATTAGTGCATTGAGGGAGGTATTAGTGCACTGAGGGGGTATTAGAGAACTGAGGGGTATTAGTGCACTGAAGGGGGTATAAGTGCACTGAGGGGGTTATTAATGCACTGAGGGGGGTATTCGTGCACCGAGGGGGGTATTAGTGCAATGAGTTGGATATTAGTGCACAGAAAGGGTATTAGTGCACTGGGGGCGGTATTGGTTCACTGAGGGGGGTATTAGTGCACTGAGGGGGGTATTAGTGCACAGAAGGGGTATTAATGCACTGGGGGGGTATCAGTGCACTGAGTGGGGTATTAGTGCACTGATGGGAGTATTAGTGCACTGAGGGGGTATTAGTGCACTGAGGGGGGTATTAGTGCACTGAAGGGGAAAGTAATGCACTGAGGCGGGTATTAGTGCACTGAGAGGTATTAGTGCACTGATGGGGGTAAAAGTGCACTGAGGGGGGTATTAATGCACTGAGGGGGAGTATTAGTGCACCGAGGGGGGTATTGGTGCACTGAGGTGGAGTATTAGTGCACCGAGGCGGGTATTAGTGCATTGAGAGGGGTATTAGTGCACTGAGGGTTATTAGTGCACTGAGGGGGTTATTAGTGCACTGAGGGGGGTATTAGTGCACTGAGGGGAAGTAGTGCACTGAGCGGGGTATTAGTGCACTGGGGTGTATTAGTGCATTGAGGGGGGTATTATTGCACTGAGGGGTATTAGTGCACTGAGGGGTATTAGTGCTCTGAGGAGGGTATTAGTGCGCTGAGGGGTATTAGTGCACTGAGGTGAGGGGGTTTGTGCACTCGGTGATGGTATTAGTGCATTGAGGGAGGTATTAGTGCACTGAGGGGTATTAGTGCACTGAGGGGTATTAATGCACTGAGGGAGGTATTAATGCACTGACGGGGCTATTAGTGCACTGAGGGGTATTAGTGCACTGAGGGGGGTATAAATGCACTGAGGGCGGTATTAGTGCACTGAGGGGTATTAGTGCACTGAGGGGTATTAGTGCACTGAGGTGAGGGGATTTGTGCACTCGGGGATGGTATTAGTGCACTGAGGGGGGTATTAGTGCACTGAGGGGGTATTAATTCACTGAGGGGGGTATTAGTGCATTGAGAGGTATTAGTGCACTGAGGGGGGTATAAATGCACTGAGGGGGAGTATTAGTGCACCGAGGGGGGGAATAAATGCACTGAGGGGGAGTATTAGTGCACCGAGGTGGGTATTAGTGCACTGAGGTGGAGTATTAGTGCACCGAGGGGGGTATTAGTGCACTGAGGGGGGTATTAGTGCACTGAGGGGTATTAGTGCACTGAGGGGGGTATTCGTGCACTGAGGGGGGTATTTGTGCACTGAGGGGGGTATTAGTGCACTGGGGGGGGTTTGTGCACTCGGGGATGGTATTAGTGCACTGAGGGGGTATTAGTGCACTGAGCTGGAGTATTAGTGCACCGAGGGTGGTATTAGTGCACTGAGGGGGGTATTAGAGCACTAAGGGTATTCGTGCACTGAGGGGGGTATTAGTGCACTGAGGGGGGTATTAGTGCACTGAGGGGGTATTAGTGCACTGAGGGGGGGTATTAGTGCACTGAGGGGGTATTAGTGCACTGAGGGGGGTATTTGTGCACCGAGGGGGGTATTAGTGCACTGAGGTGGAGTATTAGTGCACCGAGAGTGGTATTAGTGCACTGAAGGGGGTATTAGTGCACTGAGGGGTATTAGTGCACCAAGGGTGGTATTAATGCACTGGGGGTGGTATTGGTGCACTGAGGGGTGTATTAGTGCATTGAGGGGGTATTAGTGCACTGAGGGAGGTATTAGTGCACTGAGTGGGGTATTAGTGCACTGATGGGAGTATTAGTGAACTGAGGGGGTATTAGTGCAATGAGGGGGGTATTAGTGCACTGAAGGGGAAATTAATGAACTGAGGCGGGTATTAGTGCACTGAGAGGTATTAGTGCACTGATGGGGGTAAAAGTGCACTGAGGGGGGTATTAATGCACTGAGGGGGAGTATTAGTGCACCGAGGAGGGTATTGGTGCACTGAGGTGGAGTATTAGTGCACCGAGGGGGGCATTAGTGCACTGAGAGGTGGGTATTGGTGCACTGAGGGTTATTAGTGCACTGAGGGGGTTATTAGTGCACTGAGGGGGGTATTAGTGCACTGAGGGGTATTAGTGCACTGAGGGGGGTATTACTGCATTGAGGGAGGTATTAGTGCACTGAGGGGGGTATTAGTGCGCTGAGGGGTATTAGTGCACTGAGGTGAGGGGGTTTGTGCACTCGGGGATGGTGTTAGTGCATTGAGGGAGGTATTAGTGCACTGAGGGGGGTTTTAAGGCACTGAGGGGTATTCGTGCACTGAGCGGGGTATTAGTGCACTGGGGGGTATTAGTGCATTGAGGGGGGTATTATTGTACTGAGGGGTATTAGTGCACTGAGGGGGGATTTAAGGCACTGAGAGGGTATTAATGCACTGAGGTGGGTTTTAGAGCACGTAGGGGTATTAGTGCACTGAGTGGGGTATTAATGAACTGAGGGGCATTAGTGCACTGAGGGGTATTAGTGTACTGAGGGGGTTATTCGTGCACTGAGGTGTATTAGTGCATTGATGGGGGTATTAGTGCACTGAGGGATGGTATTAGTGCACCGAGGCGGGTATTAGTGCACTGAGGGGGGTATTATTGCACTGAGGGGTATTAGAGCACTGAGGAGTTTAGTGCACTGAGGATTATTAATGCACTGAAGGGGATATTACTGCACTGAAGGTTATTAGTGCACTGAGGGGTATTAGTGCACTGAGGGGTATTAGTGCACTGAGGGGAGTATAAGTGCACTGAGGGGCATTAGTGCACTGAGGGGTATTAGTGCACTGAGGTGGGTATTAGTTCACTGAGGGGGGTATTAATGCACTGAGGGGTATTAGTGCACTGAGGGGTATTAGTGCACTGAGGGGGGTATTAGTGCACTGAGGGGGTATTAATTCACTGAGGGGGGTATTAGTGCACTGAGAGGTATTAGTGCACTGAGGGGGGGTATAAATGCACTGAGGGGGAGTATTAGTGCACCGAGGGGGGGAATAAATGCACTGAGGGGGAGTATTAGTGCACCGAGGTGGGTATTAGTGCACTGAGGTGGAGTATTAGTGCACCGAGGGGGGTATTAGTGCACTGAGGGGGGTATTAGTGCACTGAGGGGTATTAGTGCACTGAGGGGGGTATTCGTGCACTGAGGGGGGTATTTGTGCACTGAGGGGGGTATTAGTGCACTGGGGGGGGGGGTTTGTGCACGGGGATGGTATTAGTGCACTGAGGGGGTATTAGTGCACTGAGGTGGAGTATTAGTGCACCGAGGGTGGTATTAGTGCACTGAGGGGGGTATTAGAGCACTAAGGGTATTCGTGCACTGAGGGGGGTATTAGTGCACTGAGGGGGGTATTAGTGCACTGAGGGGGTATTAGTGCACTGAGGGGGTATTAGTGCACTGAGGGGGTATTAGTGCACTGAGGGGGGTATTTGTGCACCGAGGGGGGTATTAGTGCACTGAGGTGGAGTATTAATGCACCGACGGTGGTATTAGTGCACTGAAGGGGGTATTAGTGCACTGAGGGGTATTAGTGCACCGAGGGTGGTATTAATGCACTGGGGGTGGTATTGGTGCACTGAGGGGTGTATTAGTGCATTGAGGGGGTATTAGTGCACTGAGGGAGGTATTAGTGCACTGAGTGGGGTATTAGTGCACTGATGGGAGTATTAGTGAACTGAGGGGGTATTAGTGCAATGAGGGGGGTATTAGTGCACTGAAGGGGAAATTAATGAACTGAGGCGGGTATTAGTGCACTGAGAGGTATTAGTGCACTGATGGGGGTAAAAGTGCACTGAGGGGGGTATTAATGCACTGAGGGGGAGTATTAGTGCACCGAGGAGGGTATTGGTGCACTGAGGTGGAGTATTAGTGCACCGAGGGGGGCATTAGTGCACTGAGAGGTGGGTATTGGTGCACTGAGGGTTATTAGTGCACTGAGGGGGTTATTAGTGCACTGAGGGGGGTATTAGTGCACTGAGGGGTATTAGTGCACTGAGGGGGGTATTACTGCATTGAGGGAGGTATTAGTGCACTGAGGGGGGTATTAGTGCGCTGAGGGGTATTAGTGCACTGAGGTGAGGGGGTTTGTGCACTCGGGGATGGTGTTAGTGCATTGAGGGAGGTATTAGTGCACTGAGGGGGGTTTTAAGGCACTGAGGGGTATTCGTGCACTGAGCGGGGTATTAGTGCACTGGGGGGTATTAGTGCATTGAGGGGGGTATTATTGTACTGAGGGGTATTAGTGCACTGAGGGGGGATTTAAGGCACTGAGAGGGTATTAATGCACTGAGGTGGGTTTTAGAGCACGTAGGGGTATTAGTGCACTGAGTGGGGTATTAATGAACTGAGGGGCATTAGTGCACTGAGGGGTATTAGTGTACTGAGGGGGTTATTCGTGCACTGAGGTGTATTAGTGCATTGATGGGGGTATTAGTGCACTGAGGGATGGTATTAGTGCACCGAGGCGGGTATTAGTGCACTGAGGGGGGTATTATTGCACTGAGGGGTATTAGAGCACTGAGGAGTTTAGTGCACTGAGGATTATTAATGCACTGAAGGGGATATTACTGCACTGAAGGTTATTAGTGCACTGAGGGGTATTAGTGCACTGAGGGGTATTAGTGCACTGAGGGGAGTATAAGTGCACTGAGGGGCATTAGTGCACTGAGGGGTATTAGTGCACTGAGGTGGGTATTAGTTCACTGAGGGGGGTATTAATGCACTGAGGGGTATTAGTGCACTGAGGGGTATTAGTGCACTGAGGGGGGTATTAGTTCACTGAGGGGTATTAGTGCACTGAGGGGTATTAGTGCACTGAGGGGGGTATTCGTGCACTGAGGTGTATTAGTGCATTGATGGGGGTATTAGTGCACTGAGGGGTGGTATTAGTGCACCGAGGTAGGTATTAGTGCACTGAGGGGGGTATTATTGCACTGAGGGGTATTAGAGCACTGAGGAGTTTAGTGCACTGAGGATTATTAGTGCACTGAGTAGGGTATTAGTGCAATGAGGGGTATTAGTGCACGGAGGAGGGTATTAGTGCACAGGGAGGTATTAGTGCACTGAGGGGGGTATTAGTGCACTGAGAGGTATTAGTGCACTGAGGGGGGTATAAGTGCACTGAGGGGGGTATTAATGCACTGAGGGGGGTATTAGTGCACCGAGGGGGGTATTAGTGCACTGAGGGGGGTATTAGTGCACTGAGGGGTATTAGTGCTCTGAGGAGGGTATTAGTGCGCTGAGGGGTATTAGTGCACTGAGGTGAGGGGGTTTGTGCACTCGGTGATGGTATTAGTGCATTGAGGGAGGTATTAGTGCACTGAGGGGTATTAGTGCACTGAGGGGTATTAATGCACTGAGGGAGGTATTAATGCACTGACGGGGCTATTAGTGCACTGAGGGGTATTAGTGCACTGAGGGGGGTATAAATGCACTGAGGGCGGTATTAGTGCACTGAGGGGTATTAGTGCACTGAGGGGTATTAGTGCACTGAGGTGAGGGGGTTTGTGCACTCGGGGATGGTATTAGTGCACTGAGGGGGGTATTAGTGCACTGAGGGGGTATTAATTCACTGAGGGGGGTATTAGTGCACTGAGAGGTATTAGTGCACTGAGGGGGGGTATAAATGCACTGAGGGGGAGTATTAGTGCACCGAGGGGGGGAATAAATGCACTGAGGGGGAGTATTAGTGCACCGAGGTGGGTATTAGTGCACTGAGGTGGAGTATTAGTGCACCGAGGGGGGTATTAGTGCACTGAGGGGGGTATTAGAGCACTAAGGGTATTCGTGCACTGAGGGGGGTATTAGTGCACTGAGGGGGGTATTTGTGCACTGAGGGGGGTATTAGTGCACTGAGGGGTATTAGTGCACCGAGGGTGGTATTAGTGCACTGTGGGGTGTATTAGTGCACTGAGGGGTATTAGTGCACTGAGGGGGGTATTAGTGCACTGAGGGGGGCATTAGTGCACTGAGGGGGTATTAGTGCACTGAGGGGGGTATTAGCGCACTGAAAGGTATTAGTGCACTGAGCGGGGTATTAGTGCACTGGGGGGGGGGTATTTGTGCATTCGGGAATGGTATTAGTGCATTGAGGGAGGTATTAGTGCACTGAGGGGGTATTAGTGCACTGAGTTGGATATTAGTGCACAGAAAGGGTATTAGTGCACTGGGCGCTTTTGGTTCACTGAGGGGGGTATTAGTGCACTGAGGGGGGTATTAGTGCACAGAAGGGGTATTAATGCACTGGGGGGGTATTGGTGCACTGAGGGGTGTATTAGTGCATTGAGGGGGTATTAGTGCACTGAGGGAGGTATTAGTGCACTGAGTGGGGTATTAGTGCACTGATGGGAGTATTAGTGCACTGAGGGGGTATTAGTGCACTGAGGGGGGTATTAGTGCACTGAAGGGGAAAGTAATGCACTGAGGCGGGTATTGGTGCACTGAGGTGGAGTATTAGTGCACCGAGGGGGGTATTAGTGCACTGAGAGGGGTATTAGTGCACTGAGGGTTATTAGTGCACTGAGGGGGTTATTAGTGCACTGAGGGGGGTATTAGTGCACTGAGGGATATTAGTGCACTGAGGGGGGTATTAGTGCATTGAGGGAGTTATTAGTGCACTGAGGGGTATTAGTGCTCTGAGGAGGATATTAGTGCGCTGAGGGGTATTAGTGCACTGAGGTGAGGGGGTTTGGCACTCGGGGATGGTATTCGTGCATTGAGGGAGGTATTAGTGCACTGAGGGGATATTCGTGCACTGAGGGGGGTATTCGTGCACTGAGAGGTATTAGTGCACTGAGGGGGTATAAATGCACTGAGGGGGAGTATTAGTGCACCGAGGGGGGTATTAGTGCACTGAGGTGGAATATTAGTGCACCGAGGGGTATTAGTGCACTGAGGGGTATTAGTGCACTGAGTTGGATATTAGTGCACAGAAAGGGTATTAGTGCACTGGGCGCTTTTGGTTCACTGAGGGGGGTATTAGTGCACTGAGGGGGGTATTAGTGCACAGAAGGGGTATTAATGCACTGGGGGGGTATTGGTGCACTGAGGGGTGTATTAGTGCATTGAGGGGGTATTAGTGCACTGAGGGAGGTATTAGTGCACTGAGTGGGGTATTAGTGCACTGATGGGAGTATTAGTGCACTGTGGGGGTATTAGTGCACTGAGGGGGGTATTAGTGCACTGAAGGGGAAAGTAATGCACTGAGGCGGGTATTGGTGCACTGAGGTGGAGTATTAGTGCACCGAGGGGGGTATTAGTGCACTGAGAGGGGTATTAGTGCACTGAGGGTTATTAGTGCACTGAGGGGGTTATTAGTGCACTGAGGGGGGTATTAGTGCACTGAGGGATATTAGTGCACTGAGGGGGGTATTAGTGCACTGAGGGGGTATTAATTCACTGAGGGGGGTATTAGTGCACTGAGAGGTATTAGTGCACTGAGGGGGGGTATAAATGCACTGAGGGGGAGTATTAGTGCACCGAGGGGGGGAATAAATGCACTGAGGGGGAGTATTAGTGCACCGAGGTGGGTATTAGTGCACTGAGGTGGAGTATTAGTGCACCGAGGGGGGTATTAGTGCACTGAGGGGGGTATTAGAGCACTAAGGGTATTCGTGCACTGAGGGGGGTATTAGTGCACTGAGGGGGGTATTTGTGCACTGAGGGGGGTATTAGTGCACTGAGGGGTATTAGTGCACCGAGGGTGGTATTAGTGCACTGTGGGGTGTATTAGTGCACTGAGGGGTATTAGTGCACTGAGGGGGGTATTAGTGCACTGAGGGGGGCATTAGTGCACTGAGGGGGTATTAGTGCACTGAGGGGGGTATTAGCGCACTGAAAGGTATTAGTGCACTGAGCGGGGTATTAGTGCACTGGGGGGGGGGGTATTTGTGCATTCGGGAATGGTATTAGTGCATTGAGGGAGGTATTAGTGCACTGAGGGGGTATTAGTGCACTGAGTTGGATATTAGTGCACAGAAAGGGTATTAGTGCACTGGGCGCTTTTGGTTCACTGAGGGGGGTATTAGTGCACTGAGGGGGGTATTAGTGCACAGAAGGGGTATTAATGCACTGGGGGGGTATTGGTGCACTGAGGGGTGTATTAGTGCATTGAGGGGGTATTAGTGCACTGAGGGAGGTATTAGTGCACTGAGTGGGGTATTAGTGCACTGATGGGAGTATTAGTGCACTGAGGGGGTATTAGTGCACTGAGGGGGGTATTAGTGCACTGAAGGGGAAAGTAATGCACTGAGGCGGGTATTGGTGCACTGAGGTGGAGTATTAGTGCACCGAGGGGGGTATTAGTGCACTGAGAGGGGTATTAGTGCACTGAGGGTTATTAGTGCACTGAGGGGGTTATTAGTGCACTGAGGGGGGTATTAGTGCACTGAGGGATATTAGTGCACTGAGGGGGGTATTAGTGCATTGAGGGAGTTATTAGTGCACTGAGGGGTATTAGTGCTCTGAGGAGGATATTAGTGCGCTGAGGGGTATTAGTGCACTGAGGTGAGGGGGTTTGGCACTCGGGGATGGTATTCGTGCATTGAGGGAGGTATTAGTGCACTGAGGGGATATTCGTGCACTGAGGGGGGTATTCGTGCACTGAGAGGTATTAGTGCACTGAGGGGGTATAAATGCACTGAGGGGGAGTATTAGTGCACCGAGGGGGGTATTAGTGCACTGAGGTGGAATATTAGTGCACCGAGGGGTATTAGTGCACTGAGGGGTATTAGTGCACTGAGGTGAGGGGGTTTCTGCACTCGGGGATGGTATTAGTGCATTGAGGGAGGCATTAGTGCACTGAGGGGATATTAGTGCCCTGAGGGGGGTATTAGTGCACTGAGGGGGTATAAATGCCCTGAGGGGGGTATTAGTGCACTGAGAGGTATTAGTGCACCGAGGGGGGTATAAATGCACTGAGGGGGAGTATTAGTGCACCGAGGGGGGTATGAATGCACTGAGGGGGAGTATTAGTGCACCGAGGGGGGTATTAGTGCACTGAGGTGGAGTATTAGTGCACCGAGGGGAGTATTAGTGCACTGAGGGGGGTATTAGTGCACTGAGGGGTATTAGTGCACTGAGGGGGGTATTCGTGCACTGAGGGGGGTATTTGTGCACTGAGGGGGGTATTAGTGCACTGGGGGGTGTTTGTGCACTCGGGGATGGTATTAGTGCACTGAGGGGGTATTAGTGCACTGAGGTGGAGTATTAGTGCACCGAGGGTGGTATTAGTGCACTGAGGGGGGTATTAGTGCACTAAGGGTATTCGTGCACTGAGGGGGGTATTAGTGCACTGAGGGGGTATTAGTGCACTGAGGGGGTATTAGTGCACTGAGGGGGTATTAGTGCACTGAGGTGGAGTATTAGTGCACCGAGGGTGGTATTAGTGCACTGAGGTGGAGTATTAGTGCACCGAGGGTGGTATTAGTGCACTGAGGGGGGTATTAGTGCACCGAGGGGTATTAGTGCACTGAGGTGGAGTATTAGTGCACCGAGGGTGGTATTAGTGCACTGAAGGGGGTATTAGTGCACTGAGGGGTATTAGTTCACCGAGGGTGGTATTAGTGCACTGAGGGGTATTAGTGCACTGAGGGGGGTATTAGTGCACTGAGGGGGGCATTAGTGCACTCGGGGATGGTATTAGTGCACTGAGGGGGGTATTAGTGCACTGAGGGGGTATTAGAGAACTGAGGGGTATTAGTGCACTGAAGGGGGTATAAGTGCACTGAGGGGGTTATTAATGCACCGAGGGGGGTATTAGTGCACTGAGAGGGGTATTAGTGCACTGAGGGTTATTAGTGCACTGAGGGGGTTATTAGTGCACTGAGGGGGGTATTAGTGCACTGAGGGGAATTAGTGCACTGAGCGGGGTATTAGTGCACTGGGGTGTATTAGTGCATTGAGGGGGGTATTATTGCACTGAGGGGTATTAGTGCACTGAGGGGTATTAGTGCTCTGAGGAGGGTATTAGTGCGCTGAGGGGTATTAGTGCACTGAGGTGAGGGGGTTTGTGCACTCGGTGATGGTATTAGTGCATTGAGGGAGGTATTAGTGCACTGAGGGGTATTAGTGCACTGAGGGGTATTAATGCACTGAGGGAGGTATTAATGCACTGACGGGGGTATTAGTGCACTGAGCGTTATTAGTGCACTGAGGGGGTATTAATGCACTGAGGGGGTATTAGTGCACTGAGGGGTATTAGTGCACTGAGGGGTATTAGTGCACTGAGGTGAGGGGGTTTGTGCACTCGGGGATGGTATTAGTGCATTGAGGGAGGTATTAGTGCACTGAGGGGATATTAGTGCACTGAGGGGGGTATTAGTGCACTGAGTGGGTATTAATGCACTGAGGGGGGTATTAGTGCACTGAGAGGTATTAGTGCACTGAGGGGGGGTATAAATGCACTGAGGGGGAGTATTAGTGCACCGAGGGGGGTATAAATGCACTGAGGGGGAGTATTAGTGCACCGAGGTGGGTATTAGTGCACTGAGGTGGAGTATTAGTGCACCGAGGGGGGTATTAGTGCACTGAGGGGGTATTAGTGCACTGAGGGGTATTAGTGCACTGAGGGGGGTATTCGTGCACTGAGGGGAGTATTTGTGCACTGAGGGGGGTATTAGTGCACTGGGGGGGGTTGTGCACTCGGGGATGGTATTAGTGCACTGAGGGGGTATTAGTGCACTGAGGTGGAGTATTAGTGCACCGAGGGTGGTATTAGTGCACTGAGGGGGGTATTAGAGCACTAAGGGTATTCGTGCACTGAGGGGGGTATTAGTGCACTGAGGGGGGTATTAGTGCACTGAGGGGGTATTAGTGCACTGAGGGGGTATTAGTGCACTGAGGGGGTATTAGTGCACTGAGGGGGATATTTGTGCACCGAGGGGGGTATTAGTGCACTGAGGTGGAGTATTAATGCACCGAGGGTGGTATTAGTGCACTGAAGGGGGTATTAGTGCACTGAGGGGTATTAGTGCACCGAGGGTGGTATTAATGCACTGGGGGTGGTATTGGTGCACTGAGGGGTGTATTAGTGCATTGAGGGGGTATTAGTGCACTGAGGGAGGTATTAGTGCACTGAGTGGGGTATTAGTGCACTGATGGGAGTATTAGTGAACTGAGGGGGTATTAGTGCAATGAGGGGGGTATTAGTGCACTGAAGGGGAAATTAATGAACTGAGGCGGGTATTAGTGCACTGAGAGGTATTAGTGCACTGATGGGGGTAAAAGTGCACTGAGGGGGGTATTAATGCACTGAGGGGGAGTATTAGTGCACCGAGGAGGGTATTGGTGCACTGAGGTGGAGTATTAGTGCACCGAGGGGGGCATTAGTGCACTGAGAGGTGGGTATTGGTGCACTGAGGGTTATTAGTGCACTGAGGGGGTTATTAGTGCACTGAGGGGGGTATTAGTGCACTGAGGGGTATTAGTGCACTGAGGGGGGTATTACTGCATTGAGGGAGGTATTAGTGCACTGAGGGGGGTATTAGTGCGCTGAGGGGTATTAGTGCACTGAGGTGAGGGGGTTTGTGCACTCGGGGATGGTGTTAGTGCATTGAGGGAGGTATTAGTGCACTGAGGGGGGTTTTAAGGCACTGAGGGGTATTCGTGCACTGAGCGGGGTATTAGTGCACTGGGGGGTATTAGTGCATTGAGGGGGGTATTATTGTACTGAGGGGTATTAGTGCACTGAGGGGGGATTTAAGGCACTGAGAGGGTATTAATGCACTGAGGTGGGTTTTAGAGCACGTAGGGGTATTAGTGCACTGAGTGGGGTATTAATGAACTGAGGGGCATTAGTGCACTGAGGGGTATTAGTGTACTGAGGGGGTTATTCGTGCACTGAGGTGTATTAGTGCATTGATGGGGGTATTAGTGCACTGAGGGGTGGTATTAGTGCACCGAGGCGGGTATTAGTGCACTGAGGGGGGTATAAATGCACTGAGGGGGAGTATTAGTGGACCGAGGGGGGTATAAATGCACTGAGGGGGAGTATTAGTGCACCGAGGGGGGTATTAGTGCACTGAGGTGGAGTATTAGTGCACCGAGGGGGGTATTAGTGCACTGAGGGGGGTATTAGTGCACTAAGGGTATTCGTGCACTGAGGGGGGTATTAGTGCACTGAGGGGGTATTAGTGCACTGAGGTGGAGTATTAGTGCACCGAGGGTGGTATTAGTGCACTGAGGTGGAGTATTAGTGCACCGAGGGTGGTATTAGTGCACTGAGGGGGGTATAAGTGCACCGAGGGTGGTATTAGTGCACTGAAGGGGGTATTAGTGCACTGAGGGGTATTAGTGCACCGAGGGTGGTATTAGTGCACTGTGGGGTGTATTAGTGCACTGAGGGGTATTAGTGCACTGAGGGGGGTATTAGTGCACTGAGGGGGGCATTAGTGCACTGAGGGGGTATTAGTGCACTGAGGGGGGTATTAGCGCACTGAAAGGTATTAGTGCACTGAGCGGGGTATTAGTGCACTGGGGGGGGGTATTTGTGCATTCGGGGATGGTATTAGTGCATTGAGGGAGGTATTAGTGCACTGAGGGGGTATTAGAGAACTGAGGAGTATTAGTGCACTGAAGCGGGTATAAGTGCACAGAAGGGGTATTAATGCACTGGGGGGGTATTGGTGCACTGAGGGGTGTATTAGTGCATTGAGGGGGTATTAGTGAACTGAGGGAGGTATTAGTGCACTGAGGGGGGTATTAGTGCACTGATGGGAGTATTAGTGCACTGAGGGGGTATTAGTGCACTGAGGGGGGTATTAGTGCACTGAAGGGGAAAGTAATGCACTGAGGCGGGTATTAGTGCACGGAGAGGTATTAGTGCACTGATGGGGGTAAAAGTGCACTGAGGGGGGTATTAATGCACTGAGGGGGAGTATTATTGCACCGAGGAGGGTATTGGTGCACTGAGGTGGAGTATTAGTGCACCGAGGGGGGTATTAGTGCACTGAGAGGGGTATTAGTGCACTGAGGGTTATTAGTGCACTGAGGGGGTTATTAGTGCACTGAGGGGGGTATTAGTGCACTGAGGGATATTAGTGCACTGAGGGGGGTATTAGTGCATTGAGGGAGTTATTAGTGCACTGAGGGGTATTAGTGCACTGAGCGGGGTATTAGTGCACTGGGGGGTATTAGTGCACTGAGCGGGGTTTTAAGGCACTGAGGGGTATTAGTGCACTGAGGGGTATTAGTGCACTGAGGAGGATATTAGTGCGCTGAGGGGTATTAGTGCACTGAGGTGAGGGGGTTTGTGCACTCGGGGATGGTATTCGTGCATTGAGGGAGGTATTAGTGCACTGAGGGGATATTAGTGCACTGAGGGGGGTATTAGTGCACTGAGAGGTATTAGTGCACTGAGGGGGGTATAAATGCACTGAGGGGGAATATTAGTGCACCGAGGGGGGTATTAGTGCACTGAGGTGGAGTATTAGTGCACCGAGGGGGGTATTAGTGCACTGAGGGGGGTATTAGTGCACTGAGGGGTATTAGTGCTCTGAGGGGGGTATTCGTGCACTGAGGGGTATTAGTGCACTGAGGGAGGTATTAATGCACTGAGGGGGGGTATTAGTGCACTGAGGGGTATTAGTGCACTGAGGGGGGTATTAATGCACTGAGGGGGGTATTATTGCACTGAGGGGTATTAGTGCACTGAGGGGTATTAGTGCACTGAGGTGAGGGGGTTTCTGCACTCGGGGATGGTATTAGTGCATTGAGGGAGGTATTAGTGCACTGAGGGGATATTAGTGCCCTGAGGGGGGTATTAGTGCACTGAGGGGGTATTAATGCCCTGAGGGGGGTATTAGTGCACTGAGAGGTATTAGTGCACCGAGGGGGGTATAAATGCACTGAGGGGGAGTATTAGTGCACCGAGGGGGGTATAAATGCACTGAGGGGGTGTATTAGTGCACCGAGGGGGGTATTAGTGCACTGTGGAGTATTAGTGCACCGAGGGGAGTATTAGTGCACTGAGGGGGGTATTAGTGCACTGAGGGGTATTAGTGCACTGAGGGGGGTATTCGTGCACTGAGGGGGGTATTTGTGCACTGAGGGGGGTATTAGTGCACTGGGGGGGGTTTGTGCACTCGGGGATGGTATTAGTGCACTGAGGGGGTATTAGTGCACTGAGGTGGAGTATTAGTGCACCGAGGGTGGTATTAGTGCACTGAGGGGGGTATTAGTGCACTAAGGGTATTCGTGCACTGAGGGGGGTATTAGTGCACTGAGGGGGTATTAGTGCACTGAGGGGGTATTAGTGCACTGAGGGGGTATTAGTGCACTGAGGTGGAGTATTAGTGCACCGAGGGTGGTATTAGTGCACTGAGGTGGAGTATTAGTGCACCGAGGGTGGTATTAGTGCACTGAGGGGGGTATAAGTGCACCGAGGGTGGTATTAGTGCACTGAAGGGGGTATTAGTGCACTGAGGGGTATTAGTGCACTGAGGTGGAGTATTAGTGCACCGAGGGTGGTATTAGTGCACTGAGGTGGAGTATTAGTGCACCGAGGGTGGTATTAGTGCACTGAGGGGGGTATAAGTGCACCGAGGGTGGTATTAGTGCACTGAAGGGGGTATTAGTGCACTGGGGGGGGTTTGTGCACTCGGGGATGGTATTAGTGCACTGAGGGGGTATTAGTGCACTGAGGTGGAGTATTAGTGCACCGAGGGTGGTATTAGTGCACTGAAGGGGGTATTAGTGCACTGAGGGGTATTAGTTCACCGAGGGTGGTATTAGTGCACTGAGGGGTGTATTAGTGCACTGAGGGGTATTAGTGCACTGAGGGGGGTATTAGTGCACTGAGGGGGGCATTAGTGCACTGAGAGGGTATTAGTGCACTGAGGGGGGTATTAGCGCACTGAAAGGTATTATTGCACTGAGCGGGGTATTAGTGCACTGGGGGGGGGGTATTTGTGCACTCGGGGATGGTATTAGTGCATTGAGGGAGGTATTAGTGCACTGAGGGGGTATTAGAGAACTGAGGGGTATTAGTGCACTGAAGGGGGTATAAGTGCACTGAGGGGGTTATTAATGCTCCGAGGGGGGTATTAGTGCACTGAGAGGGGTATTAGTGCACTGAGGGTTATTAGTGCACTGAGGAGGTTATTAGTGCACTGAGGGGGGTATTAGTGCACTGAGGGGAATTAGTGCACTGAGCGGGGTATTAGTGCACTGGGGTGTATTAGTGCATTAAGGGGGGTATTATTGCACTGAGGGGTATTAGTGCACTGAGGGGTATTAGTGCTCTGAGGAGGGTATTAGTGCGCTGAGGGGTATTAGTGCACTGAGGTGAGGGGGATTGTGCACTCGGTGATGGTATTAGTGCATTGAGGGAGGTATTAGTGCACTGAGGGGTATTAGTGCACTGAGGGGTATTAATGCACTGAGGGAGGTATTAATGCACTGACGGGGGTATTAGTGCACTGAGGGGTATTAGTGCACTGAGGGGGGTATTAATGCACTGAGGGGGGTATTAGTGCACTGAGGGGTATTAGTGCACTGAGGGGTATTAGTGCACTGAGGTGAGGGGGTTTGTGCACTCGGGGATGGTATTAGTGCATTGAGGGAGGTATTAGTGCACTGAGGGGATATTAGTGCACTGAGGGGGGTATTAGTGCACTGAGGGGGTATTAATGCACTGAGGGGGGTATTAGTGCACTGAGAGGTATTATTGCACCGAGGGGGGTATAAATGCACTGAGGGGGAGTATTAGTGCACCGAGGTGGGTATTAGTGCACTGAGGTGGAGTATTAGTGCACCGAGGGGGGTATTAGTGCACTGAGGGGGGTATTAGTGCACTGAGGGGTATTAGTGCACTGAGGGGGGTATTCGTGCACTGAGGGGGGTATTTATGCACTGAGGGGGGTATTAGTGCACTGGGGGGGGTTTGTGCACTCGGGGATGGTATTAGTGCACTGAGGGGGTATTAGTGCACTGAGGTGGAGTATTAGTGCACCGAGGGTGGTATTAGTGCACTGAGGGGGGTATTAGAGCACTAAGGGTATTCGTGCACTGAGGGGGATATTAGTGCACTGAGGGGGGTATTAGTGCACTGAGGGGGTATTAGTGCACTGAGGGGGTATTTGTGCACCGAGGGGGGTATTAGTGCACTGAGGTGGAGTATTAGTGCACCGAGGGTGGTATTAGTGCACTGAAGGGGGTATTAGTGCACTGAGGGGTATTAGTGCACCGAGGGTGGTATTAATGCACTGGGGGTGGTATTGGTGCACTGAGGGGTGTATTAGTGCATTGAGGGGGTATTAGTGCACTGAGGGAGGTATTAGTGCACTGAGTGGGGTATTAGTGCACTGATGGGAGTATTAGTGATCTGAGGGGGTATTAGTGCAATGAGGGGGTTATTAGTGCACTGAAGGGGAAATTAATGAACTGAGGCGGGTATTAGTGCACTGAGAGGTATTAGTGCACTGATGGGGGTAAAAGTGCACTGAGGGGGGTATTAATGCACTGAGGGGGAGTATTAGTGCACCGAGGAGGGTATTGGTGCACTGAGGTGGAGTATTAGTGCACCGAGGGGGGTATTAGTGCACTGAGAGGTGGGTATTAGTGCACTGAGGGTTATTAGTGCACTGAGGGGGTTATTAGTGCACTGAGGGGGGTATTAGTGCACTGAGGGCGTATTAATGCACTGAGGGGGGTATTAGTGCACTGAGGGGTATTAGTGCACTGAGGGGGGTATTACTGCATTGAGGGAGGTATTAGTGCACTGAGGGGGGTATTAGTGCGCTGAGGGGTATTAGTGCACTGAGGTGAGGGGGTTTGTGCACTCGGGGATGGTGTTAGTGCATTGAGGGAGGTATTAATGCACTGAGGGGGGTTTTAAGGCACTGAGGGGTATTCGTGCACTGTGCGGGGTATTAGTGCACTGGGGGGGTATTAGTGCACTGAGGTGGAGTATTAGTGCACCGAGGGTGGTATTAGTGCACTGAGGTGGAGTATTAGTGCACCGAGGGTGGTATTAGTGCACTGAGGGGGGTATTAGTGCACCGAGGGGTATTAGTGCACTGAGGTGGAGTATTAGTGCACCGAGGGTGGTATTAGTGCACTGAAGGGGGTATTAGTGCACTGAGGGGTATTAGTTCACCGAGGGTGGTATTAGTGCACTGAGGGGTGTATTAGTGCACTGAGGGGTATTAGTGCACTGAGGGGGGTATTAGTGCACTGAGGGGGGCATTAGTGCACTGAGAGGGTATTAGTGCACTGAGGGGGGTATTAGCGCACTGAAAGGTATTATTGCACTGAGCGGGGTATTAGTGCACTGGGGGGGGGGTATTTGTGCACTCGGGGATGGTATTAGTGCATTGAGGGAGGTATTAGTGCACTGAGGGGGTATTAGAGAACTGAGGGGTATTAGTGCACTGAAGGGGGTATAAGTGCACTGAGGGGGTTATTAATGCTCCGAGGGGGGTATTAGTGCACTGAGAGGGGTATTAGTGCACTGAGGGTTATTAGTGCACTGAGGAGGTTATTAGTGCACTGAGGGGGGTATTAGTGCACTGAGGGGAATTAGTGCACTGAGCGGGGTATTAGTGCACTGGGGTGTATTAGTGCATTAAGGGGGGTATTATTGCACTGAGGGGTATTAGTGCACTGAGGGGTATTAGTGCTCTGAGGAGGGTATTAGTGCGCTGAGGGGTATTAGTGCACTGAGGTGAGGGGGATTGTGCACTCGGTGATGGTATTAGTGCATTGAGGGAGGTATTAGTGCACTGAGGGGTATTAGTGCACTGAGGGGTATTAATGCACTGAGGGAGGTATTAATGCACTGACGGGGGTATTAGTGCACTGAGGGGTATTAGTGCACTGAGGGGGGTATTAATGCACTGAGGGGGGTATTAGTGCACTGAGGGGTATTAGTGCACTGAGGGGTATTAGTGCACTGAGGTGAGGGGGTTTGTGCACTCGGGGATGGTATTAGTGCATTGAGGGAGGTATTAGTGCACTGAGGGGATATTAGTGCACTGAGGGGGGTATTAGTGCACTGAGGGGGTATTAATGCACTGAGGGGGGTATTAGTGCACTGAGAGGTATTATTGCACCGAGGGGGGTATAAATGCACTGAGGGGGAGTATTAGTGCACCGAGGTGGGTATTAGTGCACTGAGGTGGAGTATTAGTGCACCGAGGGGGGTATTAGTGCACTGAGGGGGGTATTAGTGCACTGAGGGGTATTAGTGCACTGAGGGGGGTATTCGTGCACTGAGGGGGGTATTTATGCACTGAGGGGGGTATTAGTGCACTGGGGGGGGTTTGTGCACTCGGGGATGGTATTAGTGCACTGAGGGGGTATTAGTGCACTGAGGTGGAGTATTAGTGCACCGAGGGTGGTATTAGTGCACTGAGGGGGGTATTAGAGCACTAAGGGTATTCGTGCACTGAGGGGGATATTAGTGCACTGAGGGGGGTATTAGTGCACTGAGGGGGTATTAGTGCACTGAGGGGGTATTTGTGCACCGAGGGGGGTATTAGTGCACTGAGGTGGAGTATTAGTGCACCGAGGGTGGTATTAGTGCACTGAAGGGGGTATTAGTGCACTGAGGGGTATTAGTGCACCGAGGGTGGTATTAATGCACTGGGGGTGGTATTGGTGCACTGAGGGGTGTATTAGTGCATTGAGGGGGTATTAGTGCACTGAGGGAGGTATTAGTGCACTGAGTGGGGTATTAGTGCACTGATGGGAGTATTAGTGATCTGAGGGGGTATTAGTGCAATGAGGGGGTTATTAGTGCACTGAAGGGGAAATTAATGAACTGAGGCGGGTATTAGTGCACTGAGAGGTATTAGTGCACTGATGGGGGTAAAAGTGCACTGAGGGGGGTATTAATGCACTGAGGGGGAGTATTAGTGCACCGAGGAGGGTATTGGTGCACTGAGGTGGAGTATTAGTGCACCGAGGGGGGTATTAGTGCACTGAGAGGTGGGTATTAGTGCACTGAGGGTTATTAGTGCACTGAGGGGGTTATTAGTGCACTGAGGGGGGTATTAGTGCACTGAGGGCGTATTAATGCACTGAGGGGGGTATTAGTGCACTGAGGGGTATTAGTGCACTGAGGGGGGTATTACTGCATTGAGGGAGGTATTAGTGCACTGAGGGGGGTATTAGTGCGCTGAGGGGTATTAGTGCACTGAGGTGAGGGGGTTTGTGCACTCGGGGATGGTGTTAGTGCATTGAGGGAGGTATTAATGCACTGAGGGGGGTTTTAAGGCACTGAGGGGTATTCGTGCACTGTGCGGGGTATTAGTGCACTGGGGGGTATTAGTGCATTGAGGGGGGTATTATTATACTGAGGGGTATTAGTGCACTGAGGGGGGATTTAAGGCACTGAGAGGGTATTAATGCACTGAGGGGGGTTTTAGAGCACGTAGGGGTATTAGTGCACTGAGTGGGGTATTAATGAACTGAGGGGCATTAGTGCACTGAAGGGTATTAGTGTACTGAGGGGGTTATTCGTGCACTGAGGTGTATTAGTGCATTGATGGGGGTATTAGTGCACTGAGGGGTGGTATTAGTGCACCGAGGCGGGTATTAGTGCACTGAGGGGGGTATTATTGCACTGAGGGGTATTAGAGCACTGAGGAGTTTAGTGCACTGAGGATTATTAGTGCACTGAAGGGGATATTACTGCACTGAAGGTTATTAGTGCACTGAGGGGTATTAGTGCACTGAGGGGTATTAGTGCACTGAGGGGAGTATAAGTGCACTGAGGGGCATTAGTGCACTGAGGGGTATTAGTGCACTGAGGTGGGTATTAGTTCACTGAGGGGGGTATTAATGCACTGAGGGGTATTAGTGCACTGAGGGGTATTAGTGCACTGAGGTGGGTATTAGTTCACTGAGGGGTATTAGTGCACTGAGGGGTATTAGTGCACTGAGGGGGGTATTCGTGCACTGAGGTGTATTAGTGCATTGATGGGGGTATTAGTGCACTGAGGGGTGGTATTAGTGCACCGAGGTAGGTATTAGTGCACTGAGGGGGGTATTATTGCACTGAGGGGTATTAGAGCACTGAGGAGTTTAGTGCACTGAGGATTATTAGTGCACTGAGTAGGGTATTAGTGCAATGAGGGATATTAGTGCACGGAGGAGGGTATTAGTGCACAGGGAGGTATTAGTGCACTGAGGGGGGTATTAGTGCACTGAGAGGTATTAGTGCAGTGAGGGGGGTATAAGTGCACTGAGGGGGGTATTAATGCACTGAGGGGGGTATTAGTGCACCGAGGGGGGTATTAGTGCACTGAGGGGGTTATTAGTGCACTGAGTTGGGTATTAGTGCACAGAAAGGGTATTAGTGCACTTGGGGGGAGGGGTATTGGTGCACTTAGGGGGGTATTAGTGCATTGAGTGGGTATTAGTGCACTGAGAGAGGTATTAGTGCACTGAGTGGGGTATTAGTGCACTGATGGGAGTATTAGTGCACTGAGGGGGTATTAGTGCACTGAGAGGGGTATTAGTGCACTGAGGGGATATTAGTGAACTGAGGGGGGTATTATTGCACTGAGGGCGTATTAATGCACTGAGGGGGGTATTAATGCACTGAGAGGTATTAGTGCACTGAGTGGGGTATAAATGCACTGAGGGGGAGTATTAGTGCTCCGAGAGGTGTATAAATGCACTGAGGGGGAGTATTAGTGCACCGAGGGGGTATTAGTGCACTGAGGTGGAGTATTAGTGCACCGAGGGGGGTATTAGTGCACTGAGGGGGGTATTAGTGCACTAAGGGTATTCGTGCACTGAGGGGGGTATTAGTGCACTGAGGGGGTATTAGTGCACTGAGGTGGAGTATTAGTGCACCGAGGGTGGTATTAGTGCACTGAGGTGGAGTATTAGTGCACCGAGGGTGGTATTGGTGCACTGAGGGGGGTATAAGTGCACCGAGGGTGGTATTAGTGCACTGAAGGGGGTATTAGTGCACTGAGGGGTATTAGTGCACCGAGGGTGGTATTAGTGCACTGTGGGGTGTATTAGTGCACTGAGGGGTATGAGTGCACTGAGGGGGGTATTAGTGCACTGAGGGGGGCATTAGTGCACTGAGGGGGTATTAGTGCACTGAGGGGGGTATTAGCGCACTGAAAGGTATTAGTGCACTGAGCGGGGTATTAGTGCACTGGGGGGGGGGGGGGTATTTGTGCATTCGGGGATGGTATTAGTGCATTGAGGGAGGTATTAGTGCACTGAGGGGGTATTAGTGCACTGAGTTGGATATTAGTGCACAGAAACGGTATTAGTGCACTGGGCGCTTTTGGTTCACTGAGGGGGGTATTAGTGCACTGAGGGGGGTATTAGTGCACAGAAGGGGTATTAATGCACTGGGGGGGTATTGGTGCACTGAGGGGTGTATTAGTGCATTGAGGGGGTATTAGTGCACTGAGGGAGGTATTAGTGCACTGAGTGGGGTATTAGTGCACTGATGGGAGTATTAGTGCACTGAGGGGGTATTAGTGCACTGAGGGGGGTATTAGTGCACTGAAGGGGAAAGTAATGCACTGAGGCGGGTATTAGTGCACTGAGAGGTATTAGTGCACTGATGGGGGTAAAAGTGCACTGAGGGGGGTATTAATGCACTGAGGGGGAGTATTAGTGCACCGAGGAGGGTATTGGTGCACTGAGGTGGAGTATTAGTGCACCGAGGGGGGTATTAGTGCACTGAGAGGGGTATTAGTGCACTGAGGGTTATTAGTGCACTGATGGGGTTATTAGTGCACTGAGGGGGGTATTAGTGCACTGAGGGATATTAGTGCACTGAGGGGGGTATTAGTGCATTGAGGGAGTTATTAGTGCACTGAGGGGTATTAGTGCACTGAGCGGGGTATTAGTGCACTGGGGGGTATTAGTGCACTGAGGGGGGTTTTAAGGCACTGAGGGGTATTAGTGCACTGAGGGGTATTAGTGCTCTGAGGAGGATATTAGTGCGCTGAGGGGTATTAGTGCACTGAGGTGAGGGGGTTTGTGCACTCGGGGATGGTATTCGTGCATTGATGGAGGTATTAGTGCACTAAGGGGATATTAGTGCACTGAGGGGGGTAATAGTGCACTGAGAGGTATTAGTGCACTGAGGGGGGTATAAATGCACTGAGGGGGAGTATTAGTGCACCGAGGGGGGTATTAGTGCACTGAGGTGGAGTATTAGTGCACCGAGGGGGGTATTAGTGCACTGAGGGGGGTATTAGTGCACTGAGGGGTATTAGTGCTCTGAGGGGGTATTCGTGCACTGAGGGGGGTATTAGTGCACTGAGGGGTATTAGTGCACTGAGGGGTATTAGTGCACTGAGGTGAGGGGGTTTCTGCACTCGGGGATGGTATTAGTGCATTGAGGGAGGTATTAGTGCACTGAAGGGATATTAGTGCACTGAAGGGGAAATTAATGAACTGAGGCGGGTATTAGTGCACTGAGAGGTATTAGTGCACTGATGGGGGTAAAAGTGCACTGAGGGGGGTATTAATGCACTGAGGGGGAGTATTAGTGCACCGAGGAGGGTATTGGTGCACTGAGGTGGAGTATTAGTGCACCGAGGGGGGTATTAGTGCACTGAGAGGTGGGTATTAGTGCACTGAGGGTTATTAGTGCACTGAGGGGGTTATTAGTGCACTGAGGGGGGTATTAGTGCACTGAGGGCGTATTAATGCACTGAGGGGGGTATTAGTGCACTGAGGGGTATTAGTGCACTGAGGGGGGTATTACTGCATTGAGGGAGGTATTAGTGCACTGAGGGGGGTATTAGTGCGCTGAGGGGTATTAGTGCACTGAGGTGAGGGGGTTTGTGCACTCGGGGATGGTGTTAGTGCATTGAGGGAGGTATTAATGCACTGAGGGGGGTTTTAAGGCACTGAGGGGTATTCGTGCACTGAGCGGGGTATTAGTGCACTGGGGGGTATTAGTGCATTGAGGGGGGTATTATTATACTGAGGGGTATTAGTGCACTGAGGGGGGATTTAAGGCACTGAGAGGGTATTAATGCACTGAGGGGGGTTTTAGAGCACGTAGGGGTATTAGTGCACTGAGTGGGGTATTAATGAACTGAGGGGCATTAGTGCACTGAGGTGGGTATTAGTTCACTGAGGGGGGTATTAATGCACTGAGGGGTATTAGTGCACTGAGGGGTATTAGTGCACTGAGGTGGGTATTAGTTCACTGAGGGGTATTAGTGCACTGAGGGGTATTAGTGCACTGAGGGGGGTATTCGTGCACTGAGGTGTATTAGTGCATTGATGGGGGTATTAGTGCACTGAGGGGTGGTATTAGTGCACCGAGGTAGGTATTAGTGCACTGAGGGGGGTATTATTGCACTGAGGGGTATTAGAGCACTGAGGAGTTTAGTGCACTGAGGATTATTAGTGCACTGAGTAGGGTATTAGTGCAATGAGGGGTATTAGTGCACGGAGGAGGGTATTAGTGCACAGGGAGGTATTAGTGCACTGAGGGGGGTATTAGTGCACTGAGAGGTATTAGTGCAGTGAGGGGGGTATAAGTGCACTGAGGGGGGTATTAATGCACTGAGGGGGGTATTAGTGCACCGAGGGGGGGTATTAGTGCACTGAGGGGGGTATTAGTGCACTGAGTTGGGTATTAGTGCACAGAAAGGGTATTAGTGCACTGGGGGGAGGGGTATTGGTGCACTTAGGGGGGTATTAGTGCATTGAGTGGGTATTAGTGCACTGAGAGAGGTATTAGTGCACAGAAAGGGTATTAGTGCACTGGGGGGAGGGGTATTGGTGCACTTAGGGGGGTATTAGTGCATTGAGTGGGGTATTAGTGCACTGATGGGAGTATTAGTGCACTGAAGGGGTATTAGTGCACTGAGAGGGGTATTAGTGCACTGAGGGGATATTAGTGAACTGAGGGGGGTATTAGTGCACTGAGGGCGTATTAATGCACTGAGGGGGGTATTAATGCACTGAGAGGTATTAGTGCACTGAGGGGGGTATAAATGCACTGAGGGGGAGTATTAGTGCTCCGAGAGGGGTATAAATGCACTGAGGGGGAGTATTAGTGCACCGAGGGGGGTATTAGTGCACTGAGGTGGAGTATTAGTGCACCGAGGGGGGTATTAGTGCACTGAGGGGGGTATTAGTGCACTAAGGGTATTCGTGCACTGAGGGGGGGTATTAGTGCACTGAGGGGGTATTAGTGCACTGGGGTGGAGTATTAGTGCACCGAGGGTGGTATTAGTGCACTGAGGTGGAGTATTAGTGCACCGAGGGTGGTATTGGTGCACTGAGGGGGGTATAAGTGCACCGAGGGTGGTATTAGTGCACTGAAGGGGGTATTAGTGCACTGAAGGGGGTATTAGTGCACCGAGGGTGGTATTAGTGCACTGTGGGGTGTATTAGTGCACTGAGGGGTATTAGTGCACTGAGGGGGGTATTAGTGCACTGAGGGGGGCATTAGTGCACTGAGGGGGTATTAGTGCACTGAGGGGGGTATTAGCGCACTGAAAGGTATTAGTGCACTGAGCGGGGTATTAGTGCACTGGGGGGGGGGTATTTGTGCATTCGGGAATGGTATTAGTGCATTGAGGGAGGTATTAGTGCACTGAGGGGGTATTAGTGCACTGAGTTGGATATTAGTGCACAGAAAGGGTATTAGTGCACTGGGCGCTTTTGGTTCACTGAGGGGGGTATTAGTGCACTGAGGGGGGTATTAGTGCACAGAAGGGGTATTAATGCACTGGGGGGGTATTGGTGCACTGAGGGGTGTATTAGTGCATTGAGGGGGTATTAGTGCACTGAGGGAGGTATTAGTGCACTGAGTGGGGTATTAGTGCACTGATGGGAGTATTAGTGCATTGAGGGGGTATTAGTGCACTGAGGGAGGTATTAGTGCACTGAGAGGTATTAGTGCACTGATGGGGGTAAAAGTGCACTGAGGGGGGTATTAATGCACTGAGGGGGAGTATTAGTGCACCGAGGAGGGTATTGGTGCACTGAGGTGGAGTATTAGTGCACCGAGGGGGGTATTAGTGCACTGAGAGGGGTATTAGTGCACTGAGGGTTATTAGTGCACTGAGGGGGTTATTAGTGCACTGAGGGGGGTATTAGTGCACTGAGGGATATTAGTGCACTGAGGGGGGTATTAGTGCATTGAGGGAGTTATTAGTGCACTGAGGGGTATTAGTGCACTGGGGGGTATTAGTGCACTGAGGGGGGTTTTAAGGCACTGAGGGGTATTAGTGCACTGAGGGGTATTAGTGCTCTGAGGAGGATATTAGTGCGCTGAGGGGTATTAGTGCACTGAGGTGAGGGGGTTTGGCACTCGGGGATGGTATTCGTGCATTGAGGGAGGTATTAGTGCACTGAGGGGATATTAGTGCACTGAGGGGGGTATTCGTGCACTGAGAGGTATTATTGCACTGAGGGGGTATAAATGCACTGAGGGGGAGTATTAGTGCACCGAGGGGGGTATTAGTGCACTGAGGTGGAATATTAGTGCACCGAGGGGGGTATTAGTGCACTGAGGGGGGTATTCGTGCACTGAGGGGTATTAGTGCTCTGAGGGGGGTATTCGTGCACTGAGGGGGTATTAGTGCACTGAGGGGTATTAGTGCACTGAGGGGTATTAGTGCACTGAGGTGAGGGGGTTTCTGCACTCGGGGATGGTATTAGTGCATTGAGGGAGGTATTAGTGCACTGAGGGGATATTAGTGCCCTGAGGGGGGTATTAGTGCACTGAGGGGATATTAATGCCCTGAGGGGGGTATTAGTGCACTGAGAGGTATTAGTGCACCGAAGGGGGTATAAATGCACTGAGGGGGAGTATTAGTGCACCGAGGGGGGTATGAATGCACTGAGGGGGAGTATTAGTGCACCGAGGGGGGTATTACTGCACTGAGGTGGAGTATTAGTGCACCGAGGGGAGTATTAGTGCACTGAGGGGGGTATTAGTGCACTGAGGGGTATTAGTGCACTGAGGGGGGTATTCGTGCACTGAGGGGGGTATTTGTGCACTGAGGGGGGTATTAGTGCACTGGGGGGTGTTTGTGCACTCGGGGATGGTATTAGTGCACTGAGGGGGTATTAGTGCACTGAGGTGGAGTATTAGTGCACCGAGGGTGGTATTAGTGCACTGAGGGGGGTATTAGTGCACTAAGGGTATTCGTGCACTGAGGGGGGTATTAGTGCACTGAGGGGGTATTAGTGCACTGAGGGGGTATTAGTGCACTGAGGGGGTATTAGTGCACTGAGGTGGAGTATTAGTGCACCGAGGGTGGTATTAGTGCACTGAGGTGGAGTATTAGTGCACCGAGGGTGGTATTAGTGCACTGAGGGGGGTATTAGTGCACCGAGGGGTATTAGTGCACTGAGGTGGAGTATTAGTGCACCGAGGGTGGTATTAGTGCACTGAGGGGTGTATTAGTGCACTGAGGGGTATTAGTGCACTGAGGGGGGTATTAGTGCACTGAGGGGGGCATTAGTGCACTCGGGGATGGTATTAGTGCACTGAGGGGGGTATTAGTGCACTGAGGGGGTATTGGAGAACTGAGGGGTATTAGTGCACTGAAGGGGGTATAAGTGCACTGAGGGGGTTATTAATGCACCGAGGGGGGTATTAGTGCACTGAGAGGGGTATTAGTGCACTGAGGGTTATTAGTGCACTGAGGGGGTTATTAGTGCACTGAGGGGGGTATTAGTGCACTGAGGGGAATTAGTGCACTGAGCGGGGTATTAGTGCACTGGGGTGTATTCGTGCATTGAGGGGGGTATTATTGCACTGAGGGGTATTAGTGCACTGAGGGGTATTAGTGCTCTGAGGAGGGTATTAGTGCGCTGAGGGGTATTAGTGCACTGAGGTGAGGGGGTTTGTGCACTCGGTGATGGTATTAGTGCATTGAGGGAGGTATTAGTGCACTGAGGGGTATTAGTGCACTGAGGGGTATTAATGCACTGAGGGAGGTATTAATGCACTGACGGGGGTATTAGTGCACTGAGCGTTATTAGTGCACTGAGGGGGGTATTAATGCACTGAGGGGGTATTAGTGCACTGAGGGGTATTAGTGCACTGAGGTGAGGGGGTTTGTGCACTCGGGGATGGTATTAGTGCATTGAGGGAGGTATTAGTGCACTGAGGGGATATTAGTGCACTGAGGGGGGTATTAGTGCACTGAGTGGGTATTAATGCACTGAGGGGGGTATTAGTGCACTGAGAGGTATTAGTGCACTGAGGGGGGGTATAAATGCACTGAGGGGGAGTATTAGTGCACCGAGGGGGGTATAAATGCACTGAGGGGGAGTATTAGTGCACCGAGGTGGGTATTAGTGCACTGAGGTGGAGTATTAGTGCACCGAGGGGGGTATTAGTGCACTGAGGGGGTATTAGTGCACTGAGGGGTATTAGTGCACTGAGGGGGGTATTCGTGCACTGAGGGGAGTATTTGTGCACTGAGGGGGGTATTAGTGCACTGGGGGGGGGGGTTGTGCACTCGGGGATGGTATTAGTGCACTGAGGGGGTATTAGTGCACTGAGGTGGAGTATTAGTGCACCGAGGGTGGTATTAGTGCACTGAGGGGGGTATTAGAGCACTAAGGGTATTCGTGCACTGAGGGGGGTATTAGTGCACTGAGGGGGGTATTAGTGCACTGAGGGGGTATTAGTGCACTGAGGGGGTATTAGTGCACTGAGGGGGTATTAGTGCACTGAGGTGGAGTATTCGTGCACTGAGGTGGAGTATTAGTGCACTGAGGGGTATTAGTGCACTGAGGGGTATTAGTGCACTGAGGTGAGGGGGTTTGTGCACTCGGGGATGGTATTAGTGCATTGAGGGAGGTATTAGTGCACTGAGGGGTATTAGTGCACTGAGGGGTATTAATGCACTGAGGGAGGTATTAATGCACTGACGGGGGTATTAGTGCACTGAGGGGGGTATTAGTGCACTGAGGGGGTATTAATGCACTGAGGGGGGGTATTAGTGCACTGAGTGGGGTATACATGCACTGAGGGGGAGTATTAGTGCACCGAGGGGGGTATTAGTGCACCGAGCGGGGTATTAGTGCACTGAGGGGTATTAGTGCACTGAGGGGGTATAAATGCACTGAGGGGGAGTATTAGTGCACCGAGGGGGGTATTAGTGCACTGAGGTGGAGTATTAGTGCACCGAGGGGGGTATTAGTGCACTGAGGGGGGTATTAGTGCACTGAGGGGTATTAGTGCACTGAGGTGGGTATTCGTGCACTGAGGGGGGTATTTGTGCACTGAGGGGGGTATGAGCGCACTGGGGGGGGTTTGTGCACTCGGGGATGGTATTAGTGCACTGAGGGGGTATTAGTGCACTGAGGTGGAGTATTAGTGCACCGAGGGTGGTATTAGTGCAATGAGGAGGGTATTAGAGCACTAAGGGTATTCGTGCACTGAAGGGGGTATTAGTGCACTGAGGGGGGTATTAGTGCACTGAGGGGGTATTAGTGCACTGAGGGGGTATTAGTGCACTGAGGAGGTATTAGTGCACTGAGGTGCAGTATTAGTGCACCAAGTGTGGTATTAGTGCACTGAGGTGGAGTATTAGTGCACCGAGGGTGGTATTAGTGCATTGAGGGAGGTATTAGTGCACTGAGGGGATATTAGTGTACTGAGGGGGTATTAGTTCAAGGAGGGGAGTATTAGTGAACTGAGAGGTATTAGTGCACTCAGGGGGGTATTAGTGCACTGAGGGGGATATTAGTGCACTGAAGGGTATTAGTGCACCGAGATGTATTAGTGCACTGAGGGGGGTTTTAAGGCACTGAGAGGGTATTAATGCACTGAGGGAGGTATTAATGCACTGACGGGGGTATTAGTGCACTGAGGGGTATTAGTGCACCGAGGGGGGTATTAGTGCACTGAGGGGTATTAGTGCTCTGAGGAGGGTATTAGTGCGCTGAGGGGTATTAGTGCACTGAGGTGAGGGGGTTTGTGCACTCGGGATGGTATTAGTGCATTGAGGGAGGTATTAGTGCACTGAGGGGGTTATAAATGCACTGAGGGGGAGTATTAGTGCACCGAGGGGGGTATAAATGCACTGAGGGGGAGTATTAGTGCACCGAGGGGGGTATTAGTGCACTGAGGTGGATTATTAGTGCACCGAGGGGGGTATTAGTGCACTGAGGGGTATTAGTGCTCTGAGGAGGGTATTAGTGCGCTGAGGGGTATTAGTGCACTGAGGTGAGGGGGTTTGTGCACTCGGGGATGGTATTAGTGCATTGAGGGAGGTATTAGTGCACTGAGGGGTATTAGTGCACTGAGGGGTATTAATGCACTGAGGGAGATATTAATGCACTGAGGGGGGTATTAGTGCACTGAGGGGTATTAGTGCACTGAGGGGGGTATTAATGCACTGAGGGGGGTATTAGTGCACTGAGGGGTATTAGTGCATTGAGCGGGGTATTAGTGCACTGGGGGGTATTAGTGCACTGAGGGGGGTTTTAAGGCACTGAGGGGTATTAGTGCAATGAGCGGGGTATTAGTGCACTGGGGGGTATTAGTGCATTGAGGGGGGTATTATTGCACTGAGGGGTATTAGTGTACTGTGGGGTATTAGTGCTCTGAGGAGGGTATTAGTGCGCTGAGGGGTATTAGTGCACTGAGGTGAGGGGGTTTGTGCACTCGGGGATGATATTAGTGCATTGAGGGAGATATTAGTGCACTGAGGGGTATTAGTGCACTGAGGGGGGTATTCGTGCACTGAGGGGGGTATTTGTGCACTGAGGGGGGTATTAGTGTACTGAGGGGTATTAGTGCACTGAGGGGGGTATTAGTGCACCGAGGGGTATTCGTGCACTGAGGTGGAGTATTAGTGCACCGAGGGTGGTATTAGTGCACTGAGGGGGGTATTAGTGCACCGAGGGGTATTAGTGCACTGAGGTGGAGTATTAGTGCACCGAGGGTGGTATTAGTGCACTGAGGGGGAGTGTTAGTGCACCGAGGGGGTTATAAATGCACTGAGGGGGAGTATTAGTGCACCGAGGGGGGTATTAGTGCACTGAGGGGGGTATTAGTGCACTGAGGGGTATTAGTGCACTGAGGGGGGTATTCGTGCACTGAGGGGGGTATTTGTGCACTGAGGGGGGTATTAGTGCACTGGGGGGGGTTTGTGAACTCGGGGATGGTATTAGTGCATTGAGGGAGTTATTAGTGCACTGAGGGGGTATTAGAGAACTGAGGGGTATTAGTGCACTGAAGGGGGTATAAGTGCACTGAGGGGGTTATTAATGCACTGAGGGGGGTATTAGTGCACCGAGGGGGGTATTAGTGCACTGAGGGGGGTATTAGTGCACTGAGTTGGATATTAGTGCACAGAAAGGGTATTAGTGCACTGGGGGCGGTATTGGTTCACTGAGGGGGGTATTGGTGCACTGAGGGGGGTATTAGTGCACAGAAGGGGTATTAATGCACTGGGGGGGGTATTAGTGCACTGAGTGGGGTATTAGTGCACTGATGGGAGTATTAGTGCACTGATGGGGTATTAGTGCACTGAGGGGGGTATTAGTGCACTGAAGGGGAAAGTAATGCACTGAGGCGGGTATTAGTGCACTGAGAGGTATTAGTGCACTGATGGGGTAAAAGTGCACTGAGGGGGGTATTAATGCACTGAGGGGGAGTATTAGTGCACCGAGGGGGGTATTAGTGCACTGGGGGGGGGGTTTGTGCACTCGGGGATGGTATTAGTGCATTGAGGGAGGTATTAGTGCACTGAGGGGGTATTAGAGAACTGAGGGGTATTAGTGCACTGAAGGGGGTATTAGTGCATTGAGGGAGGTATTAGTGCACTGAGGGGTATTAGTGCACTGAGCGGGTTATTAGTGCACTGGGGGGTATTAGTGCACTGAGGGGGGTTTTAAGGCACTGAGGGGTATTAGTGCAATGAGCGGGGTATTAGTGCACTGGGGGGTATTAGTGCATTGAGGGGGGTATTATTGCACTGAGGGGTATTAGTGCATTGTGGGGTATTAGTGCTCTGAGGATGGTATTAGTGCGCTGAGGGGTATTAGTGCACTGAGGTGAGGGGGTTTGTGCACTCGGGGATGATATTAGTGCATTGAGGGAGGTATTAGTGCACTGAGGGGTATTAGTGCACTGAGGGGTATTAATGCACTGAGGGAGGTATTAATGCACTGACGGGGGTATTAGTGCACTGAGGGGTATTAGTGCACTGAGGGGGGTATTAATGCACTGAGGGGGGTATTAGTGCACTGAGGGGTATTAGTGCACTGAGCGGGGTATTATTGCACTGAGAGGGGTATTAGTGCACTGAGGGTTATTAGTGCACTGAGGGGGTTATTAGTGCACTGAGGGGGGTATTAGTGCACTGAGGGGTATTAGTGCACTGAGGGGGTATTAGTGCATTGAGGGAGGTATTAGTGCACTGAGGGGTATTAGTGCATTGAGCGGGGTATTAGTGCACTGGGGGGTATTAGTGCACTGAGGGGGGTTTTAAGGCACTGAGGGGTATTAGTGCAATGAGCGGGGTATTAGTGCACTGGGGGGTATTAGTGCATTGAGGGGGGTATTATTGCACTGAGGGGTATTAGTGCACTGTGGGGTATTAGTGCTCTGAGGAGGGTATTAGTGCGCTGAGGGGTATTAGTGCACTGAGGTGAGGGGGTTTGTGCACTCGGGGATGGTATTAGTGCATTGAGGGAGGTATTAGTGCACTGAGGGGATATTAGTGTACTGAGGGGGGTATTAGTGCACTGAGGGGGTATAAATGCACTGAGGGGGAGTATTAGTGCACCGAGGGGGGTATAAATGCACTGAGGGGGAGTATTAGTGCACCGAGGGGGGTATTAGTGCACTGAGGTGGAGTATTAGTGCACCGAGGGGGGTATTAGTGCACTGAGGGGTATTAGTGCTCTGAGGAGGGTATTAGTGCGCTGAGGGGTATTAGTGCACTGAGGTGAGGGGGTTTGTGCACTCGGGGATGGTATTCGTGCATTGAGGGAGGTATTAGTGCACTGAGGGGTATTAGTGCACTGAGGGGTATTAATGCACTGAGGGAGGTATTAATGCACTGAGGGGGGTATTAGTGCACTGAGGGCTATTAGTGCACTGAGGGGGGTATTAATGCACTGAGGGGGGTATTTGTGCACTGAGGGGGGTATTAGTGCACTGGGGGGGGGGTTGTGCACTCGGGGATGGTATTAGTGCATTGAGGGAGGTATTAGTGCACTGAGGGGGTATTAGAGAACTGAGGGGTATTAGTGCACTGAAGGGGGTATAAGTGCACTGAGGGGGTTATTAATGCACTGAGGGGGGTATTAGTGCACCGAGGGGGGTATTAGTGCACTGAGGGGGGTATTAGTGCACGGAGTTGGATATTAGTGCACAGAAAGGGTATTAGTGCACTGGGGGCGGTATTGGTTCACTGAGGGGGGTATTAGTGCACTGAGGGGGGTATTAGTGCACAGAAGGGGTATTAATGCACTGGGGGGGTATTAGTGCACTGAGTGGGGTATTAGTGCACTGATGGGAGTATTAGTGCACTGAGGGGGTATTAGTGCACTGAGGGGGGTATTAGTGCACTGAAGGGGAAAGTAATGCACTGAGGCGGGTATTAGTGCACTGAGAGGTATTAGTGCACTGATGGGGTAAAAGTGCACTGAGGGGGGTATTAATGCACTGAGGGGGAGTTTTAGTACACCGAGGGGGGTATTAGTGCACTGAGAGGGGTATTAGTGCACTGAGGGTTATTAGTGCACTGAGGGGGTTATTAGTGCACTGAGGGGGGCATTAGTGCACTGAGGGGGTATTAGTGCACTGAGGGGGGTATTATCGCACTGAAAGGTATTAGTGCACTGAGCGGGGTATTAGTGCACTGGGGGGGGGGGTATTTGTGCACTCGGGGATGGTATTAGTGCATTGAGGGAGGTATTAGTGCACTGAGGGTGTATTAGAGAACTGAGGGGTATTAGTGCACTGAAGGGGGTATAAGTGCACTGAGGGGGTTATTAATGCACTGAGGGGGGTATTAGTGCACCGAGGGGGGTATTAGTGCACTGAGGGGGGTATTAGTGCACTGAGTTGGATATTAGTGCACAGAAAGGGTATTAGTGCACTGGGGGCAGTATTGGTTCACTGAGGGGGGTATTAGTGCACTGAGGGGGGTATTAGTGCACAGAAGGGGTATTAATGCACTGGGGGGGTATTAGTGCACTGAGTGGGGTATTAGTGCACTGATGGGAGTATTAGTGCACTGAGGGGGTATTAGTGCACTGAGGGGGGTATTAGTGCACTGAAGGGGAAAGTAATGCACTGAGGCGGGTATTAGTGCACTGAGAGGTATTAGTGCACTGATGGGGGTAAAAGTGCACTGAGGGGGGTATTAATGCACTGAGGGGGAGTATTAGTGCACCGAGGAGGGTATTGGTGCACTGAGGTGGAGTATTAGTGCACCGAGGAGGGTATTGGTGCACTGAGGTGGAGTATTAGTGCACCGAGGGGGGTATTAGTGCACTGAGAGGGGGATATTAGTGCACTGAGGGTTATTAGTGCACTGAGGGGGTTATTAGTGCACTGAGGGGGGTATTAGTGCACTGAGGGGTATTAGTGCGCTGAGGGGGGTATTACTGCATTGAGGGAGGTATTAGTGCACTGAGGGGGGTATTAGTGCGCTGAGGGGTATTAGTGCACTGAGGTGAGGGGGTTTGTGCACTCGGGGATGGTGTTAGTGCATTGAGGGAGGTATTAGTGCACTGAGGGGGGTTTTAAGGCACTGAGGGGTATTAGTGCACTGAGCGGGGTATTAGTGTACTGGGGGGTATTAGTGCATTGAGGGGGGTATTAGTGCACTGGGCGTTATTAGTGCACTCAGGGGTGGTATTAGTGCATTGAGGGAGGTATTAGTGCACTGAGGGGTATTAGTGCACTGAGGTGTGTATTAATGCACTGAGGGGGGTATTAGTGCACTGAGGGGTATTAGTGCACTGAGTTGTATTAGTGCACTGAGGGGGGTATTAGTGCACAGAAGGGGGTATTAGTGCACTGAGGGGTATTAGTGTACTGAGGGGTATTAGTGCACTGAGGGGGGTATTAATGCACTGAGGGGCATATTAGTGCACTGAGGGTTAATAGTGCACTGAGGGGGTTATTAGTGCACAGAAGGGGGTATTAGTGCACTGAGGGGTATTAGTGTACTGAGGGGTATTAGTGCACTGAGGGGGGTATTAATGCTCTGAGGGGGTCTTAGTGAACTGAGGGGGTCTTAGTGCACTCAAGGGATATTACTGCACTGAGGGTTATTAGTGCACTGATGGGCGGTATTAGTGCACTGAGGGGTATTAGTGCACTGGGAGGGGGAGGTATTGGTGCACTGAGGGGGATATTAGTGCATTGAGAGGGTATTAGTGCACTGAGGGAGGCATTAGTGCACTTAGTGGGGTATTAGTGCACTGATGTGAGTGTTAGTGCACTGAGGGGAGTATTAGTGCACTGAAGAATATTAGTGCACCGAGATGTATTAGTGCACTGAGGGGGGTTTTAAGGCAGTGAGCGGGGTATTAGAGCACTGAGGGTTATTAGTGCACTGAGGGGGGAATTAGTGCACTGAGAGGGGTATTATTGCACTGATGGGGGGTATTAGTACACTGAGTCGGTATTAGTTCACGGAGGAGAGTATTAGTGCACTGAGGGAGGTATTAGAGCACTGAGGGGGGTATTAGTGCACTGAAGGGTATTAGTGCATTGAGGGGGGTATTATTGCACAGGGGTATTAGTGCACTGAGGGGTATTAGTGCACTGAGGGGTATTAGTGCACTGATGGGGGTATTAATGCACTGAGGGGGGTATTAGTGCACTGAGGGGTATTAGTGCACTGAGGGGGGTATTAATGCACAGAGGGGGGTATTAGTGCACTGAGGGGCATTAGTGCACTGAGGGGTATTAGTGCACTGAGGGGTATTAGTGCACTGAGGGGGGTATTAATGCACTGAGGGGGGTATTAGTGCACTGAGGGGTATTAGTGCACTGAGGGGGGTATTAATGCACTGAGGGGGGTATTAGTGCACTGAGGGGTATTAGTGCACTGAGGGGTATTAGTGCACTGAGGTGGGTATTAATGCACTGAGGGGGGTATTAGTGCACTGAAGGGGGTATAATTGCACTGAGGGGGGTATTAGTGCACTGAGGTGGAGTATTAGTGCACCGAGGGGGGTATTAGTGCACTGAGGCGTATTAGTGCACTGAGGGGGGTATTAGTGCACTGAGGGGGTATTAGTGCACTGAGGGGGTATTAGTGCACTGAGGGGGGTTTTAGTGCACTGAGGGGGTATTAGTGCACTGAGGGGGGTATTAGTGCACTGAGGCGTATTAGTGCACTGAGGGGGGTATTAGTGCACTGAGGGGGTTTTAGTGCACTGAGGGTGTATTAGTGCACTGAGGGGGGTATTAGTGCACTGAGTTGGGTATTAGTGCACAGAAAGGGTATTAGTGCACTGGGGGGGGGTATTGGCGCACTGAGGGGGATCTTAGTGCATTGAGTGGGTATTAGTGCACTGAGGGAGATATTAGTGCACTGAGTGGGGTATTAGTGCACTGATGGGAGTATTAGTGCACTGAGGGGGTATTAATGCACTGAGGGGGTTATTAGTGCACTGAGAGGTATTAGTGCACTGAGGGGGGTATAAATGCACTGAGGGGGAGTATTAGTGCACTGAGGGGGTATTAATGCACTGAGGGGGTTATTAGTGCACTGAGAGGTATTAGTGCACCGAGGGGGGTATTAGTGCACTGAGGTGGAGTATTAGTGCACCGAGGGGGGTATTAGTGCACTGAGGGGGGTATTAGTGCACTGAGGGGTATTAGTGCACTGAGGGGGGTATTCGTGCACTGAGGGGGGTATTTGTGCACTGAGGGGGGTATTAGTGCACTGGGGGGGGGTTTGTGCACTCGGGGATAGTATTAGTGCACTGAGGGGGTATTAGTGCACTGAGGTGGAGTATTAGTGCACCGAGGGTGGTATTAGTGCACTGAGGGGGGTATTAGTGCACTAATGGTATTCGTGCACTGAGGGGGGTATTAGTGCACTGAGGGGGTATTAGTGCACTGAGGGGGTATTAGTGCACTGAGGTGGAGTATTAGTGCACCGAGGTTGGTATTAGTGCACTGAGGTGGAGTATTAGTGCACCGAGGGTGGTATTAGTGCACTGAGGGGGGTATTAGTGCACCGAGGGGTATTAGTGCACTGAGGTGGAGTATTAGTGCACCAAGGGTGGTATTAGTGCACTGAAGGGGGTATTAGTGCACTGAGGGGTATTAGTGCACCGAGGTTGGTATTAGTGCACTGAGGGGGTATTAGTGCACTGAGGTGGAGTATTAGTGCACCGAGGGTGGTATTAGTGCACTGAGGTGGAGTATTAGTGCACCGAGGGTGGCATTAGTGCACTGAGGAGTGTATTAGTGCACTGAGGGGTATTAGTGCACTGAGGGGGGTATTAGTGCACTGAGGGGGGCATTAGTGCACTGAGGGGGTATTAGTGCACTGAGGGGGGTATTATCGCACTGAAAGGTATTAGTGCACTGAGCTGGGTATTAGTGCACTGGGGGGGGGTTATTTGTGCACTCGGGGATGGTATTAGTGCATTGAGGGAGGTATTAGTGCACTGAGGGTGTATTAGAGAACTGAGGGGTATTAGTGCACTGAAGGGGGTATAAGTGCACTGAGGGGGTTATTAATGCACTGAGGGGGGTATTAGTGCACCGAGGGGGGTATTAGTGCACTGAGGGGGGTATTAGTGCACTGAGTTGGATATTAGTGCACAGAAAGGGTATTAGTGCACTGGGGGCGGTATTGGTTCACTGAGGGGGGTATTAGTGCACTGAGGGGGGTATTAGTGCACAGAAGGGGTATTAATGCACTGGGGGGGTATTAGTGCACTGAGTGGGGTATTAGTGCACTGATGGGAGTATTAGTGCACTGAGGGGGTATTAGTGCACTGAGGGGGGTATTAGTGCACTGAAGGGGAAAGTAATGCACTGAGGCGGGTATTAGTGCACTGAGAGGTATTAGTGCACTGATGGGGTAAAAGTGCACTGAGGGGGGTATTAATGCACTGAGGGGGAGTATTAGTGCACCGAGGGGGGTATTAGTGCACTGAGAGGGGTATTAGTGCACTGAGGGTTATTAGTGCACTGAGGGGGTTATTAGTGCACTGAGGGGGGTATTAGTGCACTGAGGGGTATTAGTGCACTGAGGGGGGTATTAGTGCATTGAGGGAGGTATTAGTGCACTGAGGGGTATTAGTGCACTGAGCGGGGTATTAGTGCACTGGGGGGTATTAGTGCAATGAGGGGGGTTTTAAGGCACTGAGGGGTATTAGTGCAATGAGCGGGGTATTAGTGCACTGGGGGGTATTAGTGCATTGAGGGGGGTATTATTGCACTGAGGGGTATTAGTGCATTGTGGGGTATTAGTGCTCTGAGGAGGGTATTAGTGCGCTGAGGGGTATTAGTGCACTGAGGTGAGGGGGTTTGTGCACTCGGGGATGATATTAGTGCATTGAGGGAGGTATTAGTGCACTGAGGGGTATTAGTGCACTGAGGGGTATTAATGCACTGAGGGAGGTATTAATGCACTAACGGGGGTATTAGTGCACTGAGGGGTATTAGTGCACTGAGGGGGGTATTAATGCACTGAGGGAGGTATTAGTGCACTGAGGTGAGGGGGTTTGTGCACTCGGGGATGGTATTAGTGCATTGAGGGAGGTATTAGTGCACTGAGGGGATATTAGTGTACTGAGGGGGGTATTAGTGCACTGAGGGGGTATTAATGCACTGAGGGGGGTATTAGTGCACTGAGAGGTATTAGTGCACTGAGGGGGGTATTAGTGCACTGAGGGGGAGTATTAGTGCACCGAGGGGGGTATAAATGCACTGAGGGGGAGTATTAGTGCACCGAGGGGGGTATTAGTGCACTGAGGTGGATTATTAGTGCACCGAGGGGGGTATTAGTGCACTGAGGGGTATTAGTGCTCTGAGGAGGGTATTAGTGCGCTGAGGGGTATTAGTGCACTGAGGTGAGGGGGTTTGTGCACTCGGGATGGTATTAGTGCATTGAGGGAGGTATTAGTGCACTGAGGGGGTTATAAATGCACTGAGGGGGAGTATTAGTGCACCGAGGGGGGTATAAATGCACTGAGGGAGGTATTAGTGCACTGAGGGGTATTAGTGCACTGAGGGGTATTAATGCACTGAGGGAGATATTAATGCACTGAGGGGGGTATTAGTGCACTGAGGGGTATTAGTGCACTGAGGGGGGTATTAATGCACTGAGGGGGGTATTAGTGCACTGAGGGGTATTAGTGCATTGAGCGGGGTATTAGTGCACTGGGGGGTATTAGTGCACTGAGGGGGGTTTTAAGGCACTGAGGGGTATTAGTGCAATGAGCGGGGTATTAGTGCACTGGGGGGTATTAGTGCATTGAGGGGGGTATTATTGCACTGAGGGGTATTAGTGTACTGTGGGGTATTAGTGCTCTGAGGAGGGTATTAGTGCGCTGAGGGGTATTAGTGCACTGAGGTGAGGGGGTTTGTGCACTCGGGGATGATATTAGTGCATTGGGGGAGATATTAGTGCACTGAGGGGTATTAGTGCACTGAGGGGTATTAATGCACTGAGGGAGGTATTAATGCACTGACGGGGGTATTAGTGTACTGAGGGGTATTAGTGCACTGAGGGGGGTATTAGTGCACCGAGGGGTATTCGTGCACTGAGGTGGAGTATTAGTGCACCGAGGGTGGTATTAGTGCACTGAGGGGGGTATTAGTGCACCGAGGGGTATTAGTGCACTGAGGTGGAGTATTAGTGCACCGAGGGTGGTATTAGTGCACTGAGGGGGAGTGTTAGTGCACCGAGGGGGTTATAAATGCACTGAGGGGGAGTATTAGTGCACCGAGGGGGGTATTAGTGCACTGAGGGGGGTATTAGTGCACTGAGGGGTATTAGTGCACTGAGGGGGGTATTCGTGCACTGAGGGGGGTATTTGTGCACTGAGGGGGGTATTAGTGCACTGGGGGGGGTTTGTGAACTCGGGGATGGTATTAGTGCATTGAGGGAGTTATTAGTGCACTGAGGGGGTATTAGAGAACTGAGGGGTATTAGTGCACTGAAGGGGGTATAAGTGCACTGAGGGGGTTATTAATGCACTGAGGGGGGTATTAGTGCACCGAGGGGGGTATTAGTGCACTGAGGGGGGTATTAGTGCACTGAGTTGGATATTAGTGCACAGAAAGGGTATTAGTGCACTGGGGGCGGTATTGGTTCACTGAGGGGGGTATTGGTGCACTGAGGGGGGTATTAGTGCACAGAAGGGGTATTAATGCACTGGGGGGGGTATTAGTGCACTGAGTGGGGTATTAGTGCACTGATGGGAGTATTAGTGCACTGATGGGGTATTAGTGCACTGAGGGGGGTATTAGTGCACTGAAGGGGAAAGTAATGCACTGAGGCGGGTATTAGTGCACTGAGAGGTATTAGTGCACTGATGGGGTAAAAGTGCACTGAGGGGGGTATTAATGCACTGAGGGGGAGTATTAGTGCACCGAGGGGGGTATTAGTGCACTGGGGGGGGTTTGTGCACTCGGGGATGGTATTAGTGCATTGAGGGAGGTATTAGTGCACTGAGGGGGTATTAGAGAACTGAGGGGTATTAGTGCACTGAAGGGGGTATTAGTGCATTGAGGGAGGTATTAGTGCACTGAGGGGTATTAGTGCACTGAGCGGGGTATTAGTGCACTGGGGGGTATTAGTGCACTGAGGGGGGTTTTAAGGCACTGAGGGGTATTAGTGCAATGAGCGGGGTATTAGTGCACTGGGGGGTATTAGTGCATTGAGGGGGGTATTATTGCACTGAGGGGTATTAGTGCATTGTGGGGTATTAGTGCTCTGAGGATGGTATTAGTGCGCTGAGGGGTATTAGTGCACTGAGGTGAGGGGGTTTGTGCACTCGGGGATGATATTAGTGCATTGAGGGAGGTATTAGTGCACTGAGGGGTATTAGTGCACTGAGGGGTATTAATGCACTGAGGGAGGTATTAATGCACTGACGGGGGTATTAGTGCACTGAGGGGTATTAGTGCACTGAGGGGGGTATTAATGCACTGAGGGGGGTATTAGTGCACTGAGGGGTATTAGTGCACTGAGCGGGGTATTATTGCACTGAGAGGGGTATTAGTGCACTGAGGGTTATTAGTGCACTGAGGGGGTTATTAGTGCACTGAGGGGGGTATTAGTGCACTGAGGGGTATTAGTGCACTGAGGGGGTATTAGTGCATTGAGGGAGGTATTAGTGCACTGAGGGGTATTAGTGCATTGAGCGGGGTATTAGTGCACTGGGGGATATTAGTGCACTGAGGGGGGTTTTAAGGCACTGAGGGGTATTAGTGCAATGAGCGGGGTATTAGTGCACTGGGGGGTATTAGTGCATTGAGGGGGGTATTATTGCACTGAGGGGTATTAGTGCACTGTGGGGTATTAGTGCTCTGAGGAGGGTATTAGTGCGCTGAGGGGTATTAGTGCACTGAGGTGAGGGGGTTTGTGCACTCGGGGATGGTATTAGTGCATTGAGGGAGGTATTAGTGCACTGAGGGGATATTAGTGTACTGAGGGGGGTATTAGTGCACTGAGGGGGTATAAATGCACTGAGGGGGAGTATTAGTGCACTGAGGGGGGTATAAATGCACTGAGGGGGAGTATTAGTGCACCGAGGGGGGTATTAGTGCACTGAGGTGGAGTATTAGTGCACCGAGGGGGGTATTAGTGCACTGAGGGGTATTAGTGCTCTGAGGAGGGTATTAGTGCGCTGAGGGGTATTAGTGCACTGAGGTGAGGGGGTTTGTGCACTCGGGGATGGTATTCGTGCATTGAGGGAGGTATTAGTGCACTGAGGGGTATTAGTGCACTGAGGGGTATTAATGCACTGAGGGAGGTATTAATGCACTGAGGGGGGTATTAGTGCACTGAGGGCTATTAGTGCACTGAGGGGGGTATTAATGCACTGAGGGGGGTATTAGTGCACTGAGGTGTATTCGTGCACTGAGGTGAGGGTTTGTGCACTCGGGGATGGTATTAGTGCATTGAGGGAGGTATTAGTGCACTGAGGGGATATTAGTGCACTGAGGGGGGTATTAGTGCACTGAGGGGGGTATTAGTGCACTGAGGGGGGTATTAGTGCACTGAGAGATATTAGTGCACTGAGGGGGGTATTAGTGCACTTTGTGGGGTATTAGTGCATTGAGAGGGTATTAGTGCACTGAGGGAGGCATTACTGCACTTAGTGGGGTATTAGTGCACTGATGTGAGTATTAGTGCACTGAGGGGAGTATTAGTGCACTGAAGAATATTAGTGCACCGAGATGTATTAGTGCACTAAGGGGGGTTTTAAGGCCGTGAGGGGGGTATTAGAGCACTGAGGGTTATTAGTGCACTGAGGGGGGAATTAGTGCACTGAGAGGGGTATTATTGCACTGATGGGGGGTATTAGTACACTGAGCCGGTATTAGTTCACGGAGGAGAGTATTAGTGCACTGAGGGAGGTATTAGAGCACTGAGGTGGGTATTAGTGCACTGAAGGGTATTAGTGCATTGAGGGGTGTATTATTGCACTGAGGGGTATTAGTGCACTGAGGGGTATTAGTGCACTGAGGGGTATAAGTGCACTGATGGGGGTATTAATGCACTGAGGGGGGTATTAGTGCACTGAGGAGTATTAGTGCACTGAGGGGGGTATTAATGCACTGAGGGGGGTATTAGTGCACTGAGGGGCATTAGTGCACTGAGGGGTATTAGTGCACTGAGGGGTATTAGTGCACTGAGGGGGGTATTAATGCACTGAGGGGGATATTAGTGCACTGAGGGGTATTAGTGCACTAAGGGGGGTATTAATGCACTGAGGGGGGTATTAGTGCACTGAGGGGTATTAGTGCACTGAGGGGTATTAGTGCACTGAGGTGAGGGGGTTTGTGCACTCGGGGATGGTATTAGTGCATTGAGGGAGGTATTAGTGCACTGAGGGGATATTAGTGTACTGAGGGGGGTATTAGTGCACTGAGGGGGTATTAATGCACTGAGGGGGGTATTAGTGCACTGAGAGGTATTAGTGCACTGAGGGGGGTATAAATGCACTGAGGGGGAGTATTAGTGCACCGAGGGGGGTATAAATGCACTGAGGGGGAGTATTAGTGCACCGAGGGGGGTATTAGTGCACTGAGGTGGAGTATTAGTGCACCGAGGGGGGTATTAGTGCACTGAGGGGTATTAGTGCTCTGAGGAGGGTATTAGTGCGCTGAGGGGTATTAGTGCACTGAGGTGAGGGGGTTTGTGCACTCGGGGATGGTATTAGTGCATTGAGGGAGGTATTAGTGCACTGAGGGGTATTAGTGCACTGAGGGGTATTAATGCACTGAGGGAGTTATTAATGCACTGAGGGGGTATTAGTGCACTGAGGGCTATTAGTGCACTGAGGGGGGTATAAATGCACTGAGGGGGAGTATTCGTGCACTGAGGGGTATTCGTGCACTGAGGTGAGGGGGTTTGTGCACTCGGGGATGGTATTAGTGCATTGAGGGAGGTATTAGTGCACTGAGGGGATATTAGTGCACTGAGGGGGGCATTAGTGCACTGAGGGGGGTATTAGTGCACTGAGGGGGGTATAAATGCACTGAGGGGGAGTATTAGTGCACCGAGGGGGGTATAAATGCACTGAGGGGGATATTAGTGCACTGAGGGGTATTAGTGCACTGAGGGGGGTATTCGTGCACTGAGGGGGGTATTTGTGCACTGAGGGGGGTATTAGTGCACTGGGGGGGGTTTGTGCACTCGGGGATGGTATTAGTGCACTGAGGGGGTATTAGTGCACTGAGGTGGTGTATTAGTGCACCGAGGGTGGTATTAGTGCACTGAGGGGGGTATTAGAGCACTAAGGGTATTTGTGCACTGAGGGGGGTATTAGTGCACTGAGGGGTGTATTAGTGCACTGAGGGGGTATTAGTGCACTGAGGGGGTATTAGTGCACTGAGGGGGTATTAGTGCACTGAGGTGGAGTATTAGTGCACCGAGGGTGGTATTAGTGCACTGAGGTGGAGTATTAGTGCACCGAGGGTGGTATTAGTGCACTGAGGGGGGTATTAGTGCACCGAGGGGTATTAGTGCACTGAGGTGGAGTATTAGTGCACCGAGGGTGCTATTAGTGCACTGAAGGGGGTATTAGTGCACTGAGGGGTATTAGTGCACCGAGGGTGGTATTAGTGCACTGAGGGGTGTATTAGTGCACTGAGGGGTATTAGTGCACTGAGGGGGGTATTAGTGCACTGAATGGGGCATTAGTGCACTGAGGGGGGTATTAGTGCACTGAGGGGGGTATTAGTGCACAGATGGGGTATTAATGCACTGGGGGGGGTATTGGTGCACTGAGGGGTGTATTAGTGCATTGAGGGGGTATTAGTGCACTGAGGGAGGTATTAGTGCACTGAGTGGGGTATTAGTGCACTGATGGGAGTATTAGTGCACTGAGGGGGTATTAGTGCACCGAGGGGGGTATTAATGCACTGAAGGGGAATGTAATGCACTGAGGCGGGTATTAGTGCACTGAGAGGTATTAGTGCACTGATGGGGGTAAAAGTGCACTGAGGGGGGTATTAATGCACTGAGGGGGAGTATTAGTGCACCGAGGAGGGTATTGGTGCACTGAGGTGGAGTATTAGTGCACCGAGGGGGGTATTAGTGCACTGAGAGGGGGGTATTGGTGCACTGAGGGTTATTAGTGCACTGAGGGGGTTATTAGTGCACTGAGGGGGGTATTAGTGCACTGAGGGGTATTAGTGCACTGAGGGGGGTATTACTGCATTGAGGGAGGTATTAGTGCACTGAGGGGGGTATTAGTGCGCTGAGGGGTATTAGTGTACTGAGGTGAGGGGGTTTGTGCACTCGGGGATGGTGTTACTGCATTGAGGGAGGTATTAGTGCACTGAGGGGGGTTTTAAGGCACTGAGGGGTATTAGTGCACTGAGCGGGGTATTAGTGTACTGGGGGGTATTAGTGCATTGAGGGGGGTATTATTGTACTGAGGGGTATTAGTGCAATGAGCGGGGTATTAGTGCACTGGGGGGTATTAGTGCATTGAGGGGGGTATTATTGCACTGAGGGGTATTAGTGCACTGTGGGGTATTAGTGCTCTGAGGAGGGTATTAGTGCGCTGAGGGGTATTAGTGCACTGAGGTGAGGGGGTTTGTGCACTCGGGGATGGTATTAGTGCATTGAGGGAGGTATTAGTGCACTGAGGGGATATTAGTGTACTGAGGGGGGTATTAGTGCACTGAGGGGGTATAAATGCACTGAGGGGGAGTATTAGTGCACCGAGGGGGGTATAAATGCACTGAGGGGGAGTATTAGTGCACCGAGGGGGGTATTAGTGCACTGAGGTGGAGTATTAGTGCACCGAGGGGTATTAATGCACTGAGGGAGGTATTAATGCACTGAGGGGGTATTAGTGCACTGAGGGCTATTAGTGCACTGAGGGGGGTATAAATGCACTGAGGGGGAGTATTAGTGCACTGAGGGGTATTCGTGCACTGAGGTGAGGGGGTTTGTGCACTCGGGGATGGTATTAGTGCATTGAGGGAGGTATTAGTGCACTGAGGGGATATTAGTGCACTGAGGGGGGCATTAGTGCACTGAGGGGGGTATTAGTGCACTGAGGGGGGTATAAATGCACTGAGGGGGAGTATTAGTGCACCGAGGGGGGTATAAATGCACTGAGGGGGAGTATTAGTGCACCGAGGGGGATTTAGTGCACTGAGGTGGAGTATTAGTGCACCGAGGGGGGTATTAGTGCACTGAGGGGGATATTAGTGCACTGAGGGGTATTAGTGCACTGAGGGGGGTATTCGTGCACTGAGGGGGGTATTTGTGCACTGAGGGGGGTATTAGTGCACTGGGGGGGGGTTTGTGCACTCGGGGATGGTATTAGTGCACTGAGGGGGTATTAGTGCACTGAGGTGGTGTATTAGTGCACCGAGGGTGGTATTAGTGCACTGAGGGGGGTATTAGAGCACTAAGGGTATTTGTGCACTGAGGGGGGTATTAGTGCACTGAGGGGTGTATTAGTGCACTGAGGGGGTATTAGTGCACTGAGGGGGTATTAGTGCACTGAGGGGGTATTAGTGCACTGAGGTGGAGTATTAGTGCACCGAGGGTGGTATTAGTGCACTGAGGTGGAGTATTAGTGCACCGAGGGTGGTATTAGTGCACTGAGGGGGGTATTAGTGCACCGAGGGGTATTAGTGCACTGAGGTGGAGTATTAGTGCACCGAGGGTGCTATTAGTGCACTGAAGGGGGTATTAGTGCACTGAGGGGTATTAGTGCACCGAGGGTGGTATTAGTGCACTGAGGGGTGTATTAGTGCACTGAGGGGTATTAGTGCACTGAGGGGGGTATTAGTGCACTGAATGGGGCATTAGTGCACTGAGGGGGGTATTAGTGCACTGAGGGGGGTATTAGTGCACAGATGGGGTATTAATGCACTGGGGGGGGTATTGGTGCACTGAGGGGTGTATTAGTGCATTGAGGGGGTATTAGTGCACTGAGGGAGGTATTAGTGCACTGAGTGGGGTATTAGTGCACTGATGGGAGTATTAGTGCACTGAGGGGGTATTAGTGCACCGAGGGGGGTATTAATGCACTGAAGGGGAATGTAATGCACTGAGGCGGGTATTAGTGCACTGAGAGGTATTAGTGCACTGATGGGGGTAAAAGTGCACTGAGGGGGGTATTAATGCACTGAGGGGGAGTATTAGTGCACCGAGGAGGGTATTGGTGCACTGAGGTGGAGTATTAGTGCACCGAGGGGGGTATTAGTGCACTGAGAGGGGGGTATTGGTGCACTGAGGGTTATTAGTGCACTGAGGGGGTTATTAGTGCACTGAGGGGGGTATTATTGCACTGAGGGGTATTAGTGCACTGAGGGGGGTATTACTGCATTGAGGGAGGTATTAGTGCACTGAGGGGGGTATTAGTGCGCTGAGGGGTATTAGTGTACTGAGGTGAGGGGGTTTGTGCACTCGGGGATGGTGTTACTGCATTGAGGGAGGTATTAGTGCACTGAGGGGGGTTTTAAGGCACTGAGGGGTATTAGTGCACTGAGCGGGGTATTAGTGTACTGGGGGGTATTAGTGCATTGAGGGGGGTATTATTGTACTGAGGGGTATTAGTGCACTGAGGGGTATTAGTGCACTGAGGAGGGTATTAGTGCGCTGAGGGGTATTAGTGCACTGACGTGAGGGGGTTTGTGCACTCGGGGATGGTGTTAGTGCATTGAGGGAGGTATTAGTGCACTGAGGGTTATTAGTGCACTGAGGGGTATTAGTGCACTGAGGGAGGTATTAATGCACTGAGGGGGGTATTAGTGCACTGAGGGGTATTAGTGCACTGAGGGTGGTATTAATGCACTGAGGGGGGTATTCGTGCACTGAGGGGTATTAGTGCACTGAGGGGTATTAGTGCACTGAGGGTTATTAGTGCACTGAGGGGGGTATTAATGCACTGAGGGGTATTAGTGCACTGAGGGGGGTATTAATGCACTGAGGGGGGTATTAATGCACTGAGGCGGGTATTAGTGCACTGAGGGGGTATTAGTGCACTATGGGGGCTATTAGTGCACTGAGGGGGGTATTAGTGCACTGAGGGGTATTAGTGCACTGAGCGGGGTATTAGTGCACAGGGGGGTATTAGTGCACTCAGGGGTGGTATTAGTGCATTGAGGGAGGTATTAGTGCACTGAGGGGTATTAGTGCACGGAGGTGTGTATTAATGCACTGAGGGGGGTATTAGTGCACTGAGGGGTATTAGTGCACTGAGGGGTATTCGTGCACTGAGGGGGGTATTAGTGCACAGAAGGGGGTATTAGTGCACTGAGGGGTATTAGTGTACTGAGGGGGGTATTAATGCTCTGAGGGGGTCTTAGTGAACTGAGGGGGTCTTAGTGCACTCAAGGGATATTACTGCACTGAGGGTTATTAGTGCACTGATGGGCGGTATTAATGCACTGAGGGGTATTAGTGCACTGGGAGGGGGAGGTATTGGTGCACTGAGGGGGGTATTAGTGCATTGAGGGGGGTATTATTGTACTGAGGGGTATTAGTGCACTGAGGGGTATTAGTGCACTGAGGAGGGTATTAGTGCGCTGAGGGGTATTAGTGCACTGACGTGAGGGGGTTTGTGCACTCGGGGATGGTGTTAGTGCATTGAGGGAGGTATTAGTGCACTGAGGGTTATTAGTGCACTGAGGGGTATTAGTGCACTGAGGGAGGTATTAATGCACTGAGGGGGGTATTAGTGCACTGAGGGGTATTAGTGCACTGAGGGTGGTATTAATGCACTGAGGGGGGTATTCGTGCACTGAGGGGTATTAGTGCACTGAGGGGTATTAGTGCACTGAGGGTTATTAGTGCACTGAGGGGGGTATTAATGCACTGAGGGGTATTAGTGCACTGAGGGGGGTATTAATGCACTGAGGGGGGTATTAATGCACTGAGGCGGGTATTAGTGCACTGAGGGGGTATTAGTGCACTATGGGGGCTATTAGTGCACTGAGGGGGGTATTAGTGCACTGAGGGGTATTAGTGCACTGAGCGGGGTATTAGTGCACAGGGGGGTATTAGTTCACTCAGGGGTGGTATTAGTGCATTGAGGGAGGTATTAGTGCACTGAGGGGTATTAGTGCACTGAGGTGTGTATTAATGCACTGAGGGGGGTATTAGTGCACTGAGGGGTATTAGTGCACTGAGGGGTATTCGTGCACTGAGGGGGGTATTAGTGCACAGAAGGGGGTATTAGTGCACTGAGGGGTATTAGTGTACTGAGGGGGGTATTAATGCTCTGAGGGGGTCTTAGTGAACTGAGGGGGTCTTAGTGCACTCAAGGGATATTACTGCACTGAGGGTTATTAGTGCACTGATGGGCGGTATTAGTGCACTGAGGGGTATTAGTGCACTGGGAGGGGGAGGTATTGGTGCACTGAGGGGGATATTAGTGCATTGAGAGGGTATTAGTGCACTGAGGGAGGCATTAGTGCACTTAGTGGGGTATTAGTGCACTGATGTGAGTATTAGTGCACTGAGGGGAGTATTAGTGCACTGAAGAATATTAGTGCACCGAGATGTATTAGTGCACTGAGGGGGGTTTTAAGGCAGTGAGGGGGGTATTAGAGCACTGAGGGTTATTAGTGCACTGAGGGGGGAATTAGTGCACTGAGAGTGGTATTATTGCACTGATGGGGGGTATTAGTACACTGAGCCGGTATTAGTTCACGGAGGAGAGTATTAGTGCACTGAGGGAGGTATTAGAGCACTGAGGGGGGTATTAGTGCACTGAAGGGTATTAGTGCATTGAGGGGGGTATTATTGCACTGAGGGGTATTAGTGCACTGAGGGGTATTAGTGCACTGAGGGGTATTAGTGCACTGATGGGGGTATTAATGCACTGAGGGGGGTATTAGTGCACTGAGGGGTATTAGTGCACTGAGGGGGGTATTAATGCACTGAGGGGGGTATTAGTGCACTGAGGGGCATTCGTGCACTGAGGGGTATTAGTGCACTGAGGGGTATTAGTGCACTGAGGGGGGTATTAATGCACTGAGGGGGGTATTAGTGCACTGAGGGGTATTAGTGCACTGAGGGGGGTATTAATGCACTGAGGGGGGTATTAGTGCACTGAGGGGTATTAGTGCACTGAGGGGTATTAGTGCACTGAGGTGGGTATTAATGCACTGAGGGGGGTATTAGTGCACTGAAGGGGGTATAATTGCACTGAGGGGGGTATTAGTGCACTGAGGTGGAGTATTAGTGCACCGAGGGGGGTATTAGTGCACTGAGGGGGGTATTAGTGCACTGAGGCGTATTAGTGCACTGAGGGGGGTATTAGTGCACTGAGGGGGTATTAGTGCACTGAGGGGGTATTAGTGCACTGAGGGGGGTTTTAGTGCACTGAGGGGGTATTAGTGCCCTGAGGGGGGTATTAGTGCACTGAGGCGTATTAGTGCACTGAGGGGGGTATTAGTGCACTGAGGGGGTTTTAGTGCACTGAGGGGGTATTAGTGCACTGAGGGGGGTATTAGTGCACTGAGGGGGGTATTAGTGCACTGAGGGGGTATTAGTGCACTGAGGGGGTATTAGTGCACTGAGGGGGGTATTCGTGCACTGAGATGTATTAGTGCACTGAGGGGGGTATTAATGCACTGAGGGGGGTATTAGTGCACTGAGGGGGGTATTAATGCACTGAGGGGTATTAGTGCACTGAGGGGTATTCGTGCACTGAGAGGTATTTGTGCACTGAGGGGGGTATTATTGCACTGAGGGGTATTGGTGCACTGAGGGGGGTATTAGTGCACTGATGGGTGTATTAGTGCACTGAGGGTGGTATTAGTGCACTGAGGGGGGTAATATTGCACTGAGGGGTATTCGTGCACTGAGGGTTATTGGTGCACTGAGTGGGGTATTAGTGCACTGAGGGTGGTATTAGTGCACTGAGGGTTATTAGTGCACTGAGGGGTATTGGTGCACTGAGGGGGGTATTAGTGCACTGATGGGAGTATTAGTGCACTGAGGGTGGTATTAGTGCACTGAGGGGGGTAATATTGCACTGAGGGGTATTCGTGCACTGAGGGTTATTGGTGCACTGAGTGGGGTATTAGTGCACTGAGGGTGGTATTAGTGCACTGAGGGTTATTAGTGCACTGAGGGGGGTATTAGTGCACTGATGGGAGTATTAGTGCACTGAGGGTGGTATTAGTGCACTGAAGGGGGTAATATTGCACTGAGGGGTATTCGTGCACTGAGAGGTATTCGTGCACTGAGAGGTATTTGTGCACTGAGGGGGGTATTATTGCACTGAGGGGTATTAGTGCACTGAGGGGGGTATTAGTGCACTGATGGGAGTATTAGTGCACTGAGGGTGGTATTAGTGCACTGAGGGGGGTAATATTGCACTGAGAGGGGTATTCGTGCACTGAGGGTTATTACTGCACTGAGTGGGGTATTAGTGCACTGAGGGTGGTATTAGTGCACTGACTGGGGTATTAGTGCACTGAAGGAAATATTACTGCACTGAGAGTTATTAGTGCACTGAGGGGTATTCGTGCACTGAGGGGTATTAGTGCACTGGGGGGGCGGTATTGGTGCACTGAGGAGTGTATTAATGCACTGAGGGAGGTATTAGTGCACTGAGGGGTATTGGTACACTGAGGGTGGTATTAGTGCACTGAGGGGAATTAGTGCAATGAGGGGGTATTAGTGCACTGAGGCAGTATTCGTGTACTGAAGGGATATTAGTGCACTGAGGGTTATTAGTGCACTGAGGGGTGTATTAGTGCACTCGGTGTGTATTAGTGCACTGAGGGGGGTATTCGTGCACTCGGGGTGTATTAGTGTACTCGGGGGGTGGTATTAGTGCATTGAGGGAGGTATTAGTGCACTGATGTGGGTATTAGTGCACTGAGGGGTATTAGTGCACTGGGAGGGGGAGGTATTGGTGCACTGAGGGGGATATTAGTGCATTGAGAGGGTATTAGTGCACTGAGGGAGGCATTAGTGCACTGAGTGGGGTATTAGTGCACTGATGTGAGTATTAGTGTACTGAGGGGAGTTTTAGTGCACTGAAGAATATTAGTGCACCGAGATGTATTAGTGCACTGAGGGGGGTTTTAAGGCACTGAGGGGGGTATTAGAGCACTGAGGGTTATTAGTGCACTGAGGGGGGAATTAGTGCACTGAGAGGGGTATTATTGCACTGATGGGGGGTATTAGTACACTGAGCCGGTATTAGTTCACGGAGGAGAGTATTAGTGCACTGAGGGAGGTATTAGAGCACTGAGGGGGGTATTAGTGCACTGAAGGGTATTAGTGCATTGAGGGGGGTATTATTGCACTGAAGGGTATTAGTGCACTGAGGGGTATTAGTGCACTGAGGGGTATTAGTGCACTGAGGGGGGTATTAATGCACTGAGGGGGGTATTAGTGCACTGAGGGGTATTAGTGCACTGAGGGGGGGTATTAATGCACTGAGGGGGGTATTAGTGCACTGAGGGGCATTAGTGCACTGAGGGGTATTAGTGCACTGAGGGGGGTATTAGTGCACTGAGGGGTATTAGTGCACTGAGGGGGGTATTAATGCACTGAGGGGGGTATTAGTGCACTGAGGCGTATTAGTGCACTGAGGGGTATTAGTGCACTGAGGGGTATTAGTGCACTGAGGGGGGTATTAATGCACTGAGGGGGGTATTAGTGCACTGAAGGGGGTATAATTGCACTGAGGGGGGTATTAGTGCACTGAGGTGGAGTATTAGTGCACCGAGGGGGGTATTAGTGCACTGAGGGGGGTAATAGTGCACTGAGGCGTATTAGTGCACTGAGGGGGGTATTAGTGCACTGAGGGGGTATTAGTGAACTGAGGGGGTATTAGTGCACTGAGGGGGGTTTTAGTGCACTGAGGGGGTATTAGTGCACTGAGGGGGGTATTAGTGCACTGAGGGGGGTATTAGTGCACTGAGGGGGTATTAGTGCACTGAGGGGGTATTAGTGCACTGAGGGGGGTATTAGTGCACTGAGATGTATTAGTGCACTGAGGCAGTATTCGTGTACTGAAGGGATATTAGTGCACTGAGGGGGGTATTAGTGCACTGAGGGGTATTAGTGCACTGAGGGGTGTATTAGTGCACTCGGGGTGTATTAGTGTACTCGGGGGGTGGTATTAGTGCATTGAGGGAGGTATTAGTGCACTGATGTGGGTATTAGTGCACTGAGGGGTATTAGTGCACTTGGAGGGGGAGGTATTGGTGCACTGAGGGGGATATTAGTGCATTGAGAGGGTATTAGTGCACTGAGGGAGGCATTAGTGCACTGAGTGGGGTATTAGTGCACTGGTGTGAGTATTAGTGTACTGAGGGGAGTTTTAGTGCACTGAAGAATATTAGTGCACCGAGATGTATTAGTGCACTGAGGGGGGTTTTAAGGCAGTGAGGGGGGTATTAGAGCACTGAGGGTTATTAGTGCACTGAGGGGGGAATTAGTGCACTGAGAGGGGTATTATTGCACTGATGGGGGGTATTAGTACACTGAGCCGGTATTAGTTCACGGAGGAGAGTATTAGTGCACTGAGGGAGGTATTAGAGCACTGAGGGGGGTATTAGTGCACTGAAGGGTATTAGTGCATTGAGGGGGGTATTATTGCACTGAGGGGTATTAGTGCACTGAGGGGTATTAGTGCACTGAGGGGTATTAGTGCACTGAGGGGGGTATTAATGCACTGAGGGGGGTATTAGTGCACTGAGGGGTATTAGTGCACTGAGGGGGGTATTAATGCACTGAGGGGGGTATTAGTGCACTGAGGGGCATTAGTGCACTGAGGGGTATTAGTGCACTGAGGGGGGTATTAGTGCACTGAGGGGTATTAGTGCACTGATGGGTGTATTAATGCACTGAGGGGGGTATTAGTGCACTGAGGGGTATTAGTGCACTGAGGGGTATTAGTGCACTGAGGGGTATTAGTGCACTGAGGGGGGTATTAATGCACTGAGGGGGGTATTAGTGCACTGAAGGGGGTATAATTGCACTGAGGGGGGTATTAGTGCACTGAGGTGGAGTATTAGTGCACCGAGGGGGGTATTAGTGCACTGAGGGGGGTAATAGTGCACTGAGGCGTATTAGTGCACTGAGGGGGGTATTAGTGCACTGAGGGGGTATTAGTGCACTGAGGGGGTATTAGTGCACTGAGGGGGGTTTTAGTGCACTGAGGGGGTATTAGTGCACTGAGGGGGGTATTAGTGCACTGAGGGGGGTATTAGTGCACTGAGGGGGTATTAGTGCACTGAGGGGGTATTAGTGCACTGAGGGGGGTATTAGTGCACTGAGATGTATTAGTGCACTGAGGGGGGTTTTAATGCACTGAGGGGGGTATTAGTGCACTGAGGGGGGTATTAATGCACTGAGGGGTATTAGTGCACTAGCCTGAGCCTGAATTAAGAGGACTTTTGTCCACGTGACGGCCAGGAACCAAGTAGGCGTAGGGAACACACTTAGACCGTGGGATCGTGATACCGAGAGACATCTTCCGGACCCAGTAGTGTAATTTGAAATACCCCGGGATAGAACCGAGCGGTGTACAGCGGCTAACGGAATCCAAACCTGTGAACAGGGTCGGACCAACGGGCTGAGCGGTGGTAGGTAGTCGTTAAGGATATGTAGAGCACTGCGGGAATTGCTTAAACGCGTTTTTAAGAATTGTATAAGTTTGTGCAACAGCAGAACTTGTGACCTGACAGTAGCCAAGAGACAGTTTACTACAAGTCGCGCTAGAAAGAAAGCGGACCTCTGAGAGTAGATTCCTAACGGTAGTAGTCCTACCCAGGAATGGCCATGAAAACAAGTAAACTCGAGTGGGGACCAGAAGGGTCGCTTACCCGCCACCTGGCGGAAAAACAAAAGAAGCTTATTGAAAATATGATTAAAGCAGGGTGGAATCCTCAGGAATTAGTTATGTGAGGAATTATTTAGATAAAACTACGAATTCCCTGAAAGGTCATGGATCCAAAAATAGAGCCGGCCAAAACAAGAAGAGAGACTGTTGTAAATCGTTGAGTGAGAAGTGTCTGTGTGATTTTTGACTGCAGAATGAATTTTTTTATGTTTTCATGTTCCGAAAGTCTGGTTGGAAGAGGAATGCAAGTGTCTGTTTATTTTAGAAACAGAGTGAAAGTCTTTTTTTTTAAACCCTTTGTAATGTTGTCCTGTATGTGGGAAGTTTTAAGACATTTAAGTTAGAAACGCAGGTGTGGATTTATTCGGATGATAAGTTACGGAGCTAGGAAAATAAACAAATAAAGAATAGGTTTGTTGAGCAAAATATTTATTTGACATGCTCACTTACTTGCCGAAAGAAAACATGCAATGATTGATTGGGTTGAAAGACATAAATTTGGTCTCGGAATGAGATAAAGAATGCTTAAAAAAAAAAGAGAGCTTCTAAAAAAAAAAAGTTTTAAATAAAGATTGAAATTACAAAGTTTGAATTGGGATTTTGAGATATTCAGAGAAGGCACAGGAAATACTGAGGTGGTTTTAAAAAAAAAAGATTAAATTAAATCTGATCAGGTCAAACTCCTGGGCAAGTGGCGAGCTATCTGCGAAGGTGTAAAAGGAACTTTTGGAAAATGTTAAAAAACAGCAAGCTTTAGTAACGACTTTGAAACTGGAGCATTTTGAGATAACGAAAAAGCACTCAAACTCTCAAAGATGGACTTCATTCCAGTTATGGAGAAAAAGAAAAAGATAAAGACGCCACTTTGAAAGTAAACAAATGATTTTAAATTAACAACTTTATGGAGTTACGAACCCTCCGTGTAAAATACAAAACCTAATTTGAAGAAAGAAAAAAAAGATGTAACAGACTAAATGGAAAAAGACATAACTTACTAAATACTAGTTGATGTTTGCTGTGAAAAAGATATTGGTTTAATTAGAAGAAAAAAAAAATTGGAATAAGTAAAAAACACTCTACATGGATTCGAATTTTCAATTATGAAAAAGTTTCAATGCAGTTTGAAAAGATTTCCAAAATGTCCCGAACAGTCTAAACAAGCAGGAGGGTTTTGAAGATAACGAGGAGAAAGAGAGAAATAAAAAAAAACAGAATTGAATTTCAGTAAACAAAATTGCTATTGTATGTGTGGTCTTGTTTTAAAACAATTAAAAAAAAAAAAAAAATTCTTTGGCAAGTACTTGAATTAGAAGTTAAGAAAACATTGGAGTTTACTCTAATGATTTATGCTGTTTAACGGATTCCTAATTTCGAAGCCAGTTTTGAAGGCACAAAGACTTTTTTTTTCCAGATGATTACGTGAAGTCACGTAATGACATCAGGTCTTCTTACAAACCTGGAAAGGAGTTAACCCTTTCCATTGACAGCCGTTTTATACTGAACATTATTAATTTGGATTTCTTAATAGGGAAAAAAAAAGACTCACCTAACAGAGGAAACAAAAATAAAAACAGAACTAGCTTATGTAATAATACTTGCCTGATACAATAAAGAAATAGATATTCAATAAAACAAATTGAAGAGTTAAAAGCTAAGATAAACAGGCTGGAAGAGATAACGGGACTAGACGGATAGTGCAGTGCGCAGCCATAGCACCATCACCTCTGGCAATAGAGCCAATGTACCCCACGGTGGGTAGGTGTAGTCCACAAACCCAACCTAACGGTAAAGCAGACAGTGATGTTTGGAGGAATAGCTTTGGCCTTGGTCATAGGAGTTTGGGTAATATTTAAGTGGGTAAAGACACGGGCGCACGCCCTACAGATTCAGCTCGAAATGGTTCGATTATAACCTTGTGCTTCTGATTTTGCAGGGTGACAGGGACTCTCGTAGAGCAAAAAACTTAACCCCTGGTGACGACCAGGCCGTCTGTTTAAAATTACAGATAATACTTACCGGAATGGGAATACGAACGGCGCTACTCATAATCTGGATAGCCCTGCGACATGCACGTACCCTGGGCAACACCGACGGACAGCAGAGCACGCTGGAAATAAACAACTATATGAACTATGGAGTCTTGTTTAATTTAACGGACGGAATGTGCATCCCAGCAGCCAAGGACTGGAGCAAGGACAGGACTTATTTTAATGCATGGTTACAAGTGAATCCTAATAAGAATCCTAATAAGAATAAGAGTATGTGTACAGTGCTCCACGGGTATAAGGAGCAGATGCATTAAACGGAGGGATGTCAAAGGGCCTGATGAATGTACTTTCGGCATAATTTGCGCGCCTCCGGGACAATCCCAGCAATCAGTCATCCGCAAGAAGGGAATGGGGCTGTGTGGGTATTACGAGGAGGCGGGGGCGGCTGCAATATAATTGTATGTATGTTTCTCACCCCCTCCGACACCGCGCCCCATAAGAATCACTACATTGCCCGAAGAACTGCCTTGTCCCATAACTACTAAGGGACCAGAAAATGGGATTGCAATGTACAACGAAGGGGAATTATTGTATGATAATGTTAAACATGAAATTGTGCCTGTTCTGATCAATATTTCAGGCATCCAGATGCCGGAATATTGTACCGAACAGTCAAGGAAGATGTACAATGTATTAAGTAAAGTCGTAATGCAGCAGGCTGCCGATGCCATGGGTGCCAGTAAGTTCCGGGGACAGGGGTTAGCACCCAGGGTGAAGAGGGAAATAGTAAATGATGTTGCTACCGTTTTCAATACAGGAACCTCCGTAGTGAACTCGTTAGACATACAAGGGCTAAATGAGAGGGTAGAACAGCTTAAAGGGGTGATGAAGGGGTTATTGGAGAGGGTGGAGCAAAACCAGGAAGACCAGGCCAACCTAGGAAAGGAGGGTGCCGAAATCCAGTTGGATGGCATCTCAGTCCTGGAAGCTCACGCTAAAACCATCAATCACCTCATTGATAGAGAACAAGAAGATACAATAAAGCAAAGACAGGGGCAACTCTGTCATGCTTATGGTCTGTGGATGGTGGGACAGATCCGCCACAACCTCGACCAGATCCAACGCGGGGAAGTACCCGATTGGATAGACAGTTCACATTTAGCTCAGTTGGCGAACCAAAGGGGGACACTGGATAATTGTACTCTGAAGGGACTGACCCGAGTATACCCCGCAATTCCAGATTGCCAGATGGGTAGGACTACCGGGATAGGGATAGTCCTGTTGATCCCTATAGCAACGCCGGACTCAGGGCCGTTCCCCTTATACCAACTAGAGAATATCGGAGTAATACGGGAAAATGTCTCCATACGCTACTACCTGACCACCACCTCTGCCGTTCGTCGAAACAACATACTTACTGGGATTTCCCTAGCAGATTGCAAGCAAAGGGGGGGAAATCACAGTATGCCCTCACCCGGTGGGCCGAGGTGAACTAGACGAGTGCGGGTTTAACCGAACCAACGGGTGTGTACTAGAAATAGTGCCCGCACACATGCACTTCGCGAGGGCAGGCTACGGAGGGAGGGGAAGATACTGCGTCTCTACTACTGAGAGTTCATACCAGTATAATGACCTGCAGTGCCCTATACCGCAGCCAAACTTTTGCTTTACACCACTACGACCTGTCGCGATCGGGCAAGCGCATATCACCCAGGTTAGGCGCCGGAAGTCCGAAGTTATTGAGGTAACCGATCAGCTCCATGATCATTTACAGGCTTATGACGAGCCAGAGCAGGTCCCTATCCCACATCTCACGGAGGTATTACGGGAGTTAAGGCTCAGAGTGGGGCAATCCGTAAAACTCTATCACCAGCTACAAACTAAAATCAAAGAACTGGAAGAAGATACCGAGGTAGACTTACAAAGTCAGAGTTGGTGGAGAAAGGTCTGGGACTGGGGAATAAATGTGAACATCCACCCATGGATCCGAATTATTTCACACACACTGGTCGGAATACAATTAATCTTAGCAATAACATGGGGCGTGATGGCCTGCCAGGTATGCAGGCGCCACAAACGGCAGAAACGGACCAATCACCATTCCCTGGATATTAAACAAGTCTGTTTGATAAGGGGACGGGAGGAGCTAGCCTTTGTTAATTTGATTTGAGCAACCGGAACTCCTGAAACCGCGTGACTGGCCAGCACGTTGAGGCAAGGAATACCGGGCCGTGCACAAATATCAGATAAAGGCAGTATTTCGGTTAAAAGGGGACTAGGGCTAGTCCCTTTACCGAAAGGGGGAATTGTTGTAGAGAGTCGAAAGATATATATAGACTTAGGCATTAGGCACCTGCTGGATATTTAGAACTCACATAAGCTTAAATGGACACACACATAAAATGGCTGCCCAGGCATTATGGGAAATCAGGTAGTCAAACTGTGAACTGTTGAACGTTCACTGACCGAGCAATAACCCTGTGAGGCCCACTGTAGGAATGCCTGGGAAGACAGAGATAAGAAGGAAACCATCTCCTGTGAACAAGGCCATGAAACCAATTATTTCAGGAAGAAAGATAAGAGGGAAACCATTTGCTGTAAACAAGGCTATATACCAATTATTTCTCCCAGATGAAAGAACTAGGGAGAGAACCTATAAAGCCATCAATCAGCCCAAGCTGACAAAAGACGAACACATGGTTCCTGAGACATAAGGGGAATTCTATTGGGTTAAAATAACCTATATGTAATCTATAATCATTGTGATTGGCTTGTGTCCAGCCGTGATGGGCTGTGTAGCTGTAGTAAAATGTTTTGTAACTGTTGTGAAACATATAAAGGTGCATGTAATCCTTTGTTCTGTGAAGAGAAACCTGGATACGGTCCTGAGTTTTTCCTTCCCGCTGAGCGTAATAAAAGCTGCTTCAGCATTGGAACCGACCCTGAGTGTTGAGTGATTCTTCTAAGAAAACACTAACGCTAACAGAGGGGTATTAGTGCACTGAGAGGTATTAGTGCACTGAGGGGGGTATTATTGCACTGAGGGGGTATTAGTGCACTGAGGGGGGTATTAGTGCACTGATGGGAGTATTAGTGCACTGAGGGGGGTATTAGTGCACTGAGGGGGTTAATATTGCACTGAGAGGGGTATTCGTGCACTGAGGGTTATTAGTGCACTGAGTGGGGTATTAGTGCACTGAGGGTGGGTATTAGTGCACTGACTGGGGTATTAGTGCACTGACTGGGGTATTAGTGCACTGAAGGAAATATTACTGCACTGAGGGTTATTAGTGCACTGAGGGGTATTAGTGCACTGAGACGTATTAGTGCACTGAGAGGTATTAGTGCACTGAGGGGGGTATTAGTGAACTGAGGGGGGTATTATTGCACTGAGGGGTATTAGTGCACTGAGGGGTATTAGTGCACTGAGGGGTATTAGTGCACTGAGGTAGGTATTAGTTCACTGAGGGGGGTATAAGTGCACTGAGGGGTATTAGTGCACTGAGGGGTATTAGTGCACTGAGGTGGGTATTAGTTCACTGAGGCGGGTATTAATGCACTGAGGGGTATTAGTGCACTGAGGGGTATTAGTGCACTGAGGTGGGTATTAGTTCACTGAGGGGTATTAGTGCACTGAGGGGTATTAGTGCACTGAGGGGGGGTATAAGTGCACTGAGGGGTATTAGTGCACTAAGGGGTATTAGTGCACTGAGGTGGGTATTAGTTCACTGAGGGTTATTAGTGCACTGAGGGGTATTAGTGCACTGAGGGGGGTATAAGTGCACTGAGGGGTATTAGTGCACTGAGGGGTATTAGTGCACTGAGGTGGGTATTAGTTCACTGAGGGGGGTATTAATGCACTGAGGGGTATTAGTGCACTGAGGGGTATTAGTGCACTGAGAGGTATTAGTGCACTGAGGGGGGTATTAGTGCACCGAGGGTGGTATTAGTGCACTGAAGGGGGTATTAGTGCACTGAGGGGTATTAGTGCACCGAGGGTGGTATTAGTGCACTGAGGGGTGTATTAGTGCACTGAGGGGTATTAGTGCACTGAGGGGGGTATTAGTGCACTGAGGGGGGCATTAGTGGACTGAGGGGGGTATTAGTGCACTGAGGGGGGTATTAGTGCACAGAAGGTGTATTAATGCACTGGGGGGGGTATTGGTGCACTGAGGGGTGTATTAGTGCATTGAGGGGGTATTAGTGCACTGAGGGAGGTATTAGTGCACTGAGTGGGGTATTAGCGCACTGATGGGAGTATTAGTGCACTGAGGGGGTATTAGTGCACTGAGGGGGGTATTAGTGCACTGAAGGGGAATGTAATACACTGAGGCGGGTATTAGTGCACTGAGAGGTATTAGTGCACTGATGGGGGTAAAAGTGCACTGAGGGGGCTATTAATGCACTGAGGGGGAGTATTAGTGCACCGAGGAGTGTATTGGTGCACTGAGGTGGAGTATTAGTGCACCAAGGGGGGTATTAGTGCACTGAGAGGGGGGTAGTAGTGCACTGAGGGTTATTAGTGCACTGAGGGGGTATTAGTGCACTGAGGGGGTATTAGTGCACTGAGGGGGGTTTTAGTGCACTGAGGGGGTATTAGTGCACTGAGGGGGGTATTAGTGCACTGAGGCGTATTAGTGCACTGAGGGGGGTATTAGTGCACTGAGGGGGTATTAGTGCACTGAGGGGGTATTAGTGCACTGAGGGGGGTTTTAGTGCACTGAGGGGGTATTAGTGCACTGAGGGGGGTATTAGTGCACTGAGGGGGGTATTAGTGCACTGAGGGGGTATTAGTGCACTGAGGGGGTATTAGTGCACTGAGGGGGGTATTAGTGCACTGAGATGTATTAGTGCACTGAGGGGGGTATTAATGCACTGAGGGGGGTATTAGTGCACTGAGGGGGGTATTAATGCACTGAGGGGTATTAGTGCACTGAGGGGTATTAGTGCACTGAGAGGTATTTGTGCACTGAGGGGGGTATTATTGCACTGAGGGGTATTAGTGCACTGAGGGGGGTATTAGTGCACTGATGGGAGTATTAGTGCACTGAGGGGGTATTAGTGCACTGAGGGGGGTATTAGTGCACTGAGATGTATTAGTGCACTGAGGGGGGTATTAATGCACTGAGGGGGGTATTAGTGCACTGAGGGGGGTATTAATGCACTGAGGGGTATTAGTGCACTGAGGGGTATTAGTGCACTGAGAGGTATTTGTGCACTGAGGGGGGTATTATTGCACTGAGGGGTATTAGTGCACTGAGGGGGGTATTAGTGCACTGATGGGAGTATTAGTGCACTGAGGGTGGTATTAGTGCACTGAGGGGGGTAATATTGCACTGAGAGGGGTATTCGTGCACTGAGGGTTATTACTGCACTGAGTGGGGTATTAGTGCACTGAGGGTGGTATTAGTGAACTGACTGGGGTATTAGTGCACTGAAGGAAATATTACTGCACTGAGGGTTATTAGTGCACTGAGGGGTATTAGTGCACTGAGACGTATTAGTGCACTGAGAGGTATTAGTGCACTGAGGGGGGTATTAGTGAACTGAGGGGGGTATTATTGCACTGAGGGGTATTAGTGCACTGAGGGGTATTAGTGCACTGAGGGGTATTAGTGCACTGAGGTAGGTATTAGTTCACTGAGGGGGGTATAAGTGCACTGAGGGGTATTAGTGCACTGAGGGGTATTAGTGCACTGAGGTGGGTATTAGTTCACTGAGGCGGGTATTAATGCACTGAGGGGTATTAGTGCACTGAGGGGTATTAGTGCACTGAGGTGGGTATTAGTTCACTGAGGGGTATTAGTGCACTGAGGGGTATTAGTGCACTGAGGGGGGGTATAAGTGCACTGAGGGGTATTAGTGCACTAAGGGGTATTAGTGCACTGAGGTGGGTATTAGTTCACTGAGGGTTATTAGTGCACTGAGGGGTATTAGTGCACTGAGGGGGGTATAAGTGCACTGAGGGGTATTAGTGCACTGAGGGGTATTAGTGCACTGAGGTGGGTATTAGTTCACTGAGGGGGGTATTAATGCACTGAGGGGTATTAGTGCACTGAGGGGTATTAGTGCACTGAGAGGTATTAGTGCACTGAGGGGGGTATTAGTGCACCGAGGGTGGTATTAGTGCACTGAAGGGGGTATTAGTGCACTGAGGGGTATTAGTGCACCGAGGGTGGTATTAGTGCACTGAGGGGTGTATTAGTGCACTGAGGGGTATTAGTGCACTGAGGGGGGTATTAGTGCACTGAGGGGGGCATTAGTGGACTGAGGGGGGTATTAGTGCACTGAGGGGGGTATTAGTGCACAGAAGGTGTATTAATGCACTGGGGGGGGTATTGGTGCACTGAGGGGTGTATTAGTGCATTGAGGGGGTATTAGTGCACTGAGGGAGGTATTAGTGCACTGAGTGGGGTATTAGCGCACTGATGGGAGTATTAGTGCACTGAGGGGGTATTAGTGCACTGAGGGGGGTATTAGTGCACTGAAGGGGAATGTAATACACTGAGGCGGGTATTAGTGCACTGAGAGGTATTAGTGCACTGATGGGGGTAAAAGTGCACTGAGGGGGCTATTAATGCACTGAGGGGGAGTATTAGTGCACCGAGGAGTGTATTGGTGCACTGAGGTGGAGTATTAGTGCACCAAGGGGGGTATTAGTGCACTGAGAGGGGGGTAGTAGTGCACTGAGGGTTATTAGTGCACTGAGGGGGTATTAGTGCACTGAGGGGGTATTAGTGCACTGAGGGGGGTTTTAGTGCACTGAGGGGGTATTAGTGCACTGAGGGGGGTATTAGTGCACTGAGGCGTATTAGTGCACTGAGGGGGGTATTAGTGCACTGAGGGGGTATTAGTGCACTGAGGGGGTATTAGTGCACTGAGGGGGGTTTTAGTGCACTGAGGGGGTATTAGTGCACTGAGGGGGGTATTAGTGCACTGAGGGGGGTATTAGTGCACTGAGGGGGTATTAGTGCACTGAGGGGGTATTAGTGCACTGAGGGGGGTATTAGTGCACTGAGATGTATTAGTGCACTGAGGGGGGTATTAATGCACTGAGGGGGGTATTAGTGCACTGAGGGGGGTATTAATGCACTGAGGGGTATTAGTGCACTGAGGGGTATTAGTGCACTGAGAGGTATTTGTGCACTGAGGGGGGTATTATTGCACTGAGGGGTATTAGTGCACTGAGGGGGGTATTAGTGCACTGATGGGAGTATTAGTGCACTGAGGGGGTATTAGTGCACTGAGGGGGGTATTAGTGCACTGAGATGTATTAGTGCACTGAGGGGGGTATTAATGCACTGAGGGGGGTATTAGTGCACTGAGGGGGGTATTAATGCACTGAGGGGTATTAGTGCACTGAGGGGTATTAGTGCACTGAGAGGTATTTGTGCACTGAGGGGGGTATTATTGCACTGAGGGGTATTAGTGCACTGAGGGGGGTATTAGTGCACTGATGGGAGTATTAGTGCACTGAGGGTGGTATTAGTGCACTGAGGGGGGTAATATTGCACTGAGAGGGGTATTCGTGCACTGAGGGTTATTACTGCACTGAGTGGGGTATTAGTGCACTGAGGGTGGTATTAGTGAACTGACTGGGGTATTAGTGCACTGAAGGAAATATTACTGCACTGAGGGTTATTAGTGCACTGAGGGGTATTCGTGCACTGAGGGGTATTAGTGCACTGGGGGGGCGGTATTGGTGCACTGAGGAGTGTATTAATGCACTGAGGGAGGTATTAGTGCACTGAGGGGTATTGGTACACTGAGGGTGGTATTAGTGCACTGAGGGGAATTAGTGCAATGAGGGGGTATTAGTGCACTGAGGCAGTATTCGTGTACTGAAGGGATATTAGTGCACTGAAGGGGGTATTAGTGCACTGAGGGGTATTAGTGCACTGAGGGGTGTATTAGTGCACTCGGTGTGTATTAGTGCACTGAGGGGGGTATTCGTGCACTCGGGGTGTATTAGTGTACTCGGGGGGTGGTATTAGTGCATTGAGGGAGGTATTAGTGCACTGATGTGGGTATTAGTGCACTGAGGGGTATTAGTGCACTGGGAGGGGGAGGTATTGGTGCACTGAGGGGGATATTAGTGCATTGAGAGGGTATTAGTGCACTGAGGGAGGCATTAGTGCACTGAGTGGGGTATTAGTGCACTGATGTGAGTATTAGTGTACTGAGGGGAGTTTTAGTGCACTGAAGAATATTAGTGCACCGAGATGTATTAGTGCACTGAGGGGGGTTTTAAGGCACTGAGGGGGGTATTAGAGCACTGAGGGTTATTAGTGCACTGAGGGGGGAATTAGTGCACTGAGAGGGGTATTATTGCACTGATGGGGGGTATTAGTACACTGAGCCGGTATTAGTTCGCGGAGGAGAGTATTAGTGCACTGAGGGAGGTATTAGAGCACTGAGGGGGGTATTAGTGCACTGAATGGTATTAGTGCATTGAGGGGGGTATTATTGCACTGAGGGGTATTAGTGCACTGAGGGGTATTAGTGCACTGAGGGGGGTATAAGTGCACTGAGGGGGGTATTAGTGCACTGAGGGGTATTACTGCACTGAGGGGTATTAGTGCACTGAGGGGGGTATAAGTGCACTGAGGGGTATTAGTGCACTGAGGGGTATTAGTGCACTGAGGTGGGTATTAGTTCACTGAGGGGGGTATTAATGCACTGAGGGGTATTAGTGCACTGAGGAGTATTAGTGCACTGAGAGGTATTAGTGCACTGAGGGGGGTATTAGTGAACTGAGGGGTTATTATTGCACTGAGGGGTATTAGTGCACTGAGGGGTATTAGTGCACTGAGGGGTGTATTAGTGCACTGAAAGGGATATTACTGCACTGAGGGTTATTAGTGCACTGAGGGGTATTAGTGCACTGAGGGGTATTAGTGCACTGAGGGGGGTATAAGTGCACTGAGGGATATTAGTGCACTGAGGGGTATTAGTGCACTGAGGTTGGTATTAGTTCACTGAGGCGGGTATTAATGCACTGAGGGGTATTAGTGCACTGAGGGGTATTAGTGCACTGAGGTGGTTATTAGTTCACTGAGGGGTATTAGTGCACTGAGGGGTATTAGTGCACTGAGGGGGGTATAAGTGCACTGAGGGGTATTAGTGCACTGAGGGGTATTAGTGCACTGAGGTGGGTATTAGTTCACTGAGGCGGGTATTAATGCACTGAGGGGTATTAGTGCACTGAGGGGTATTAGTGCACTGAGAGGTATTAGTGCACTGAGGGGGGTATTAGTGAACTGAGGGGGGTATTATTGCACTGAGGGGTATTAGTGCACTGAGTGGTATTAGTGCACTGAGGGGTGTATTAGTGCACTGAAGGGGATATTACTGCACTGAGGGTTATTAGTGCACTGAGGGGTATTAGTGCACTGAGGGGTATTAGTGCACTGAGGGGGGTATAAGTGCACTGAGGGGTATTAGTGCACTGAGGGGTCTTAGTGCACTGAGGTGGGTATTAGTTCACTGAGGCGGTTATTAATGCACTGAGGGGTATTAGTGCACTGAGGGGTATTAGTGCACTGAGGTGGGTATTAGTTCACTGAGGGGTATTAGTGCACTGAGGGGTATTAGTGCACTGAGGGGGATATAAGTGCACTGAGGGGTATTAGTGCACTGAGGGGTATTAGTGCACTGAGGTGGGTATTAGTGCATTGAGGGAGGTATTAGTGCACTGATGTGGGTATTAGTGCACTGAGGGGTATTAGTGCACTGGGAGGGGGAGGTATTGGTGCACTGAGGGGGATATTAGTGCATTGAGAGGGTATTAGTGCACTGAGGGAGGCATTAGTGCACTGAGTGGGGTATTAGTGCACTGATGTGAGTATTAGTGTACTGAGGGGAGTTTTAGTGCACTGAAGAATATTAGTGCACCGAGATGTATTAGTGCACTGAGGGGGGTTTTAAGGCACTGAGGGGGGTATTAGAGCACTGAGGGTTATTAGTGCACTGAGGGGGGAATTAGTGCACTGAGAGGGGTATTATTGCACTGATGGGGGGTATTAGTACACTGAGCCGGTATTAGTTCGCGGAGGAGAGTATTAGTGCACTGAGGGAGGTATTAGAGCACTGAGGGGGGTATTAGTGCACTGAAGGGTATTAGTGCATTGAGGGGGGTATTATTGCACTGAGGGGTATTAGTGCACTGAGGGGTATTAGTGCACTGAGGGGGGTATAAGTGCACTGAGGGGTATTAGTGCACTGAGGGGTATTAGTGCACTGAGGTGGGTATTAGTTCACTGAGGGGGGTATTAATGCACTGAGGGGTATTAGTGCACTGAGGAGTATTAGTGCACTGAGAGGTATTAGTGCACTGAGGGGGGTATTAGTGAACTGAGGGGGGTATTATTGCACTGAGGGGTATTAGTGCACTGAGGGGTATTAGTGCACTGAGGGGGGTATTAGTGCACTGAAAGGGATATTACTGCACTGAGGGTTATTAGTGCACTGAGGGGTATTAGTGCACTGAGGGGTATTAGTGCACTGAGGGGGGTATAAGTGCACTGAGGGATATTAGTGCACTGAGGGGTATTAGTGCACTGAGGTGGGTATTAGTTCACTGAGGCGGGTATTAATGCACTGAGGGGTATTAGTGCACTGAGGTGGGTATTAGTTCACTGAGGGGTATTAGTGCACTGAAGGGTATTAGTGCACTGAGGGGGGTATAAGTGCACTGAGGGGTATTAGTGCACTGAGGGGTATTAGTGCACTGAGGTGGGTATTAGTTCACTGAGGCGGGTATTAATGCACTGAGGGGGTATTAGTGCACTGAGGGGGGTTTTAGTGCACTGAGGGGGTATTAGTGCACTGAGGGGGGTATTAGTGCACTGAGGGGGGTATTAGTGCACTGAGGGGGTATTAGTGCACTGAGGGGGTATTAGTGCACTGAGGGGGGTATTAGTGCACTGAGATGTATTAGTGCACTGAGGGGGGTATTAATGCACTGAGGGGGGTATTAGTGCACTGAGGGGGGTATTAATGCACTGAGGGGTATTAGTGCACTGAGGGGTATTAGTGCACTGAGAGGTATTTGTGCACTGAGGGGGGTATTATTGCACTGAGGGGTATTAGTGCACTGAGGGGGGTATTAGTGCACTGATGGGAGTATTAGTGCACTGAGGGTGGTATTAGTGCACTGAGGGGGGTAATATTGCACTGAGAGGGGTATTCGTGCACTGAGGGTTATTACTGCACTGAGTGGGGTATTAGTGCACTGAGGGTGGTATTAGTGAACTGACTGGGGAATTAGTGCACTGAAGGAAATATTACTGCACTGAGGGTTATTAGTGCACTGAGGGGTATTCGTGCACTGAGGGGTATTAGTGCACTGGGGGGGCGGTATTGGTGCACTGAGGAGTGTATTAATGCACTGAGGGAGGTATTAGTGCACTGAGGGGTATTGGTACACTGAGGGTGGTATTAGTGCACTGAGGGGAATTAGTGCAATGAGGGGGTATTAGTGCACTGAGGCAGTATTCGTGTACTGAAGGGATATTAGTGCACTGAAGGGGGTATTAGTGCACTGAGGGGTATTAGTGCACTGAGGGGTGTATTAGTGCACTCGGTGTGTATTAGTGCACTGAGGGGGGTATTCGTGCACTCGGGGTGTATTAGTGTACTCGGGGGGTGGTATTAGTGCATTGAGGGAGGTATTAGTGCACTGATGTGGGTATTAGTGCACTGAGGGGTATTAGTGCACTGGGAGGGGGAGGTATTGGTGCACTGAGGGGGATATTAGTGCATTGAGAGGGTATTAGTGCACTGAGGGAGGCATTAGTGCACTGAGTGGGGTATTAGTGCACTGATGTGAGTATTAGTGTACTGAGGGGAGTTTTAGTGCACTGAAGAATATTAGTGCACCGAGATGTATTAGTGCACTGAGGGGGGTTTTAAGGCACTGAGGGGGGTATTAGAGCACTGAGGGTTATTAGTGCACTGAGGGGGGAATTAGTGCACTGAGAGGGGTATTATTGCACTGATGGGGGGTATTAGTACACTGAGCCGGTATTAGTTCGCGGAGGAGAGTATTAGTGCACTGAGGGAGGTATTAGAGCACTGAGGGGGGTATTAGTGCACTGAAGGGTATTAGTGCATTGAGGGGGGTATTATTGCACTGAGGGGTATTAGTGCACTGAGGGGTATTAGTGCACTGAGGGGGGTATAAGTGCACTGAGGGGGGTATTAGTGCACTGAGGGGTATTACTGCACTGAGGGGTATTAGTGCACTGAGGGGGGTATAAGTGCACTGAGGGGTATTAGTGCACTGAGGGGTATTAGTGCACTGAGGTGGGTATTAGTTCACTGAGGGGGGTATTAATGCACTGAGGGGTATTAGTGCACTGAGGAGTATTAGTGCACTGAGAGGTATTAGTGCACTGAGGGGGGTATTAGTGAACTGAGGGGTTATTATTGCACTGAGGGGTATTAGTGCACTGAGGGGTATTAGTGCACTGAGGGGTGTATTAGTGCACTGAAAGGGATATTACTGCACTGAGGGTTATTAGTGCACTGAGGGGTATTAGTGCACTGAGGGGTATTAGTGCACTGAGGGGGGTATAAGTGCACTGAGGGATATTAGTGCACTGAGGGGTATTAGTGCACTGAGGTTGGTATTAGTTCACTGAGGCGGGTATTAATGCACTGAGGGGTATTAGTGCACTGAGGGGTATTAGTGCACTGAGGTGGTTATTAGTTCACTGAGGGGTATTAGTGCACTGAGGGGTATTAGTGCACTGAGGGGGGTATAAGTGCACTGAGGGGTATTAGTGCACTGAGGGGTATTAGTGCACTGAGGTGGGTATTAGTTCACTGAGGCGGGTATTAATGCACTGAGGGGTATTAGTGCACTGAGGGGTATTAGTGCACTGAGAGGTATTAGTGCACTGAGGGGGGTATTAGTGAACTGAGGGGGGTATTATTGCACTGAGGGGTATTAGTGCACTGAGTGGTATTAGTGCACTGAGGGGTGTATTAGTGCACTGAAGGGGATATTACTGCACTGAGGGTTATTAGTGCACTGAGGGGTATTAGTGCACTGAGGGGTATTAGTGCACTGAGGGGGGTATAAGTGCACTGAGGGGTATTAGTGCACTGAGGGGTCTTAGTGCACTGAGGTGGGTATTAGTTCACTGAGGCGGTTATTAATGCACTGAGGGGTATTAGTGCACTGAGGGGTATTAGTGCACTGAGGTGGGTATTAGTTCACTGAGGGGTATTAGTGCACTGAGGGGTATTAGTGCACTGAGGGGGATATAAGTGCACTGAGGGGTATTAGTGCACTGAGGGGTATTAGTGCACTGAGGTGGGTATTAGTGCATTGAGGGAGGTATTAGTGCACTGATGTGGGTATTAGTGCACTGAGGGGTATTAGTGCACTGGGAGGGGGAGGTATTGGTGCACTGAGGGGGATATTAGTGCATTGAGAGGGTATTAGTGCACTGAGGGAGGCATTAGTGCACTGAGTGGGGTATTAGTGCACTGATGTGAGTATTAGTGTACTGAGGGGAGTTTTAGTGCACTGAAGAATATTAGTGCACCGAGATGTATTAGTGCACTGAGGGGGGTTTTAAGGCACTGAGGGGGGTATTAGAGCACTGAGGGTTATTAGTGCACTGAGGGGGGTATAAGTGCACTGAGGGGTATTAGTGCACTGAGGGGTATTAGTGCACTGAGGTGGGTATTAGTTCACTGAGGCGGGTATTAATGCACTGAGGGGTATTAGTGCACTGAGGGGTATTAGTGCACTGAGAGGTATTAGTGCACTGAGGGGGGTATTAGTGAACTGAGGGGGGTATTATTGCACTGAGGGGTATTAGTGCACTGAGTGGTATTAGTGCACTGAGGGGTGTATTAGTGCACTGAAGGGGATATTACTGCACTGAGGGTTATTAGTGCACTGAGGGGTATTAGTGCACTGAGGGGTATTAGTGCACTGAGGGGGGTATAAGTGCACTGAGGGGTATTAGTGCACTGAGGGGTCTTAGTGCACTGAGGTGGGTATTAGTTCACTGAGGCGGTTATTAATGCACTGAGGGGTATTAGTGCACTGAGGGGTATTAGTGCACTGAGGTGGGTATTAGTTCACTGAGGGGTATTAGTGCACTGAGGGGTATTAGTGCACTGAGGGGGATATAAGTGCACTGAGGGGTATTAGTGCACTGAGGGGTATTAGTGCACTGAGGTGGGTATTAGTGCATTGAGGGAGGTATTAGTGCACTGATGTGGGTATTAGTGCACTGAGGGGTATTAGTGCACTGGGAGGGGGAGGTATTGGTGCACTGAGGGGGATATTAGTGCATTGAGAGGGTATTAGTGCACTGAGGGAGGCATTAGTGCACTGAGTGGGGTATTAGTGCACTGATGTGAGTATTAGTGTACTGAGGGGAGTTTTAGTGCACTGAAGAATATTATTGCACCGAGATGTATTAGTGCACTGAGGGGGGTTTTAAGGCACTGAGGGGGGTATTAGAGCACTGAGGGTTATTAGTGCACTGAGGGGGGAATTAGTGCACTGAGAGGGGTATTATTGCACTGATGGGGGGTATTAGTACACTGAGCCGGTATTAGTTCGCGGAGGAGAGTATTAGTGCACTGAGGGAGGTATTAGAGCACTGAGGGGGGTATTAGTGCACTGAAGGGTATTAGTGCATTGAGGGGGGTATTATTGCACTGAGGGGTATTAGTGCACTGAGGGGTATTAGTGCACTGAGGGGGGTATAAGTGCACTGAGGGGTATTAGTGCACTGAGGGGTATTAGTGCACTGAGGTGGGTATTAGTTCACTGAGGGGGGTATTAATGCACTGAGGGGTATTAGTGCACTGAGGAGTATTAGTGCACTGAGAGGTATTAGTGCACTGAGGGGGGTATTAGTGAACTGAGGGGGGTATTATTGCACTGAGGGGTATTAGTGCACTGAGGGGTATTAGTGCACTGAGGGGGGTATTAGTGCACTGAAAGGGATATTACTGCACTGAGGGTTATTAGTGCACTGAGGGGTATTAGTGCACTGAGGGGTATTAGTGCACTGAGGGGGGTATAAGTGCACTGAGGGATATTAGTGCACTGAGGGGTATTAGTGCACTGAGGTGGGTATTAGTTCACTGAGGCGGGTATTAATGCACTGAGGGGTATTAGTGCACTGAGGTGGGTATTAGTTCACTGAGGGGTATTAGTGCACTGAAGGGTATTAGTGCACTGAGGGGGGTATAAGTGCACTGAGGGGTATTAGTGCACTGAGGGGTATTAGTGCACTGAGGTGGGTATTAGTTCACTGAGGCGGGTATTAATGCACTGAGGGGTATTAGTGCACTGAGGGGTATTAGTGCACTGAGAGGTATTAGTGCACTGAGGGGGGTATTAGTGAACTGAGGGGGGTATTATTGCACTGAGGGGTATTAGTGCACTGAGTGGTATTAGTGCACTGAGGGGTGTATTAGTGCACTGAAGGGGATATTACTGCACTGAGGGTTATTAGTGCACTGAGGGGTATTAGTGCACTGAGGGGTATTAGTGCACTGAGGGGGGTATAAGTGCACTGAGGGGTATTAGTGCACTGAGGGGTCTTAGTGCACTGAGGTGGGTATTAGTTCACTGAGGCGGTTATTAATGCACTGAGGGGTATTAGTGCACTGAGGGGTATTAGTGCACTGAGGTGGGTATTAGTTCACTGAGGGGTATTAGTGCACTGAGGGGTATTAGTGCACTGAGGGGGATATAAGTGCACTGAGGGGTATTAGTGCACTGAGGGGTATTAGTGCACTGAGGTGGGTATTAGTGCATTGAGGGAGGTATTAGTGCACTGATGTGGGTATTAGTGCACTGAGGGGTATTAGTGCACTGGGAGGGGGAGGTATTGGTGCACTGAGGGGGATATTAGTGCATTGAGAGGGTATTAGTGCACTGAGGGAGGCATTAGTGCACTGAGTGGGGTATTAGTGCACTGATGTGAGTATTAGTGTACTGAGGGGAGTTTTAGTGCACTGAAGAATATTAGTGCACCGAGATGTATTAGTGCACTGAGGGGGGTTTTAAGGCACTGAGGGGGGTATTAGAGCACTGAGGGTTATTAGTGCACTGAGGGGGGAATTAGTGAACTGAGGGGGGTATTATTGCACTGAGAGGTATTAGTGCACTGAGGGGGGTATTAGTGAACTGAGGGGGGTATTATTGCACTGAGGGGTATTAGTGCACTGAGGGGTATTAGTGCACTGAGGGGGGTATTAGTGCACTGAAAGGGATATTACTGCACTGAGGGTTATTAGTGCACTGAGGGGTATTAGTGCACTGAGGGGTATTAGTGCACTGAGGGGGGTATAAGTGCACTGAGGGATATTAGTGCACTGAGGGGTATTAGTGCACTGAGGTGGGTATTAGTTCACTGAGGCGGGTATTAATGCACTGAGGGGTATTAGTGCACTGAGGTGGGTATTAGTTCACTGAGGGGTATTAGTGCACTGAAGGGTATTAGTGCACTGAGGGGGGTATAAGTGCACTGAGGGGTATTAGTGCACTGAGGGGTATTAGTGCACTGAGGTGGGTATTAGTTCACTGAGGCGGGTATTAATGCACTGAGGGGTATTAGTGCACTGAGGGGTATTAGTGCACTGAGAGGTATTAGTGCACTGAGGGGGGTATTAGTGAACTGAGGGGGGTATTATTGCACTGATTGGTATTAGTGCACTGAGTGGTATTAGTGCACTGAGGGGTGTATTAGTGCACTGAAGGGGATATTACTGCACTGAGGGTTATTAGTGCACTGAGGGGTATTAGTGCACTGAGGGGTATTAGTGCACTGAGGGGGGTATAAGTGCACTGAGGGGTATTAGTGCACTGAGGGGTCTTAGTGCACTGAGGTGGGTATTAGTTCACTGAGGCGGTTATTAATGCACTGAGGGGTATTAGTGCACTGAGGGGTATTAGTGCACTGAGGTGGGTATTAGTTCACTGAGGGGTATTAGTGCACTGAGGGGTATTAGTGCACTGAGGGGGATATAAGTGCACTGAGGGGTATTAGTGCACTGAGGGGTATTAGTGCACTGAGGTGGGTATTAGTGCATTGAGGGAGGTATTAGTGCACTGATGTGGGTATTAGTGCACTGAGGGGTATTAGTGCACTGGGAGGGGGAGGTATTGGTGCACTGAGGGGGATATTAGTGCATTGAGAGGGTATTAGTGCACTGAGGGAGGCATTAGTGCACTGAGTGGGGTATTAGTGCACTGATGTGAGTATTAGTGTACTGAGGGGAGTTTTAGTGCACTGAAGAATATTAGTGCACCGAGATGTATTAGTGCACTGAGGGGGGTTTTAAGGCACTGAGGGGGGTATTAGAGCACTGAGGGTTATTAGTGCACTGAGGGGGGAATTAGTGCACTGAGAGGGGTATTATTGCACTGATGGGGGGTATTAGTACACTGAGCCGGTATTAGTTCGCGGAGGAGAGTATTAGTGCACTGAGGGAGGTATTAGAGCACTGAGGGGGGTATTAGTGCACTGAAGGGTATTAGTGCATTGAGGGGGGTATTATTGCACTGAGGGGTATTAGTGCACTGAGGGGTATTAGTGCACTGAGGGGGGTATAAGTGCACTGAGGGGTATTAGTGCACTGAGGGGTATTAGTGCACTGAGGTGGGTATTAGTTCACTGAGGGGGGTATTAATGCACTGAGGGGTATTAGTGCACTGAGGAGTATTAGTGCACTGAGAGGTATTAGTGCACTGAGGGGGGTATTAGTGAACTGAGGGGGGTATTATTGCACTGAGGGGTATTAGTGCACTGAGGGGTATTAGTGCACTGAGGGGGGTATTAGTGCACTGAAAGGGATATTACTGCACTGAGGGTTATTAGTGCACTGAGGGGTATTAGTGCACTGAGGGGTATTAGTGCACTGAGGGGGGTATAAGTGCACTGAGGGATATTAGTGCACTGAGGGGTATTAGTGCACTGAGGTGGGTATTAGTTCACTGAGGCGGGTATTAATGCACTGAGGGGTATTAGTGCACTGAGGTGGGTATTAGTTCACTGAGGGGTATTAGTGCACTGAGGGGTATTAGTGCACTGAGGTGGGTATTAGTTCACTGAGGCGGGTATTAATGCACTGAGGGGGTATTAGTGCACTGAGGGGGGTTTTAGTGCACTGAGGGGGTATTAGTGCACTGAGGGGGGTATTAGTGCACTGAGGGGGGTATTAGTGCACTGAGGGGGTATTAGTGCACTGAGGGGGTATTAGTGCACTGAGGGGGGTATTAGTGCACTGAGATGTATTAGTGCACTGAGGGGGGTATTAATGCACTGAGGGGGGTATTAGTGCACTGAGGGGGGTATTAATGCACTGAGGGGTATTAGTGCACTGAGGGGTATTAGTGCACTGAGAGGTATTTGTGCACTGAGGGGGGTATTATTGCACTGAGGGGTATTAGTGCACTGAGGGGGGTATTAGTGCACTGATGGGAGTATTAGTGCACTGAGGGTGGTATTAGTGCACTGAGGGGGGTAATATTGCACTGAGAGGGGTATTCGTGCACTGAGGGTTATTACTGCACTGAGTGGGGTATTAGTGCACTGAGGGTGGTATTAGTGAACTGACTGGGGAATTAGTGCACTGAAGGAAATATTACTGCACTGAGGGTTATTAGTGCACTGAGGGGTATTCGTGCACTGAGGGGTATTAGTGCACTGGGGGGGCGGTATTGGTGCACTGAGGAGTGTATTAATGCACTGAGGGAGGTATTAGTGCACTGAGGGGTATTGGTACACTGAGGGTGGTATTAGTGCACTGAGGGGAATTAGTGCAATGAGGGGGTATTAGTGCACTGAGGCAGTATTCGTGTACTGAAGGGATATTAGTGCACTGAAGGGGGTATTAGTGCACTGAGGGGTATTAGTGCACTGAGGGGTGTATTAGTGCACTCGGTGTGTATTAGTGCACTGAGGGGGGTATTCGTGCACTCGGGGTGTATTAGTGTACTCGGGGGGTGGTATTAGTGCATTGAGGGAGGTATTAGTGCACTGATGTGGGTATTAGTGCACTGAGGGGTATTAGTGCACTGGGAGGGGGAGGTATTGGTGCACTGAGGGGGATATTAGTGCATTGAGAGGGTATTAGTGCACTGAGGGAGGCATTAGTGCACTGAGTGGGGTATTAGTGCACTGATGTGAGTATTAGTGTACTGAGGGGAGTTTTAGTGCACTGAAGAATATTAGTGCACCGAGATGTATTAGTGCACTGAGGGGGGTTTTAAGGCACTGAGGGGGGTATTAGAGCACTGAGGGTTATTAGTGCACTGAGGGGGGAATTAGTGCACTGAGAGGGGTATTATTGCACTGATGGGGGGTATTAGTACACTGAGCCGGTATTAGTTCGCGGAGGAGAGTATTAGTGCACTGAGGGAGGTATTAGAGCACTGAGGGGGGTATTAGTGCACTGAAGGGTATTAGTGCATTGAGGGGGGTATTATTGCACTGAGGGGTATTAGTGCACTGAGGGGTATTAGTGCACTGAGGGGGGTATAAGTGCACTGAGGGGGGTATTAGTGCACTGATGGGTATTACTGCACTGAGGGGTATTAGTGCACTGAGGGGGGTATAAGTGCACTGAGGGGTATTAGTGCACTGAGGTGGGTATTAGTTCACTGAGGGGGGTATTAATGCACTGAGGGGTATTAGTGCACTGAGGAGTATTAGTGCACTGAGAGGTATTAGTGCACTGAGGGGGGTATTAGTGAACTGAGGGGTTATTATTGCACTGAGGGGTATTAGTGCACTGAGGGGTATTAGTGCACTGAGGGGTGTATTAGTGCACTGAAAGGGATATTACTGCACTGAGGGTTATTAGTGCACTGAGGGGTATTAGTGCACTGAGGGGTATTAGTGCACTGAGGGGGGTATAAGTGCACTGAGGGATATTAGTGCACTGAGGGGTATTAGTGCACTGAGGTTGGTATTAGTTCACTGAGGCGGGTATTAATGCACTGAGGGGTATTAGTGCACTGAGGGGTATTAGTGCACTGAGGTGGTTATTAGTTCACTGAGGGGTATTAGTGCACTGAGGGGTATTAGTGCACTGAGGGGGGTATAAGTGCACTGAGGGGTATTAGTGCACTGAGGGGTATTAGTGCACTGAGGTGGGTATTAGTTCACTGAGGCGGGTATTAATGCACTGAGGGGTATTAGTGCACTGAGGGGTATTAGTGCACTGAGAGGTATTAGTGCACTGAGGGGGGTATTAGTGAACTGAGGGGGGTATTATTGCACTGAGGGGTATTAGTGCACTGAGTGGTATTAGTGCACTGAGGGGTGTATTAGTGTACTGAAGGGGATATTACTGCACTGAGGGTTATTAGTGCACTGAGGGGTATTAGTGCACTGAGGGGTATTAGTGCACTGAGGGGGGTATAAGTGCACTGAGGGGTATTAGTGCACTGAGGGGTCTTAGTGCACTGAGGTGGGTATTAGTTCACTGAGGCGGTTATTAATGCACTGAGGGGTATTAGTGCACTGAGGGGTATTAGTGCACTGAGGTGGGTATTAGTTCACTGAGGGGTATTAGTGCACTGAGGGGTATTAGTGCACTGAGGGGGATATAAGTGCACTGAGGGGTATTAGTGCACTGAGGGGTATTAGTGCACTGAGGTGGGTATTAGTGCATTGAGGGAGGTATTAGTGCACTGATGTGGGTATTAGTGCACTGAGGGGTATTAGTGCACTGGGAGGGGGAGGTATTGGTGCACTGAGGGGGATATTAGTGCATTGAGAGGGTATTAGTGCACTGAGGGAGGCATTAGTGCACTGAGTGGGGTATTAGTGCACTGATGTGAGTATTAGTGTACTGAGGGGAGTTTTAGTGCACTGAAGAATATTAGTGCACCGAGATGTATTAGTGCACTGAGGGGGGTTTTAAGGCACTGAGGGGGGTATTAGAGCACTGAGGGTTATTAGTGCACTGAGGGGGGTATAAGTGCACTGAGGGGTATTAGTGCACTGAGGGGTATTAGTGCACTGAGGTGGGTATTAGTTCACTGAGGCGGGTATTAATGCACTGAGGGGTATTAGTGCACTGAGGGGTATTAGTGCACTGAGAGGTATTAGTGCACGGAGGGGGGTATTAGTGAACTGAGGGGGGTATTATTGCACTGAGGGGTATTAGTGCACTGAGTGGTATTAGTGCACTGAGGGGTGTATTAGTGCACTGAAGGGGATATTACTGCACTGAGGGTTATTAGTGCACTGAGGGGTATTAGTGCACTGAGGGGTATTAGTGCACTGAGGGGGGTATAAGTGCACTGAGGGGTATTAGTGCACTGAGGGGTCTTAGTGCACTGAGGTGGGTATTAGTTCACTGAGGCGGTTATTAATGCACTGAGGGGTATTAGTGCACTGAGGGGTATTAGTGCACTGAGGTGGGTATTAGTTCACTGAGGGGTATTAGTGCACTGAGGGGTATTAGTGCACTGAGGGGGATATAAGTGCACTGAGGGGTATTAGTGCACTGAGGGGTATTAGTGCACTGAGGTGGGTATTAGTGCATTGAGGGAGGTATTAGTGCACTGATGTGGGTATTAGTGCACTGAGGGGTATTAGTGCACTGGGAGGGGGAGGTATTGGTGCACTGAGGGGGATATTAGTGCATTGAGAGGGTATTAGTGCACTGAGGGAGGCATTAGTGCACTGAGTGGGGTATTAGTGCACTGATGTGAGTATTAGTGTACTGAGGGGAGTTTTAGTGCACTGAAGAATATTAGTGCACCGAGATGTATTAGTGCACTGAGGGGGGTTTTAAGGCACTGAGGGGGGTATTAGAGCACTGAGGGTTATTAGTGCACTGAGGGGGGAATTAGTGCACTGAGAGGGGTATTATTGCACTGATGGGGGGTATTAGTACACTGAGCCGGTATTAGTTCGCGGAGGAGAGTATTAGTGCACTGAGGGAGGTATTAGAGCACTGAGGGGGGTATTAGTGCACTGAAGGGTATTAGTGCATTGAGGGGGGTATTATTGCACTGAGGGGTATTAGTGCACTGAGGGGTATTAGTGCACTGAGGGGGGTATAAGTGCACTGAGGGGTATTAGTGCACTGAGGGGTATTAGTGCACTGAGGTGGGTATTAGTTCACTGAGGGGGGTATTAATGCACTGAGGGGTATTAGTGCACTGAGGAGTATTAGTGCACTGAGAGGTATTAGTGCACTGAGGGGGGTATTAGTGAACTGAGGGGGGTATTATTGCACTGAGGGGTATTAGTGCACTGAGGGGTATTAGTGCACTGAGGGGGGTATTAGTGCACTGAAAGGGATATTACTGCACTGAGGGTTATTAGTGCACTGAGGGGTATTAGTGCACTGAGGGGTATTAGTGCACTGAGGGGGGTATAAGTGCACTGAGGGATATTAGTGCACTGAGGGGTATTAGTGCACTGAGGTGGGTATTAGTTCACTGAGGCGGGTATTAATGCACTGAGGGGTATTAGTGCACTGAGGTGGGTATTAGTTCACTGAGGGGTATTAGTGCACTGAAGGGTATTAGTGCACTGAGGGGGGTATAAGTGCACTGAGGGGTATTAGTGCACTGAGGGGTATTAGTGCACTGAGGTGGGTATTAGTTCACTGAGGCGGGTATTAATGCACTGAGGGGTATTAGTGCACTGAGGGGTATTAGTGCACTGAGAGGTATTAGTGCACTGAGGGGGGCATTAGTGAACTGAGGGGGGTATTATTGCACTGAGGGGTATTAGTGCACTGAGTGGTATTAGTGCACTGAGGGGTGTATTAGTGCACTGAAGGGGATATTACTGCACTGAGGGTTATTAGTGCACTGAGGGGTATTAGTGCACTGAGGGGTATTAGTGCACTGAGGGGGGTATAAGTGCACTGAGGGGTATTAGTGCACTGAGGGGTCTTAGTGCACTGAGGTGGGTATTAGTTCACTGAGGCGGTTATTAATGCACTGAGGGGTATTAGTGCACTGAGGGGTATTAGTGCACTGAGGTGGGTATTAGTTCACTGAGGGGTATTAGTGCACTGAGGGGTATTAGTGCACTGAGGGGGATATAAGTGCACTGAGGGGTATTAGTGCACTGAGGGGTATTAGTGCACTGAGGTGGGTATTAGTTCACTGAGGCGGGTATTAATGCACTGAGGGGTATTAGTGCACTGAGGGGTATTAGTGCACTGAGAGGTATTAGTGCACTGAGGGGGGTATTAGTGAACTGAGGGGGGTATTATTGCACTGAGGGGTTTTAGTGCACTGAGGGGGGTATTAGTGCACTGATGGGAGTATTAGTGCACTGAGGGGGGTATTAGTGCACTGAGGGGGGTATTAGTGCACTTAGGGGGTATTAGAGCACTGAGGGGTATTAGTGCACTGAGTGAGGTATTAATGCACTGAGTAGGGTATTAGTGCACTGAGGGGTATTAGTGCACTGAGGAGGGTATCAGTACAATGAGGGAGGTATTAGTGCACTGAGTGGGGTATAAGTCCACTGAGCAGGGTATTAATGCAGTGAGGTGAGTATTAGTGCACCGAGGGAGGTATTAGTGCGCTGAGGGGTATTAGTGTACTGAGGGTGGTATTAGTGCACTGAGGGGTATTAGTGCACTGAGGGAGGTATTAGTCCACTGAGGGGGGTATTAGTACACTGAGGGGTATTAGTGCACTGAGGGAGGTATTCGTGCACTGAGGGGGATATTAGTGCATTGAGGGGGTATTAGTGCACTGAGGGAGGTATTAGTGCACTGAGTGGGGTATTAGTGCAGTGATGGGAGTATTAGTGCACTGAGGGGAGTATTAGTGCACTGAGGGGGGTATTAGTGCACTGATGGGGGTATTAGTGCACTGAGGGGCGTATTAGTGCTCTGAGGGGGGGTATTAGTGCACTGAGGAGGGTATTAGTGCACTGAGGGGTATTAGTGCACTGAGGGGAGTACTAGTGCACTGAGGGGTATTAGTGCACCTTGGGGGTATTAGTGCACTGAGGGGGGTATTAGTGCACTGAGGGGGGTATTAGTGCACTGAGGGGGGTATTAGAGCACTGAGGGGTATCAGTGCACTGAGTGGGTATTAATGCACTGAGGGGTATTAGTGCACTGAGGGAGGTATTAGTGCACTGAGGGGTATTAGTGCACTGAGGGGGTATTAGTTCACGGAGGGGAGTATTAGTGCACTGAGGGGTATTAGTGCACTCAGGGGGTTATTAGTGCACTGAGGGGGATATTAGTGCACTGAAGGGTATTAGTGCACCGAGATGTATTAGTGCACTGAGGGGGGTTTTAAGATACTGAGAGGGTATTAATGCACTGACGGGGTTATTAGTGCACTGAGGGGGGTTTTAGAGCACTTCGGGGTATTAGTGCACTGAGTGGGGTATTAATGAACTGAGGGGTATTAGTGCACTGAGGGGAGGTATTAGTGCACTGAGGGGTATTAGTGTACTGAGGGGGGTAGTCGTGCACTGAGGTGTATTAGTGCATTGATGGGGGTATTAGTGCACTGAGGGGTGGTATTAGTGCACCGAGGTGGGTATTAGTGCACTGAGGGGTGTATTATTGCACTGGGTATTAGTGCACTGAGGAGTATTAGTGCACTGAGGATTATTAGTGCACTGAGTAGGGTATTAGTGCACTGAGGGGTATTAGTGCATGGAGTAGGGTATTAGTGCACAGGGAGGTATTAGTGCACTGAGGGGGGTATTAGTGCACTGAGAGGTATTAGTGCACTGAGGGGGCTATAAGTGCACTGAGGGCGGAATTAATGCACTGAGGGGGGTATTAGTGCACCGAGGGGGGTATTAGTGCACTGAGGGGCGTATTAGTGCACTGAGTTGGGTATTAGTGCACAGAAAGGGTATTAGTGCACTGAGGTGGGTATTGGTTCACTGAGGGGGGTATTAGTGCATTGAGTGGGTATTAGTGCACTGAGGGAGGTATTAGTGCACTGAGTGGGGTATTAGTGCACTGATGGGAGTATTAGTGCACTGAGGGGTTATTAGTGCACTGAGAGGGGTATTAGTGCACTGAGGGTATATTAGTGCACTGAGGGGGGTATTAGTGCACTGAGGGGGTATTAATGCACTGAGTGGGGTATTAGTGCACTGAGAGGTATTAGTGCACTGAGGGGGGTATAAATGCACTCAAGGTGAGTATTAGTGCACCGAGGGGGGTATAAATGCACTGAGGGGGAGTATTAGTGCACCGAGGGGGGTATTAGTGCACTGAGGTGGAGTATTAGTGCACCGAGGGGGGTATTAGTGCACTGAGGGGGGTATTATTGCACTGAGGGGTATTAGTGCACTGAGGGGGTTATTAGTGCACTGAGGGGGGTATTAGTGCACTGAGGGATATTAGTGCACTGAGGGGGTATTAGTTCACGGAGGCGGGTATTAATGCACTGAGGGGTATTAGTGCACTGAGGGGTATTAGTGCACTGAGGTGGGTATTAGTTCACTGAGGGGTATTAGTGCACTGAGGGGTATTAGTGCACTGAGGGGGGTATAAGTGCACTGAGGGGTATTCGTGCACTGAGGGGTATTAATGCACTGAGGTGGGTATTAGTTCACTGAGGGGTATTAGTGCACTGAGGGGTATTAGTGCACTGAGGGGGGTATAAGTGCACTGAGGGGTATTAGTGCACTGAGGGGTATTAGTGCACTGAGGGGGGTATTAGTGCACTGAGGGGTATTAGTGCACTGAGGGGGGTATTAATGCACTGAGGGGGGTATTAGTGCACTGAGGGGTATTAGTGCACTGAGGGGTATTAGTGCACTGAGGGGGGTATAAGTGCACTGAGGGGTATTAGTGCACTGAGGGGTATTAGTGCACTGAGGTGGGTATTAGTTCACTGAGGAGGGTATTAATGCACTGAGGGGTATTAGTGCACTGAGTGGTATTAGTGCACTGAGAGGTATTAGTGCACTGAGGGGGGTATTAGTGAACTGAGGGGGGTATTATTGCACTGAGGGGTATTAGTGCACTTAGGGGTATTAGTGCACTGAGGGGTGTATTAGTGCACTGAAGAGGATATTACTGCACTGAGGGTTATTAGTGCACTGAGGGGTATTAGTGCACTGAGGGGTATTAGTGCACTGAGGGGATATAAGTGCACTGAGGGGTATTAGTGCACTGAGGGGTATTAGTGCACTGAGGTGGGTATTAGTTCACTGAGGCGGGTATTAATGCACTGAGGTGTATTAGTGCACTGAGGGGTATTAGTGCACTGAGGTGGGTATTAGTTCACTGAGGGGTATTAGTGCACTGAGGGGTATTAGTGCACTGAGGGGGGTATAAGTGCACTGAGGGGTATTAGTGCACTGAGGGGTATTAGTGCACTGAGGTGGGTATTAGTTCACTGAGGCGGGTATTAATGCACTGAGGGGTATTAGTGCACTGAGGGGTATTAGTGCACTGAGAGGTATTAGTGCACTGAGGGGGGGTATTAGTGAACTGAGGGGGGTATTATTGCACTGAGGGGTATTAGTGCACTGAGGGGTATTAGTGCACTGAGGGGTGTATTAGTGCACTGAAGGGGATATTACTGCACTGAGGGTTATTAGTGCACTGAGGGGTATTAGTGCACTGAGGGGTATTAGTGCACTGAGGGGGGTATACGTGCACTGAGGGGTATTAGTGCACTGAGGGGTATTAGTGCACTGAGGTGGGTATTTGTTCACTGAGGCGGTTATTAATGCACTGAGGGGTATTAGTGCACTGAGGGAGGTATTAGTGCACTGAGGGGTATTAGTGCACTGAGGGGGTATTAGTTCACGGAGGGGTATTAGTGCACTGAGGGGAGTATTAGTGCACTGAGGGGTATTAGTGCACCTTGGGGGTATTAGTGCACTGAGGGGTATTAGTGCACCTTGGGGGTATTAGTGCACTGAGGGGGGTATTAGTGCACTGAGGGGGGTATTAGTGCACTGAGGGGGGTATTAGAGCACTGAGGGGTATCAGTGCACTGAGTGGGTATTAATGCACTGAGGGGTATTAGTGCACTGAGGGAGGTATTAGTGCACTGAGGGGTATTAGTGCACTGAGGGGGTATTAGTTCACGGAGGGGAGTATTAGTGCACTGAGGGGTATTAGTGCACTCAGGGGGCTATTAGTGCACTGAGGGGGATATTAGTGCACTGAAGGGTATTAGTGCACCGAGATGTATTAGTGCACTGAGGGGGGTTTTAAGATACTGAGAGGGTATTAATGCACTGAGGGGGTTATTAGTGCACTGAGGGGGGTTTTAGAGCACTTAGGGGTATTAGTGCACTGAGTGGGGTATTAATGAACTGAGGGGTATTAGTGCACTGAGGGGAGGTATTAGTGCACTGAGGGGTATTAGTGTACTGAGGGGGGTAGTCGTGCACTGAGGTGTATTAGTGCATTGATGGGGGTATTAGTGCACTGAGGGGTAGTATTAGTGCACCGAGGTGGGTATTAGTGCACTGAGGGGTGTATTATTGCACTGGGTATTAGTGCACTGAGGAGTATTAGTGCACTGAGGATTATTAGTGCACTGAGTAGGGTATTAGTGCACTGAGGGGTATTAGTGCACGGAGGAGGGTATTAGTGCACAGGGACGTATGTGCACTGAGGGGGGTATTAGTGCACTGAGAGGTATTAGTGCACTGAGGGGGCTATAAGTGCACTGAGGGCGGTATTAATGCACTGAGGGGGGTATTAGTGCACCGAGGGGGGTATTAGTGCACTGAGGGGCGTATTAGTGCACTGAGTTGCGTATTAGTGCACAGAAAGGGTATTAATGCACTGAGGGGGGTATTGGTGCACTGAGGGGGGTATTAGTGCATTGAGTGGGATTTAGTGCACTGAGGGAGGTATTAGTGCACTGATGGGAGTATTAGTGCACTGAGGGGTTATTAGTGCACTGAGAGGGGTATTAGTGCACTGAGGGTATATTAGTGCACTGAGGGGGGTATTAGTGCACTGAGGGGGTATTAATGCACTGAGGGGGGTATTAGTGCACTGAGAGGTATTAGTGCACTGAGGGGGGTATAAATGCACTGAGGGTGAGTATTAGTGCACCGAGGGGGGTATAAATGCACTGAGGGGGAGTATTAGTGCACCGAGGGGGGTATTAGTGCACTGAGGTGGAGTATTAGTGCACCGAGGGGTATTAGTGCACTGAGGTGGGTATTAGTTCACTGAGGGGGGTATAAGTGCACTGAGGGGTATTAGTGCACTGAGGGGTATTAGTGCACTGAGGTGGGTATTAGTTCACTGAGGCGGGTATTAATGCACTGAGGGGTATTAGTGCACTGAGGGGTATTAGTGCACTGAGGTGGGTATTAGTTCACTGAGGGGTATTAGTGCACTGAGGGGTATTAGTGCACTGAGGGGGGTATAAGTGCACTGAGGGGTATTAGTGCACTGAGGTGGGTATTCGTTCACTGAGGGGTATTAGTGCACTGAGGGGTATTAGTGCACTGAGGGGGATATAAGTGCACTGAGGGGTATTAGTGCACTGAGGGGTATTAGTGCACTGAGGTGGGTATTAGTTCACTGAGGCGGGTATTAATGCACTGAGGGGTATTAGTGCACTGAGGGGTATTAGTGCACTGAGAGGTATTAGTGCACTGAGGGGGGTATTAATGAACTGAGGGGGGTATTATTGCACTGAGGGGTATTAGTGCACTGAGGGGGGTATTAGTGCACTGATGGGAGTATTAGTGCACTGAGGGGAGTATTAGTGCACTGAGGGGGGTATTAGTGCACTTAGGGGGTATTAGAGCACTGAGGGGTATTAGTGCACTGAGGTGGGTATTAATGCACTGATGGGAGTATTAGTGCACTGAGTGAGGTATTAATGCACTGAGTAGGGTATTAGTGCACTGAGGGGTATTAGTGCACTGAGGAGGGTATCAGTACAATGAGGGAGGTACTAGTGCACTGAGTGGGGTATAAGTCCACTGAGCAGGGTATTAATGCACTGAGGTGAGTATTAGTGCACCGAGGGGGGTATTAGTGCGCTGAGGGGTATTAGTGCACTGAGGGTGGTATTAGTGCACTGAGGGGTATTAGTGCACCGAGGGAGGTATTAGTCCACTGAGGGGGGTATTAGTACACTGAGGGGTATTAGTGCACTGAGGGAGGTATTCGTGCACTGAGGGGGATATTAGTGCATTGAGGGGGTATTAGTGCACTGAGGGAGGTATTAGTGCACTGAGTGGGGTATTAGTGCAGTGATGGGAGTATTAGTGCACTGAGGGGAGTATTAGTGCACTGAGGGGGGTATTAGTGCACTGATGGGGGTATTAGTGCACTGAGGGGCGTATTAGTGCTCTGAGGGGGGGTATTAGTGCACTGAGGAGGGTATTAGTGCACTGAGGGGTATTCGTGCACTGAGGGGAGTATTAGTGCACTGAGGGGTATTAGTGCACCTTGGGGGTATTAGTGCACTGAGGGGGGTATTAGTGCACTGAGGGGGGTATTAGAGCACTGAGGGGTATCAGTGCACTGAGTGGGTATTAATGCACTGAGGGGTATTAGTGCACTGAGGGAGGTATTAGTGCACTGAGGGGTATTAGTGCACTGAGGGGTTATTAGTTCACGGAGGGGAGTATTTGTGCACTGAGGGGTATTAGTGCACTTCGGGGGATATTAGTGCACTGAGGGGGATATTAGTGCACTGAAGGGTATTAGTGCACCGAGATGTATTAGTGCACTGAGGGGGGTTTTAAGATACTGAGAGGGTATTAATGCACTGAGGGGGTTATTAGTGCACTGAGGGGGGTTTTAGAGCACTTAGGGGTATTGGTGCACTGTGGGGTATTAATGAACTGAGGGGTATTAGTGCACTGAGGGGAGGTATTAGTGCACTGAGGGGTATTAGTGTACTGAGGGGGGTAGTCGTGCACTGAGTTGTATTAGTGCATTGATGGGGGTATTAGTGCACTGAGGGGTGGTATTAGTGCACCGAGGTGGGTATTAGTGCACTGAGGGGGGTATTATTGCACTGGGTATTAGTGCACTGAGGAGTATTAGTGCACTGAGGATTATTAGTGCACTGAGTAGGGTATTAGTGCACTGAGGGGTATTAGTGCACTGAGTTGGGTATTAGTGCACAGAAAGGGTATTAGTGCACTGGGGGGGGTATTGGTGCACTGAGGTGGGTATTAGTGCATTGAGTGGGTATTAGTGCACTGAGGGAGGTGTTAGTGCACTGAGTGGGGTATTAGTGCACTGATGGGAGTATTAGTGCACTGAGGGGGTATTCGTGCACTGAGAGGGGTATTAGTGCACTGAGGGGATATTAGTGCACTGAGGGGGGTATTAGTGCACTGAGGGGGTATTAATGCACTGAGGGGAGTATTAGTGCACTGAGAGGTATTAGTGCACTGAGGGGGGTATAAATGCACTGAGGGTGAGTATTAGTGCACCGAGGGAGGTATAAATGCACTGAGGGGGAGTATTAGTGCACCGAGGGGGGTATTAGTGCACTGAGGTGGAGTATTAGTGCACCGAGGGGGGTATTAGTGCACTGAGGGGGGTATTAGTGCACTGAGGGGTATTAGTGCACTGAGGTGGGTATTCGTGCACTGAGGGGGGTATTTGTGCACTGAGGGGGGTATTAGTGCACTGAGGGGGTATTAGTGCACTGAGGGGGGTATTAGTGCACTGAGGGGTATTAGTGCACTGAGGGGGTATTAGTGCACTGAGGGGGGTATTAGTGCACGGGGGGGGGGGTATTAGTGCACTGAGGGGGTATTAGTGCACTGAGGGGGTATTAGTGCACTGAGGTGGATTATTAGTGCACCGAGGGTGGTATTAGTGCACTGAGGTGGAGTATTAGTGCACCGAGGGTGGTATTAGTGCACTGAGGGGGGTATTAGTGCACTGAGGGGTATTAGTGCACTGAGGTGGAGTATTAGTGCACCGAGGGTGGTATTAGTGCACTGAAGGGGGTATTAGTGCACTGAGGGGTATTAGTGCACCGAGGGTGGTATTAGTGCACTGAGGGGGGTATTAGTGCACTGAGGGGGTATTAGTGCACTGAGGTGGAGTATTAGTGCACCGATGCTGGTATTAGTGCACTGAGGGGTGTATTAGTGCACTGAGGGGTATTAGTGCACTGAGGGGGGCATTAGTGCACTGAGGGGGCATTAGTGCACTGAGCGGGGTATTAGTGCACTGAAAGGTATTAGTGCACTGAGCGGGTATTAGTGCACTGGGGGGGGGGTATTTGTGCAATCGGGGATGGTATTAGTGCATTGAGGGAGGTATTAGTGCACTGAGGGGGTATTAGAGAACTGAGGGGTATTAGTGCACTGAGGGGGGTATAAGTGCACTGAGGGGGGTATTAATGCACTGATGGGGGTATTAGTGCACCGAGGGGGGTATTAGTGCACTGAGGGGGGTATTAGTGCACTGAGTTGGGTATCAGTGCACAGAAAGGGTATTAGTGCACTGGGGGGGGTATTGGTGCACTGAGGGGGGTATTAGTGCACTGAGGGGGGTATTAGTGCACTGAGGGGGGTATTAGTTCACTGAGGGGGGTATTAATGCACTGAGGGGTATTAGTGCACTGAGGGGTATTCGTGCACTGAGAGGTATTAGTGCACTGAGGGGTATTAGTGCACTGAGGTGGGTATTCGTGCACTGAGAGTGGTATTAGTGCACAGGGGGCGGTTTGTGCACTCGGGGATGGTATTAGTGCACTGAGGGGCTATTAGTGCACTGAGGTGGAATATTAGTGCACCGAGGGTGGTATTAGTGCACTGAGGGGGGTATTAGTGCACTGAGGGGTATTCGTGCACTGAGGGGGGTATTAGTGCACTGAGGGGGGTATTAGTGCACTGAGGGGGTATTAGTGCACTGAGGGGGGTATTAGTGCACTGAGGGGTATTAGTGCACTGAGGGGGGTATTAGTGCACTGAGGGGGTATTAGTGCACTGAGGGGGTATTAGTGCACTGAGGGGGGTATTAGTGCACTGAGGGGGGTATTAGTGCACTGAGGGGGTATTAGTGCACTGAGGGGGTATTAGTGCACTGAGCTGGAGTATTAGTGCACCAAGGGTGGGATTAGTGCACTGAGGTGGAGTATTAGTGCACCGAGGGTGGTATTAGTGCACTGAGGGGGGTATTAGTGCACTGAGCGGTATTAGTGCACTGAGGTGTAGTATTAGTGCACCGAGGGTGGTATTAGTGCACTGAAGGGGGTATTAGTGCACTGAGGGGGTATTAGAGAACTGAGGGGTATTAGTGCACTGAGGGGGGTATAAGTGCACTGAGGGGGGTATTAATGCACTGATGGGGGTATTAGTGCACCGAGGGGGGTATTAGTGCACTGAGTGGGGTATTAGTGCACTGAGTTGGGTATTAGTGCACAGAAAGGGTATTAGTGCACTGGGGGGGTGTATTGGTGCACTGAGGGGGGTATTAGTGCACTGAGGTGGGTATTATTGCACAGAAGGCCTATTAATGCACTGGGGGGTGTATTGGTGCACTGAGGGGGGTATTAGTGCACTGAGTGGGGTATTAGTGCACTGATGGGAGTATTAGTGCACTGAGGGGTATTAGTGCACTGAGGGGGGTATTAGTTCACTGAGGGTGGTATTAATGCATGAGGGGTATTAGTGCACTGAGAGGTATTCGTGCACTGAGTGGTATTAGTGCACTGAGGGGGGGTATTATTGCACTGAGGGGTATTAGTGCACTGAGGGGGGTATTTGTGCACTATTGGGAGTATTAGTGCACTGAGGGGGGTATTAGTGCACTGAGGGAGGTATTATTGCACTGAGGGGTATTCGTGCACTGAGAGGTATTAGTGCACTGAGGGGGTATTATTGCACTGAGAGGTATTAGTGCACTGAGGGGGTATTAGTGCACTGAGGGGGGTATTAGTGCACTGAGGGGGTATTAGTGCACTGAGGTGGAGTATTAGTGCACCGAGGGTGGTATTAGTGCACTGAGGGGTGTATTAGTGCACTGAGGGGTATTAGTTCACTGAGGGGGGTATTGGTGCACTGAAAGGTATTAGTGCACTGAGCGGGGTATTAGTGCACTGGGGGGGTGGTATTTGTGCACTCGCGGATGGTATTAGTGCATTGAGGGAGGTATTAGTGCACTGAGGGTGGTATTAGTGCACTGAGGGGGGTATTAGTGCACTGAGGGGGTATTAGTGCACTGAGGTGGAGTATTAGTGCACCGATGGTGGTATTAGTGCACTGAGGGGTGTATTAGTGCACTGAAGGGGGTATTAGTGCACTGAGGGGTATTAGTGCACCGAGGGTGGTATTAGTGCACTGAGGGGGGTATTAGTGCACTGAGGGGGTATTAGTGCACTGAGGTGGAGTATTAGTGCACCGATGGTGGTATTAGTGCACTGATGGGTGTATTAGTGCACTGAGGGGGGTATTAGTGCACTGAGGGGGTATTAGCGCACTGAGGGAGGTATTAGTGCACTGAGTGGGGTATTAGTGCACTGATGGGAGTATTAGTGCACTGAGGGGTATTAGTGCACTGAGGGGGGTATTAGTTCACTGAGGGTGGTATTAATGCATGAGGGGTATTAGTGCACTGAGAGGTATTCGTGCACTGAGAGGTATTAGTGCACTGAGGGGGTATTATTGCACTGAGGGGTATTAGTGCACTGAGGGGGGTATTTGTGCACTATTGGGAGTATTAGTGCACTGAGGGGGGTATTAGTGCACTGAGGGAGGTATTATTGCACTGAGGGGTATTCGTGCACTGAGGGGGGTATTAATGCACTGAGGGGGGTATTAGTGCACTGAGGGGGTTATTAGTTCACTGAGGGGGGTATTAATGCACTGAGGGGTATTAGTGCACTGAGAGGTATTAGTGCACTGAGGGGGGTATTATTGCACTGAGAGGTATTAGTGCACTGAGGGGGGTATTAGTGCACTGAGGGGGGTATTAGTGCACTGAGGGGGTATTAGTGCACTGAGGTGGAGTATTAGTGCACCGAGGGTGGTATTAGTGCACTGAGGGGTGTATTAGTGCACTGAGGGGTATTAGTTCACTGAGGAGGGTATTGGTGCACTGAAAGGTATTAGTGCACTGAGCGGGGTATTAGTGCACTGGGGGGGGGTGGTATTTGTGCACTCGCGGATGGTATTAGTGCATTGAGGGAGGTATTAGTGCACTGAGGGGGTATAGAAACATAGAAACATAAAAAATAGGTGCAGGAGCAGGCCATTCAGCCCTTCTAGCCTGCACCGCCATTCAATGAGTTCATGGCTGAACATGCAACTTCAGTACCCCCTTCCTGCTTTCACGCCATACCCCTTGATCCCCCGAGTAGTAAGGACTTCATCTAACTCCCTTTTGAATATATTTAGTGAATTGGCCTCAACAACTTTCTGTGGTGGAGAATTCCACAGGTTCACCACTCTCTGGGTGAAGAAGTTTCTCCTTATCTCGGTCCTAAATGGCTTACCCCTTATCCTTAGACTGTGACCTCTGGTTCTGGACTTCCCCAACATTGGGAACATTCTTCCTGCATCCAACCTGTCCAAACCCGTCAGAATTTTAAACGTTTCTATGAGGTCCCCTCTCAATCTTCTGAACTCCAGTGAATACAAGCCCAGTTGATCCAGTCTTTCTTGATAGGTCAGTCCCACCATCCCGGGAATCAGTCTGGTGAATCTTCGCTGCACTCCCTCAATAGCAAGAATGTCCTTCCTCAAGTTAGGAGACCAAAACTGTACACAATACTCCAGGTGTGGCCTCACCAAGGCCCTGTACAACTGTAGCAACACCTCCCTGCCCCTGTACTCAAATCCCCTCGCTATGAAGGCCAACATGCCATTTGCTTTCTTAACCGCCTGCTGTACCTGCATGCCAACCTTCAATGACTGATGTACCATGACACCCAGGTCTCGTTGCACCTTCCCTTTTCCTAATCTGTCACCATTCAGATAATAGTCTGTCTCTCTGTTTTTACCACCAAAGTGGATAACCTCACATTTATCCACATTATACTTCATCTGCCATACATTTGCCCACTCACCTAACCTATCCAAGTCACTCTGCAGCCTCATAGCATCCTCCTCGCAGCTCACACTGCCACCCAACTTAGTGTCATCCGCAAATTTGGAGATGCTACATTTAATCCCCTCGTCTAAATCATTAATGTACAATGTAAACAACTGGGGCCCCAGCACAGAACCCTGCGGTACCCCACTAGTCACTGCCTGCCATTCCGAAAAGTACCCATTTACTCCTACTCTTTGCTTCCTGTCTGACAACCAGTTCTCAATCCACGTCAGCACACTACCCCCAATCCCATGTGCTTTAACTTTGCACATTAATCTCCTGTGTGGGACCTTGTCGAAAGCCTTCTGAAAGTCCAAATATACCACATCAACTGGTACTCCTTTGTCCACTTTATTGGAAACATCCTCAAAAAATTCCAGAAGATTTGTCAAGCATGATCTCCCTTTCACAAATCCATGCTGACTTGGACCTATCATGTCACCATTTTCCAAATGCGCTGCTGTGACATCCTTAATAATTGATTCCATCATTTTACCCACTACTGAGGTCAGGCTGACCGGTCTATAATTCCCTGCTTTCTCTCTCCCTCCTTTTTTTAAAAGTGGGGTTACATTGGCTACCCTCCACTCGATAGGAACTGATCCAGAGTCAATGGAATGTTGGAAAATGACTGTCAATGCATCCGCTATTTCCAAGGCCACCTCCTTAAGTACTCTGGGATGCAGTCCATCAGGCCCTGGGGATTTATCGGCCTTCAATCCCATCAATTTCCCCAACACAATTTCCCGACTAATAAAGATTTCCCTCAGTTCCTCCTCCTTACTAGACCCTCTGACCACTTTTATATCCGGAAGGTTGTTTGTGTCCTCCTTAGTGAATACTGAACCAAAGTACTTGTTCAATTGGTCTGCCATTTCTTTGTTCCCCATTATGACTTCCCCTGATTCTGACTGCAGGGGACCTACGTTTGTCTTTACTAACCTTTTTCTTTTTACATACCTATAGAAACTTTTGCAATCCGCCTTAATGTTCCCTACAAGCTTCTTCTCGTACTCCATTTTCCCTGCCCTAATCAAACCCTTTGTCCTCCTCTGCTGAGTTCTAAATTTCTCCCAGTTAGAGAACTGAGGGGTATTAGTGCACTGAGGGGGGTATAAGTGCACTGAGGGTGGCATTAATGCACTGAGGGGGGTATTAGTGCACCGAGGGGGGTATTAGTGCACTGAGGGGGGTATTAGTGCACTGAGTTGGGTATTAGTGCACAGAAAGGGTATTAGTGCACTGGGGGGGGGGGGGTATTGGTGCACTGAGGGGGGTATTAGTGCCCTGAGGGGGGTATTAGTGCACAGAAGGGGTATTAATGCACTGGGGGGGGGGTATTGGTGCACTGAGGGGGGGTATTAGTGCATTGAGGGGGTACTAGTGCACTGAGGGAGGTATTAGTGCACTGAGTGGGGTATTAGTGCACTGATGGGAGTATTAGTGCACTGAGGGTGTATTAGTGCACTGAGGGGGGTTTTAGTTCACTGAGGGGGGTATTAATGCACTGAGGGGTATTAGTGCACTGAGGGGTATTCGTGCACTGAGAGGTATTAGTGCACTGAGGGGGGGATTATTGCACTGAGGGGTATTAGTGCACTGAGGGGGTATTAGTGCACTGAGGGGGGTATTATTGCACTGAGGGGTATTCGTGCACTGAGGGGGGTATTAATGCACTGAGGGGGGTATTAGTGCACTGAGGAGGTTTTTAGTGCACTGATGGGAGTATTAGTGCACTGAGGGAAGTATTAGTGCACTGAGGGGGTATTAGTGCACTGAGAGGGGTATTAGTGCACTGAGGGTTATTAGTGCACTGAGGGGGGTATTAGTGCACTGAGGTGGGTATTAGTGCACTGACTGGGGTATTAGTGCACTGAAGGGGATATTACTGCACTGAGGGTTATTAGTGCATTGAGGGGTATTCGTGCACTGAGGGGTATTAGTGCAATGAGGGGGTATTAGTGCACTGAGGCGGTATTAGTGCACTGAAGGGATATTAGTGCACTGAGGGGGGTATTAGTGCACTGAGGGGAATTAGTGCAATGAGGGGGTATTAGTTCACTGAGGCGGTATTAGTGCACTGAAGGGATATTAGTGCACTGAGGGGGGTATTAGTGCACTGAGGGGTATTAGTGCACTGAGGGGTGTATTCGTGCACTCGGGGTGTATTAGTGCACTGAGGGGGGTATTCGTGCACTCGGGGTATATTAGTGTACTCGGGGGGTGGTATTAGTGCATTGAGGGAGGTATTAGTGCACTGATGTGGGTATTAGTGCACTGACTGGGGTATTAGTGCACTGATGGAGGTATTAGTGCACTGAGTGGGGTATGATTGCACTGATGGGAGTATTAGTGCACTGAGGGGAGTATTAGTGCACTGAGGGGTGTATTAGTGCACTGAAGGGGATATTACTGCACTGAGGGGGGTTTTAGTTCACTGAGGGGGGTATTAATACACTGAGGGGTATTAGTGCACTGAGGGGTATTCGTGCACTGAGAGGTATTAGTGCACTGAGGGGGGTATTATTGCACTGAGGGGTATTAGTGCACTGAGGGGGTATTAGTGCACTGAGGGGGGTATTAATGCACTGAGGGGGGTATTAGTGCACTGAGGTGGGTATTAGTGCACTGAGGGGTATTAGTGCACTGAGGGGGGTATTAATGCACTGAGGGGGGTATTAGTGCACTGAGGGGTATTAGTGCACTGAGGTGTATTAGTGCACTGAGGGGGGTATAAGTGCACTGAGGGGTATTAGTGCACTGAGGGGTATTAGTGCACTGAGGTGGGTATTAGTTCACTGAGGGTGGTATTAATTCATGAGGGGTATTAGTGCACTGAGAGGTATTCGTGCACTGAGAGGTATTAGTGCACTGAGGGGGGTATTATTGCACTGAGGGGTATTAGTGCACTGAGGGGGGTATTTGTGCACTGATGGGAGTATTAGTGCACTGAGGGGGGTATTAGTGCACTGAGGGAGGTATTATTGCACTGAGGGGTATTCGTGCACTGAGGGGGGTATTAATGCACTGAGGGGGGTATTAGTGCACTGAGGAGTATTCGTGCACTGAGGGGTATTAGTGCACTGAGGTGGGTATTAGTTCACTGAGGGTGGTATTAATGCATGAGGGGTATTAGTGCACTGAGAGGTATTCGTGCACTGAGAGGTATTAGTGCACTGAGGGGGGTATTATTGCACTGAGGGGTATTAGTGCACTGAGGGGGGTATTAGTGCACTGAGGGGTATTAGTGCACTGAGGGGGGTATTCGTGCACTGAAGGGGGTATTTGTGCACTGAGGGGGGTATTAGTGCACAGGGGGGGGTTTGTGCACTCGGGGATGGTATTAGTGCACTGAGGGGGTATTAATGCACTGAGGTGGAATATTAGTGCACCGAGGGTGGTATTAGTGCACTGAGGGGGGTATTAGTGCACTGAAGGGTATTCGTGCACTGAGGGGGGTATTAGTGCACTGAGGGGGGTATTAGTGCACTGAGGGGGTATTAGTGCACTGAGGGGTGTATTAGTGCACTGAGGGGGGTATGAGTGCACTCAGGGGGTATTAGTGCACTGAGGGGGGTAATAGTGCACTGAGGGGGGTATTAGTGCACTGAGGGGGTACTAGTGCACTGAGGGGGGTATTAGTGCACTGAGGGGGGTATTAGTGCACTGACGGGGTATTAGTGCACTGAGGGGGTATTAGTGCACTGAGGTGCAGTATTAGTGCACCGAGGGTGGTATTAGTGCACTGAGGTGGAGTATTAGTGTACCGAGGGTGGTATTAGTGCACTGAGGGGTATTAGTGCACTGAGGGGTATTAGTGCACTGAGGTGGAGTATTAGTGCACCGAGGGTGGTATTAGTGCACTGATGGGGGTATTAGTGCACTGAGGGGTATTAGTGCACCGAGGGTGGTATTAGTGCACTGAGGGGGGTATTAGTGCACTGAGGGGGTATTAGTGCACTGAGGTGGAGTATTAGTGCACCGAGGGTGGTATTAGTGCACTGAGGGGTGTATTAGTGCACTGAGGGGTATTAGTTCACTGAGGAGGGTATTGGTGCACTGAAAGGTATTAGTGCACTGAGCGGGGTATTAGTGCACTGGGGGGCGGGGTATTTGTGCACTCGCGGATGGTATTACTGCATTGAGGGAGGTATTAGTGCACTGAGCGGGTATAGAAACATAGAAACATAAAAAATAGGTGCAGGAGCAGGCCATTCAGCCCTTCTAGCCTGCACCGCCATTCAATGAGTTCATGGCTGAACATGCAACTTCAGTACCCCCTTCCTGCTTTCACGCCATACCCCTTGATCCCCCGAGTAGTAAGGACTTCATCTAACTCCCTTTTGAATATATTTAGTGAATTGGCCTCAACAACTTTCTGTGGTGGAGAATTCCACAGGTTCACCACTCTCTGGGTGAAGAAGTTTCTCCTTATCTCGGTCCTAAATGGCTTACCCCTTATCCTTAGACTGTGACCTCTGGTTCTGGACTTCCCCAACATTGGGAACATTCTTCCTGCATCCAACCTGTCCAAACCCGTCAGAATTTTAAACGTTTCTATGAGGTCCCCTCTCAATCTTCTGAACTCCAGTGAATACAAGCCCAGTTGATCCAGTCTTTCTTGATAGGTCAGTCCCACCATCCCGGGAATCAGTCTGGTGAATCTTCGCTGCACTCCCTCAATAGCAAGAATGTCCTTCCTCAAGTTAGGAGACCAAAACTGTACACAATACTCCAGGTGTGGCCTCACCAAGGCCCTGTACAACTGTAGCAACACCTCCCTGCCCCTGTACTCAAATCCCCTCGCTATGAAGGCCAACATGCCATTTGCTTTCTTAACCGCCTGCTGTACCTGCATGCCAACCTTCAATGACTGATGTACCATGACACCCAGGTCTCGTTGCACCTTCCCTTTTCCTAATCTGTCACCATTCAGATAATAGTCTGTCTCTCTGTTTTTACCACCAAAGTGGATAACCTCACATTTATCCACATTATACTTCATCTGCCATACATTTGCCCACTCACCTAACCTATCCAAGTCACTCTGCAGCCCCATAGCATCCTCCTCGCAGCTCACACTGCCACCCAACTTAGTGTCATCCGCAAATTTGGAGATGCTACATTTAATCCCCTCGTCTAAATCATTAATGTACAATGTAAACAACTGGGGCCCCAGCACAGAACCCTGCGGTACCCCACTAGTCACTGCCTGCCATTCCGAAAAGTACCCATTTACTCCTACTCTTTGCTTCCTGTCTGACAACCAGTTCTCAATCCACGTCAGCACACTACCCCCAATCCCATGTGCTTTAACTTTGCACATTAATCTCCTGTGTGGGACCTTGTCGAAAGCCTTCTGAAAGTCCAAATATACCACATCAACTGGTACTCCTTTGTCCACTTTATTGGAAACATCCTCAAAAAATTCCAGAAGATTTGTCAAGCATGATCTCCCTTTCACAAATCCATGCTGACTTGGACCTATCATGTCACCATTTTCCAAATGCGCTGCTGTGACATCCTTAATAATTGATTCCATCATTTTACCCACTACTGAGGTCAGGCTGACCGGTCTATAATTCCCTGCTTTCTCTCTCCCTCCTTTTTTTAAAAGTGGGGTTACATTGGCTACCCTCCACTCGATAGGAACTGATCCAGAGTCAATGGAATGTTGGAAAATGACTGTCAATGCATCCGCTATTTCCAAGGCCACCTCCTTAAGTACTCTGGGATGCAGTCCATCAGGCCCTGGGGATTTATCGGCCTTCAATCCCATCAATTTCCCCAACACAATTTCCCGACTAATAAAGATTTCCCTCAGTTCCTCCTCCTTACTAGACCCTCTGACCACTTTTATATCCGGAAGGTTGTTTGTGTCCTCCTTAGTGAATACTGAACCAAAGTATTTGTTCAATTGGTCTGCCATTTCTTTGTTCCCCATTATGACTTCCCCTGATTCTGACTGCAGGGGACCTACGTTTGTCTTTACTAACCTTTTTCTTTTTACATACCTTTAGAAACTTTTGCAATCCGCCTTAATGTTCCCTACAAGCTTCTTCTCGTACTCCATTTTCCCTGCCCTAATCAAACCCTTTGTCCTCCTCTGCTGAGTTCTAAATTTCTCCCAGTTAGAGAACTGAGGGGTATTAGTGCACTGAGGGGGTATAAGTGCACTGAGGGTGGCATTAATGCACTGAGGGGGGTATTAGTGCACCGAGGGGGTATTAGTGCACTGAGGGGGGTATTAGTGCACTGAGTTGGGTATTAGTGCACAGAAAGGGTATTAGTGCACTGGGGGGGGGGGGTATTGGTGCACTGAGGGGGGTATTAGTGCCCTGAGGGGGGTATTAGTGCACAGAAGGGGTATTAATGCACTGGGGGGGGGGTATTGGTGCACTGAGGGGGGTATTAGTGCATTGAGGGGGTACTAGTGCACTGAGGGAGGTATTAGTGCACTGAGTGGGGTATTAGTGCACTGATGGGAGTATTAGTGCACTGAGGGTGTATTAGTGCACTGAGGGGGGTTTTAGTTCACTGAGGGGGGTATTAATGTACTGAGGGGTATTAGTGCACTGAGGGGTATTCGTGCACTGAGAGGTATTAGTGCACTGAGGGGGGGATTATTGCACTGAGGGGTATTAGTGCACTGAGGGGGTATTAGTGCACTGAGGGGGGTATTATTGCACTGAGGGGTATTCGTGCACTGAGGGGGGTATTAATGCACTGAGGGGGGTATTAGTGCACTGAGGAGGTTTTTAGTGCACTGATGGGAGTATTAGTGCACTGAGGGGAGTATTAGTGCACTGAGGGGGTATTAGTGCACTGAGAGGGGTATTAGTGCACTGAGGGTTATTAGTGCACTGAGGGGGGTATTAGTGCACTGAGGTGGGTATTAGTGCACTGACTGGGGTATTAGTGCACTGAAGGGGATATTACTGCACTGAGGGTTATTAGTGCATTGAGGGGTATTCGTGCACTGAGGGGTATTAGTGCAATGAGGGGGTATTAGTGCACTGAGGCGGTATTAGTGCACTGAAGGGATATTAGTGCACTGAGGGGGGGTATTAGTGCACTGAGGGGAATTAGTGCAATGAGGGGGTATTAGTTCACTGAGGCGGTATTAGTGCACTGAAGGGATATTAGTGCACTGAGGGGGGGTATTAGTGCACTGAGGGGTATTAGTGCACTGAGGGGTGTATTCGTGCACTCGGGGTGTATTAGTGCACTGAGGGGTATTCGTGCACTGAGAGGTATTAGTGCACTGAGGGGGGTATTATTGCACTGAGGGGTATTAGTGCACTGAGGGGGTATTAGTGCACTGAGGGGGGTATTAATGCACTGAGAGGTATTAGTGCACTGAAGGGGGTATTATTGCACTGAGGGGTATTAGTGCACTGAGGGGGGTATTAGTGAACTGAGAGGTATTAGTGCACTCAGGGGGGTATTAGTGCACTGAGGGGGATATTAGTGCACTGAAGGGTATTAGTGCACTGAGGGGGGTTTTAAGGCACTGAGAGGGTATTAATGCACTGAGGGGTGTTTTAGAGCACGTAGGGGTATTAGTGCACTGAGTGGGGTATTAATGAACTGAGGGGCATTAGTGCACTGAGGGGCATTAGTGTACTGAGGGGGGTATTCGTGCACTGAGGTGTATTAGTGCACTGATGGGGGTATTAGTGCACTGAGGGGTGGTATTAGTGCACCGAGGCGGGTATTAGTGCACTGAGGGGGGTATTATTGTACTGAGGGGTATTAGTGCAGTGAGGAGTTTAGTGCACTGAGGATTATTAGTGCACTGAGTAGGATATTAGTGCACTGAGGGGTATTAGTGCACGGAGGAGGGTATTAGTGCACAGGGAGGTATTAGTGCACTGAGGGGGGTATTAGTGCACTGAGAGGTATTAGTGCACTGAGGGGGGTATAAGTGCACTGAGGGGGGTATTAATGCACAGGGGGTATTAGTGCACCGAGGGGGGTATTAGTGCACTGAGTGGGGTATTAGTGCACTGAGTTGGGTATTAGTGCACAGAAAGGGTATTAGTGCACTGGGAGGGGGGGTATTGGTGCACTGAGGGGGGTATTAGTGCATTGAGTGGGTATTAGTGCACTGAGGGAGGTATTAGTGCACTGAGTGGGGTATTAGTGCACTGATGGGAGTATTAGTGCACTGAGGGGGTATTAGTGCACTGAGAGGGGTATTAGTGCACTGAGGGGATATTAGTGCACTGAGGGGGGTATTAGTGCACTGAGGGGGTATTAATGCACTGAGGGGGGTATTAGTGCACTGAGAGGTATTAGTGCACTGAGGGGGGTATAAATGCACTGAGGGGGAGTATTAGTGCACCGAGGGGGGTATTAGTGCACTGAGGTGGAGTATTAGTGCACCGAGGGGGGTATTAGTGCACTGAGGTGGGTATTAGTCCACTGAGGGGTATTAGTGCACAGAGGGGGGTATTCGTGCACTGAGGGGGGTATTTGTGCACTGACGGGTGTATTAGTGCACTGGGGGGGGTTTGTGCACTCGGGGATGGTATTAGTGCACTGAGGGGGTATTAGTGCACTGAGGTGGAGTATTAGTGCACCGAGGGTGGTATTAGTGCACTGAGGGGGGTATTAGCGCACTGAGGGGTATTCGTGCACTGAGGGGGCTATTAGTGCACTGAGGGGGGTATTAGTGCACTGAGGGGGTGTTAGTGCACTGACGGGGCATTAGTGCACTGAGTGGGTATTAGTGCACTGAGGTGGAGTATTACTGCACCGAGGGTGGTATTACTGCACTGAGGTGGAGTATTAGTGCACCGAGGGTGGTATTAGTGCACTGAGGGGGGTATTAGTGCACCGAGAGGTATTAGTGCACTGAGGTGGAGTATTAGTGCACCGAGGGTGGTATTAGTGCACTGAGGGGGGTATTAGTGCACTGAGGGGGGTATTAGTGCACTGACTGGGGTATTAGTGCACTGAAGGGGATATTACTGCATTGAGGGTTATTAGTGCATTGAGGGGTATTCGTGCACTGAGGGGTATTAGTGCACTGGGGGGCGGTATTGGTGCACTGAGGAGTGTATTAATGCACTGAGGGAGGTATTAGTGCACTGAGGGGTATTAGTACACTGAGGGTGGTATTAGTGCACTGAGGGGAATTAGTGCAATGAGGGGGTATTAGTGCACTGAGGCGGTATTAGTGCACTGAAGGGATATTAGTGCACTGAGGGGGGGTATTAGTGCACTGAGGGGTATTAGTGCACTGAGGGGTGTATTCGTGCACTCGGGGTGTATTAGTGCACTGAGGGGGGTATTCGTGCACTCGGGGTGTATTAGTGTACTCGGGGGGTGGTATTAGTGCATTGAGGGAGGTATTAGTGCACTGATGTGGGTATTAATGCACTGACTGGGGTATTAGTGCACTGATGGAGGTATTAGTGCACTGAGTGGGGTATGATTGCACTGATGGGAGTATTAATGCACTGAGATGAGTATTAGTGCACTGAGGGGTGTATTAGTGCACTGAAGGGGATATTACTGCACTGAGGGTTATTAGTGCACTGAGGAGTATTAGTGCACTGAGGGGTATTAGTGCACTGAGGTGGGTATTAGTTCACTGAGGGGGGTATTAATGCACTGAGGGGTATTAGTGCACTGAGGGGTATTAGTGCACTGAGGTGGGTATTAGTTCACTGAGGGGGGTATTAATGCACTGAGGGGTATTAGTGCACTGAGGGGTATTAGTGCACCGAGGGTGGTATTAGTGCACTGAGGGGGGTATTATTGCACCGAGGGGTATTAGTGCACTGAGGTGGAGTATTAGTGCACCGAGGGTGGTATTAGTGCACTGAGGGGGGTATTAGTGCACTGAGCGGGGTATTAGTGCACTGACTGGGGTATTAGTGCACTGAAGGGGATATTACTGCATTGAGGGTTATTAGTGCATTGAGGGGTATTCGTGCACTGAGGGGTATTAGTGCACTGGGGGGCGGTATTGGTGCACTGAGGAGTGTATTAATGCACTGAGGGAGGTATTAGTGCACTGAGAGGTATTAGTACACTGAGGGTGGTATTAGTGCACTGAGGGGAATTAGTGCAATGAGGGGGTATTAGTGCACTGAGGCGGTATTAGTGCACTGAAGGGATATTAGTGCACTGAGGGGGGGTACTAGTGCACTGAGGGGTATTAGTGCACTGAGGGGTGTATTCGTGCACTCGGGGTGTATTAGTGCACTGAGGGGTGTATTAGTGCACTGAAGGGGATATTACTGCACTGAGGGTTATTAGTGCACTGAGGAGTATTAGTGCACTGAGGGGTATTAGTGCACTGAGGTGGGTATTAGTTCACTGAGGGGGGTATTAATGCACTGAGGGGTATTAGTGCACTGAGGGGTATTAGTGCACTGAGGTGGGTATTAGTTCACTGAGGGGGGTATTAATGCGCTGAGGGGTATTAGTGCACTGAGGGGTATTAGTGCACTGAGAGGTATTAGTGCACTGAGGGGGGTATTAGTGCACTGAGGGGTATTAGTGCACTGAGGGGTGTATTAGAGCACTGAGGGGGGTATTAGTGCACTGATGGGAGTATTAGTGCACTGAGTGGAGTATTAATGCACTGATTGGGTATTAGTGCACTGAGGGGTATTAGTGCACTGAGGAGGGTATCAGTACACTGAGGTAGGTATTAGTGCACTGAGGGGCGTATAAGTCCACTGAGCAGGGTATTAATGCACTGAGGGAGGTATTAGTGCACTGAGTGGGGTATTAGTGCACCTTGGGGGTATTAGTGCACTGAGGGGGGTATTAGTGCACTGAGGGGGTATTAGTGCACTGAGGGGGGGTATTAGTGCACTGAGGGGGGTATAAGAGCACTGAGGGGTATTAGTGCACTGAGTGGGTATTAATGCACTGAGGGGTATTAGTGCACTGAGGGAGGTATTAGTGCACTGAGGGGTATTAGTGCACTGAGGGGGTATTAGTTCACGGAGGGGAGTATTAGTGAACTGAGAGGTATTAGTGCACTCAGGGGGGTATTAGTGCACTGAGGGGGATATTAGTGCACTGAAGGGTATTAGTGCACTGAGGGGGGTTTTAAGGCACTGAGAGGGTATTAATGCACTGAGGGGTGTTTTAGAGCACGTAGGGGTATTAGTGCACTGAGTGGGGTATTAATGAACTGAGGGGCATTAGTGCACTGAGGGGCATTAGTGTACTGAGGGGGGTATTCGTGCACTGAGGTGTATTAGTGCACTGATGGGGGTATTAGTGCACTGAGGGGTGGTATTAGTGCACCGAGGCGGGTATTAGTGCACTGAGGGGGGTATTATTGTACTGAGGGGTATTAGTGCAGTGAGGAGTTTAGTGCACTGAGGATTATTAGTGCACTGAGTAGGGTATTAGTGCACTGAGGGGTATTAGTGCACGGAGGAGGGTATTAGTGCACAGGGAGGTATTAGTGCACTGAGGGGGGTATTAGTGCACTGAGAGGTATTAGTGCACTGAGGGGGGTATAAGTGCACTGAGGGGGGTATTAATGCACTGAGGGGGTATTAGTGCACCGAGGGGGGTATTAGTGCACTGAGTGGGGTATTAGTGCACTGAGTTGGGTATTAGTGCACAGAAAGGGTATTAGTGCACTGGGAGGGGGGGTATTGGTGCACCGAGGGGGGTATTAGTGCATTGAGTGGGTATTAGTGCACTGAGGGAGGTATTAGTGCACTGAGTGGGGTATTAGTGCACTGATGGGAGTATTAGTGCACTGAGGGGGTATTAGTGCACTGAGAGGGGTATTAGTGCACTGAGGGGATATTAGTGCACTGAGGGGGGTATTAGTGCACTGAGGGGGTATTAATGCACTGAGGGAGGTATTAGTGCACTGAGAGGTATTAGTGCACTGAGGGGGGTATAAATGCACTGAGGGGGAGTATTAGTGCACCGAGGGGGGTATTAGTGCACTGAGGTGGAGTATTAGTGCACCGAGGGGGGTATTAGTGCACTGAGGGGGGTATTAGTCCACTGAGGGGTATTAGTGCACAGAGGGGGGTATTCGTGCACTGAGGGGGGTATTTGTGCACTGACGGGTGTATTAGTGCACTGGGGGGGGTTTGTGCACTCGGGGATGGTATTAGTGCACTGAGGGGGTATTAGTGCACTGAGGTGGAGTATTAGTGCACCGAGGGTGGTATTAGTGCACTGAGGGGGGTATTAGCGCACTGAGGGGTATTCGTGCACTGAGGGGGCTATTAGTGCACTGAGGGGGGTATTAGTGCACTGAGGGGGTATTAGTGCACTGACGGGGCATTAGTGCACTGAGTGGGTATTAGTGCACTGAGGTGGAGTATTACTGCACCGAGGGTGGTATTACTGCACTGAGGTGGAGTATTAGTGCACCGAGGGTGGTATTAGTGCACTGAGGGGGGTATTAGTGCACTGAGGTGGAGTATTAGTGCACCGAGGGGGGTATTAGTGCACTGAGGGGGGTATTAGTCCACTGAGGGGTATTAGTGCACAGAGGGGGGTATTCGTGCACTGAGGGGGGTATTTGTGCACTGACGGGTGTATTAGTGCACTGGGGGGGGTTTGTGCACTCGGGGATGGTATTAGTGCACTGAGGGGGTATTAGTGCACTGAGGTGGAGTATTAGTGCACCGAGGGTGGTATTAGTGCACTGAGGGGGGTATTAGCGCACTGAGGGGGGTATTAATGCACTGAGGGGGGTATTAGTGCACTGAGGAGGTTTTTAGTGCACTGATGGGAGTATTAGTGCACTGAGGGGAGTATTAGTGCACTGAGGGGGTATTAGTGCACTGAGAGGGGTATTAGTGCACTGAGGGTTATTAGTGCACTGAGGGGGGTATTAGTGCACTGAGGTGGGTATTAGTGCACTGACTGGGGTATTAGTGCACTGAAGGGGATATTACTGCACTGAGGGTTATTAGTGCATTGAGGGGTATTCGTGCACTGAGGGGTATTAGTGCAATGAGGGGGTATTAGTGCACTGAGGCGGTATTAGTGCACTGAAGGGATATTAGTGCACTGAGGGGGGGTATTAGTGCACTGAGGGGAATTAGTGCAATGAGGGGGTATTAGTTCACTGAGGCGGTATTAGTGCACTGAAGGGATATTAGTGCACTGAGGGGGGGTATTAGTGCACTGAGGGGTATTAGTGCACTGAGGGGTGTATTCGTGCACTCGGGGTGTATTAGTGCACTGAGGGGTATTCGTGCACTGAGAGGTATTAGTGCACTGAGGGGGGTATTATTGCACTGAGGGGTATTAGTGCACTGAGGGGGTATTAGTGCACTGAGGGGGGTATTAATGCACTGAGAGGTATTAGTGCACTGAAGGGGGTATTATTGCACTGAGGGGTATTAGTGCACTGAGGGGGGTATTTGTGCACTGATGGGAGTATTAGTGCACTGAGGGGGGTATTAGTGCACTGAGGGAGGTATTATTGCACTGAGGGGTATTCGTGCACTGAGGGGGGTATTAATGCACTGAGGGGGGTATTAGTGCACTGAGGAGTATTAGCGCACTGAGGGGTATTAGTGCACTGAGGTGGGTATTAGTTCACTGAGGGTGGTATTAATGCATGAGGGGTATTAGTGCACTGAGAGGTATTCGTGCACTGAGAGGTATTAGTGCACTGAGGGGGGTATTATTGCACTGAGGGGTATTAGTGCACTGAGGGGGGTATTTGTGCACTGATGGGAGTATTAGTGCACTGAGGGGGGTATTAGTGCACTGAGGGAGGTATTATTGCACTGAGGGGTATTCGTGCACTGAGGGGGGTATTAATGCACTGAGGGGGGTATTAGTGCACTGAGGGGGTTATTAGTTCACTGAGGGGGGTATTAATGCACTGAGGGGTATTCGTGCACTGAGAGGTATTAGTGCACTGAGGGGGGTATTATTGCACTGAGGGGTATTAGTGCACTGAGGGGGGTATTAGTGCACTGATGGGAGTATTAGTGCACTGAGGGGGGTATTAGTGCACTGAGGGGGGTATTATTGCACTGAGGGGTATTCGTGCACTGAGGGTGGTATTAATGCACTGAGGGGGGTATTAGTGCACTGAGTGGGTATTAGTGCACTGAGAGGGGTATTAGTGCACTGAGGGGATATTAGTGCACTGAGGGGGGTATTAGTGCACTGAGGGGGTATTAATGCACTGAGGGGGGTATTAGTGCACTGAGAGGTATTAGTGCACTGAGGGGGGTATAAATGCACTGAGGGGGAGTATTAGTGCACCGAAGGGGGTATAAATGCACTGAGGGGGAGTATTCGTGCACCGAGGGGGTTATTAGTGCACTGAGGTGGAGTATTAGTGCACGGAGGGGGGTATTAGTGCACTGAGGGGGGTATTAGTGCACTGAGGGGTATTAGTGCACTGAGGGGGGTATTCGTGCACTGAAGGGGGTATTTGTGCACTGAGGGGGGTATTAGTGCACAGGGGGGGTTTGTGCACTCGGGGATGGTATTAGTGCACTGAGGGGGTATTAATGCACTGAGGTGGAATATTAGTGCACCGAGGGTGGTATTAGTGCACCAAATATACCACATCAACTGGTACTCCTTTGTCCACTTTATTGGAAACATCCTCAAAAAATTCCAGAAGATTTGTCAAGCATGATCTCCCTTTCACAAATCCATGCTGACTTGGACCTATCATGTCACCATTTTCCAAATGCGCTGCTGTGACATCCTTAATAATTGATTCCATCATTTTACCCACTACTGAGGTCAGGCTGACCGGTCTATAATTCCCTGCTTTCTCTCTCCCTCCTTTTTTTAAAAGTGGGGTTACATTGGCTACCCTCCACTCGATAGGAACTGATCCAGAGTCAATGGAATGTTGGAAAATGACTGTCAATGCATCCGCTATTTCCAAGGCCACCTCCTTAAGTACTCTGGGATGCAGTCCATCAGGCCCTGGGGATTTATCGGCCTTCAATCCCATCAATTTCCCCAACACAATTTCCCGACTAATAAAGATTTCCCTCAGTTCCTCCTCCTTACTAGACCCTCTGACCACTTTTATATCCGGAAGGTTGTTTGTGTCCTCCTTAGTGAATACTGAACCAAAGTACTTGTTCAATTGGTCTGCCATTTCTTTGTTCCCCATTATGACTTCCCCTGATTCTGACTGCAGGGGACCTACGTTTGTCTTTACTAACCTTTTTCTTTTTACATACCTATAGAAACTTTTGCAATCCGCCTTAATGTTCCCTACAAGCTTCTTCTCGTACTCCATTTTCCCTGCCCTAATCAAACCCTTTGTCCTCCTCTGCTGAGTTCTAAATTTCTCCCAGTTAGAGAACTGAGGGGTATTAGTGCACTGAGGGGGGTATAAGTGCACTGAGGGTGGCATTAATGCACTGAGGGGGGTATTAGTGCACCGAGGGGGGTATTAGTGCACTGAGGGGGGTATTAGTGCACTGAGTTGGGTATTAGTGCACAGAAAGGGTATTAGTGCACTGGGGGGGGGGTATTGGTGCACTGAGGGGGGTATTAGTGCCCTGAGGGGGGTATTAGTGCACAGAAGGGGTATTAATGCACTGGGGGGGGGGTATTGGTGCACTGAGGGGGGTATTAGTGCATTGAGGGGGTACTAGTGCACTGAGGGAGGTATTAGTGCACTGAGTGGGGTATTAGTGCACTGATGGGAGTATTAGTGCACTGAGGGTGTATTAGTGCACTGAGGGGGGTTTTAGTTCACTGAGGGGGGTATTAATGCACTGAGGGGTATTAGTGCACTGAGGGGTATTCGTGCACTGAGAGGTATTAGTGCACTGAGGGGGGGATTATTGCACTGAGGGGTATTAGTGCACTGAGGGGGTATTAGTGCACTGAGGGGGGTATTATTGCACTGATGGGTATTCGTGCACTGAGTGGGGTATTAGTGCACTGATGGGAGTATTAGTGCACTGAGGGTGTATTAGTGCACTGAGGGGGGGTTTTAGTTCACTGAGGGGGGTATTAATGCACTGAGGGGTATTAGTGCACTGAGGGGTATTCGTGCACTGAGAGGTATTAGTGCACTGAGGGGGGTATTAGTGCACTGAGGGGTATTAGTGCACTGAGGGGGGTATTAGTGCACTGAGGGGTATTAGTGCACCGAGGGTGGTATTAGTGCACTGAGGGGTGTATTAGTGCACTGAGGGGTATTAGTTCACTGAGGGGGGTATTGGTGCACTGAAAGGTATTAGTGCACTGAGCGGGGTATTAGTGCACTGGGGGGGGGGGGGGTATTTGTGCACTCGCGGATGGTATTACTGCATTGAGGGAGGTATTAGTGCACTGAGGGGGTATAGAAACATAGAAACATAAAAAATAGGTGCAGGAGCAGGCCATTCAGCCCTTCTAGCCTGCACCGCCATTCAATGAGTTCATGGCTGAACATGCAACTTCAGTACCCCCTTCCTGCTTTCACGCCATACCCCTTGATCCCCCGAGTAGTAAGGACTTCATCTAACTCCCTTTTGAATATATTTAGTGAATTGGCCTCAACAACTTTCTGTGGTGGAGAATTCCACAGGTTCACCACTCTCTGGGTGAAGAAGTTTCTCCTTATCTCGGTCCTAAATGGCTTACCCCTTATCCTTAGACTGTGACCTCTGGTTCTGGACTTCCCCAACATTGGGAACATTCTTCCTGCATCCAACCTGTCCAAACCCGTCAGAATTTTAAACGTTTCTATGAGGTCCCCTCTCAATCTTCTGAACTCCAGTGAATACAAGCCCAGTTGATCCAGTCTTTCTTGATAGGTCAATCCCACCATCCCGGGAATCAGTCTGGTGAATCTTCGCTGCACTCCCTCAATAGCAAGAATGTCCTTCCTCAAGTTAGGAGACCAAAACTGTACACAATACTCCAGGTGTGGCCTCACCAAGGCCCTGTACAACTGTAGCAACACCTCCCTGCCCCTGTACTCAAATCCCCTCGCTATGAAGGCCAACATGCCATTTGCTTTCTTAACCGCCTGCTGTACCTGCATGCCAACCTTCAATGACTGATGTACCATGACACCCAGGTCTCGTTGCACCTTCCCTTTTCCTAATCTGTCACCATTCAGATAATAGTCTGTCTCTCTGTTTTTACCACCAAAGTGGATAACCTCACATTTATCCACATTATACTTCATCTGCCATACATTTGCCCACTCACCTAACCTATCCAAGTCACTCTGCAGCCTCATAGCATCCTCCTCGCAGCTCACACTGCCACCCAACTTAGTGTCATCCGCAAATTTGGAGATGCTACATTTAATCCCCTCGTCTAAATCATTAATGTACAATGTAAACAACTGGGGCCCCAGCACAGAACCCTGCGGTACCCCACTAGTCACTGCCTGCCATTCCGAAAAGTACCCATTTACTCCTACTCTTTGCTTCCTGTCTGACAACCAGTTCTCAATCCACGTCAGCACACTACCCCCAATCCCATGTGCTTTAACTTTGCACATTAATCTCCTGTGTGGGACCTTGTCGAAAGCCTTCTGAAAGTCCAAATATACCACATCAACTGGTACTCCTTTGTCCACTTTATTGGAAACATCCTCAAAAAATTCCAGAAGATTTGTCAAGCATGATCTCCCTTTCACAAATCCATGCTGACTTGGACCTATCATGTCACCATTTTCCAAATGCGCTGCTGTGACATCCTTAATAATTGATTCCATCATTTTACCCACTACTGAGGTCAGGCTGACCGGTCTATAATTCCCTGCTTTCTCTCTCCCTCCTTTTTTTAAAAGTGGGGTTACATTGGCTACCCTCCACTCGATAGGAACTGATCCAGAGTCAATGGAATGTTGGAAAATGACTGTCAATGCATCCGCTATTTCCAAGGCCACCTCCTTAAGTACTCTGGGATGCAGTCCATCAGGCCCTGGGGATTTATCGGCCTTCAATCCCATCAATTTCCCCAACACAATTTCCCGACTAATAAAGATTTCCCTCAGTTCCTCCTCCTTACTAGACCCTCTGACCACTTTTATATCCGGAAGGTTGTTTGTGTCCTCCTTAGTGAATACTGAACCAAAGTACTTGTTCAATTGGTCTGCCATTTCTTTGTTCCCCATTATGACTTCCCCTGATTCTGACTGCAGGGGACCTACGTTTGTCTTTACTAACCTTTTTCTTTTTACATACCTATAGAAACTTTTGCAATCCGCCTTAATGTTCCCTACAAGCTTCTTCTCGTACTCCATTTTCCCTGCCCTAATCAAACCCTTTGTCCTCCTCTGCTGAGTTCTAAATTTCTCCCAGTTAGAGAACTGAGGGGTATTAGTGCACTGAGGGGGGTATAAGTGCACTGAGGGTGGCATTAATGCACTGAGGGGGGTATTAGTGCACCGAGGGGGGTATTAGTGCACTGAGGGGGGTATTAGTGCACTGAGTTGGGTATTAGTGCACAGAAAGGGTATTAGTGCACTGGGGGGGTGGTATTGGTGCACTGAGGGGGGTATTAGTGCCCTGAGGGGGGTATTAGTGCACAGAAGGGGTATTAATGCACTGGGGGGGGGGGTATTGGTGCACTGAGGGGGGTATTAGTGCATTGAGGGGGTACTAGTGCACTGAGGGGGGTTTTAGTTCACTGAGGGGGGTATTAATGCACTGAGGGGTATTAGTGCACTGAGGGGTATTCGTGCACTGAGAGGTATTAGTGCACTGAGGGGGGGATTATTGCACTGAGGGGTATTAGTGCACTGAGGGGGTATTAGTGCACTGAGGGGGGTATTATTGCACTGAGGGGTATTCGTGCACTGAGGGGGGTATTAATGCACTGAGGGGGGTATTAGTGCACTGAGGAGGGTATTAGTGCACTGATGGGAGTATTAGTGCACTGAGGGGAGTATTAGTGCACTGAGGGGGTATTAGTGCACTGAGAGGGGTATTAGTGCACTGAGGGTTATTAGTGCACTGAGGGGGGTATTAGTGCACTGAGGGGGGTATTAGTGCACTGACTGGGGTATTAGTGCACTGAAGGGGATATTACTGCACTGAGGGTTATTAGTGCATTGAGGGGTATTCGTGCACTGAGGGGTATTAGTGCAATGAGGGGGTATTAGTGCACTGAGGCGGTATTAGTGCACTGAAGGGATATTAGTGCACTGAGGGGGGGTATTAGTGCACTGAGGGGAATTAGTGCAATGAGGGGGTATTAGTGCACTGAGGCGGTATTAGTGCACTGAAGGGATAATAGTGCACTGAGGGGGGGTATTAGTGCACTGAGGGGTATTAGTGCACTGAGGGGTGTATTCGTGCACTCGGGGTGTATTAGTGCACTGAGGGGGGTATTCGTGCACTCGGGGTGTATTAGTGTACTCGGGGGGTGGTATTAGTGCATTGAGGGAGGTATTAGTGCACTGATGTGGGTATTAGTTCACTGACTGGGGTATTAGTGCACTGATGGAGGTATTAGTGCACTGAGTGGGGTATGATTGCACTGATGGGAGTATTAGTGCACTGAGGGGAGTATTAGTGCACTGAGGGGTGTATTAGTGCACTGAAGGGGATATTACTGCACTGAGGGGGGTTTTAGTTCACTGAGGGGGGTATTAATGCACTGAGGGGTATTAGTGCACTGAGGGGTATTCGTGCACTGAGAGGTATTAGTGCACTGAGGGGGGTATTATTGCACTGAGGGGTATTAGTGCACTGAGGGGTATTAGTGCACTGAGGGGGGTATTATTGCACTGAGGGGTATTAGTGCACTGAAGGGGATATTACTGCACTGAGGGGGTATTAGTGCACTGAGGGGTATTCGTGCACTGAGGGTTATTAGTGCACTGAGGGGGGTATTAGTGCACTGAGGGGGGTATTAGTGCAGTGATTGGGGTATTAACGCACTGAAGGGGATATTACTGTACTGAGGGTTATTAGTGCATTGAGGGGTATTCGTGCACTGAGGGGTATTAGTGCAATGAGGGGGTATTAGTGCACTGAGGCGGTATTAGTGCACTGAAGGGATATTAGTGCACTGAGGGGGGGTATTAGTGCACTGAGGGGAATTAGTGCAATGAGGGGGTATTAGTGCACTGAGGCGGTATTAGTGCACTGAAGGGATATTAGTGCACTGAGGGGGGGTATTAGTGCACTGAGGGGTATTAGTGCACTGAGGGGTGTATTCGTGCACTCGGGGTGTATTAGTGCACTGAGGGGGGTATTCGTGCACTCAGGGTGTATTAGTGTACTCGGGGGTTGGTATTAGTGCATTGAGGGAGGTATTAGTGCACTGATGTGGGTATTAGTGCATTGACTGGGGTATTAGTGCACTGATGGAGGTATTAGTGCACTGAGTGGGGTATGATTGCACTGATGGGAGTATTAGTGCACTGAGGGGAGTATTAGTGCACTGAGGGGTGTATTAGTGCACTGAAGGGGATATTACTGCACTGAGGGTTATTAGTGCACTGAGGGGTATTAGTGCACTGAGGGGGGTATAAGTGCACTGAAGGATATTAGTGCACTGAGGGGTATTAGTGCACTGAGGTGGGTATTAGTTCACAGAGGGGGGTATTAATGCACTGAGGGGTATTAGTGCACTGAGGGGTATTAGTGCACTGAGAGGTATTAGTGCACTGAGGGGGGTATTAGTGCACCGAGGGGTATTAGTGCACTGAGGGGGGTATTAGTGCACTGATGGGAGTATTAGTGCACTGAGGGGGGTATTAGTGCACTGAGGGGGGTATTAGTGCACTGAGGGGGGTATTAGAGCACTGAGGGGTGTTAGTGCACTGAGGGGGGTATTAGTGGACTGATGGGAGTATTAGTGCACTGAGTGGAGTATTAATGCACTGATTGGGTATTAGTGCACTGAGGGGTATTAGTGCACTGAGGAGGGTATCAGTACACTGAGGTAGGTATTAGTGCACTGAGGGGGGTATAAGTCCACTGAGCAGGGTATTAATGCACTGAGGTGGGTATTAGTGCACCGAGGTGGGTATTAGTGCACTGAGGGGTATTAGTGCACTGAGGGTGGTATTAGTGCACTGAGGGGTATTAGTGCACTGAGGGAGGTATTAGTGCACTGAGGGGGGTATTAGTACACTGAGGGGTATTAGTGCACTGAGGGAGGTATTCGTGCACTGAGGGGGGTATTAGTGCACTGAGGGGTATTAGTGCACTGAGGGGTGTATTTGTGCACTCGGGGTGTATTAGTGCACTGAGGGGGGTATTCGTGCACTCGGGGTGTATTAGTGTACTCAGGGGGTGGTATTAGTGCATTGAGGGAGGTATTAGTGCACTGATGTGGGTATTAGTGCACTGACTGGGGTATTAGTGCACTGATGGAGGTATTAGTGCACTGAGTGGGGTATGATTGCACTGATGGGAGTATTAGTGCACTGAGGAGTGTATTAGTGCACTGAAGGGGATATTACTGCACTGAGGGTTATTAGTGCACTGAGGGG